>NC_051124.1:4557481-4914430 GCF_014839805.1 Manduca sexta
GGAAACTGTGTGGATCTGTTGCACCTCTGCGTACCCTTTCGAGACTAAAAGGCGTGAGTGTACATGTGTCAATTTCGTTTTTTTTATGTCTTTTAATCCTAACTCGGTTATTGATAAACTTCTAGCAGTTTTTTTTTTATTCGAAATAGTTTTGCAAATACTTCTAGTTAGTACTCTATGTTAAGTAGTTATCTTCGAAGTGATTAATTTATAATCATATGAGTAATAAATGATTCTTAAACCTTAAACCTTAACTTCTATATTATTTGGCTGTAGAAATATACTAAATGATGGTACACACACTGGTGACTTCTAAATATGCAATAGATCAGAGACGTATCGTCTAGTACATTTGTAATACATAGATACGACAATAAAACAACATTCCATACGCATTTAATTAAAATAGTAATATCGTAAACATTTTATCATAATGTTTTATGTTAGTAACAATGTTTTAACACGGCTCCGCTCGAGTATATGTCCCTTTCTAAAAATACTAGCGTATATTGCCATCTACTATCTAATAAGTTTGGTTAAATAAGTTTTTATCCCTTTTCCCGCCATTTTTAATAACCGATTCCAATCGCTTCTTTATCTATGTCAAAAATGGACCAATCAGAACAAAGTATTTCTGACATGTTTACAAATGAGTTATTTTGATTGGTTCATTCTCGAAATGGGATTGAAGATTGAGATTGGGATCGTTTATTTAAATCCGCTGGTAGTCGATCCGACAATAAAGATGAAGTCAAAACGCGGGTAGGTAAGTGTAAGTTTTAGTATTGTACTCATAGTGAAACGAGCTTAAGGAAAATTGATAATTTCGGAATGACAAACACTTCGATAGACAAACTAATTTTATTTATCTATGAGTGTACATATATGATAATTGGATTTATCTAATAAATATTAATGCGTACTTAACACGTGTAGCACGGCATAAACGGTGTATAACAAATTACTTTGATTCATTACAATAATATTATGGGTACCTCGTACGGACAGACATGTGGCAAAACCGCAGACAATCTTCTATATATGGATAATAATTGTTGCATTTTATTTTAATTTATTCTCACACTTTTCGCTACTAATACCATTTCCATATCTATCTTTCACGCAGCATAGCATGGTTTTGTACAGAATAATTTTAATAAAAAAAATATATATCCTGAGACTTATTCCGGGAAAAATTTTACATGTACATAAAGTCGCGTGTAAACGCTAGTTATCATAAAGGTATGTTCAGAAAAGACATCCACTACCAATTTGTGGACTGATTTATAAATACTGCTTTATTAAGTGGTTCGTCTGTTCTTGTGCGACTAGTTAGAAAATGAATCTTGATGTGTCTTCATCAGCGGCGAAGAGTGAAATTTTTCAAAGGGATTTTTTTTTATTTTTTTTAACCCGTATCAAAAAATGGCATTAGTTAACATATCGCGGCCAATTTAACAGAAAACAAAAACTTAGACAAAGTTAATAAAACTAAAAAGGAAGCCGGTAGTAATCTGTTTGTATGGACGCTTCACCACTGATCTTCATTTTAGTATAACACATAGTCGGGTCCTCTTGTTACAGTTGTTGTGAATAACAAAGTACTCGAGTATTCTTTACACAATTGTGATTTTTTCGGTGGTGGTATTTCGAGGAGGTAACCCTTATGGTCTTGGCTGTCTTAATGGTAGGTATTAGGAGGTTTGTCGTCGCAGTCAGTTTGTTTGGCAATCATGGATCTCACTGTAATTCTATTTTTGCCGGTTTGGTGCGTTTCGCGTGCTCTCTGTAAAGATATTTTTTCTTGCAGCCTGATATTATGGTGTAGAATCAATGGTATTTTTAAAACCCTAAATATATTTTTATTATGGTATAGAGTACCTTAAATATATTTAAAAAGACGAACTTAATACTACCAAAATTGATTGCTTGTGAAAACAAAACAACAGGCAATAAATTTATAAAAAAAATCTAGAACTAACACTAACTAGAGTAGAACGCAAATATCTCTTATATACGTATACATATACACACTCACCTCCTTTGCTATACTTAGGTATTTAAATTTCTCGTTAAAATAAGATCAATCATAACAAGAATTTTCATAACCCTATCATATAAATTTTAATTCGAATCAACTTCGAGTTCCAATAGTACCGAGTACAGGATATACCCGACGGACGTCGCGGGCGTGCACTCGTCGCGATCGTGTGAAACTGGACACGTTAGAAAAAACATCACGCCGACCGGTTATGGCGTACGGTGTCGAATTTGCCACTGCCAATAGCCCGTTTGGCAAATATTTAAACACTACATACGGTTCGAGTGTGAAGTCTGAAAAATTCGAGTTACATTAGTAATTTACGTGTTGGCGCCTTATAGTTCTCCTTATATGGTTTGTAGTTATATTTTCTTATCGGTATGTGTGTGCTTCGTTTAGCGATTTTTTTATTGTTGCTGAAAGGTTTGCAAACAGCACGGTATATTTGTAAAAGGAATTAGGGAATGACTAAATATTTGGAGGCGGGTAAGGCGTTTCATACTAAAGCAACAGCCGAATCTATAATATATAAAAGTACTATAGGTAGCTTTTGCTCGCAGCTTCGCCTGCCTGAAGGAGTTTTCCGAGATATTTTTTTTCCGACTTACTTGATATGTATCGTTATATTATGACCACTTTTCATAAAATCATTATAAATTATAACCTATATGTTATTCTGATGTATTACCAATATTACTGTAAAGTTTCATCCAAATCCGTTCAGTAGTTTTTTCGTGAAAGACGAACAAACATACATAAATACATCCATACATCGATCCAAACAAACTTTCACATTTATAATATTAACAGGATATATATAAAACCAAAGTTTATATTTGTACCCATTAATTTCTGGACCTACTGCTGCAATAACATAGGTGAGAGATCTACACATGGCTTGATTTTTACAACCGGTCGCTTGCCGGACCCCAACCCTCCATAAATCCAGACACAAGATTTCCTCAGAAAAACGCACGCAAAATATAACGCCACCCACAAATCGAATCCAGGGTCTCCCATTTCATCGCAAGTATACGCTTCCACTACGCCAAGGAGGCGCCAGATATTTTTATGTCGAACAACAAAAAATATTCTAACCGACACGATCGTTATTTTATTAACATCAGTATGGATTTCAACACGTGCCGCGCTATTAACAATGTTGCTTAGTCATCATAAATATTAACGTTATTCATTTTTGCCATAATGACTGTGGTAGCAAAAACTACTAAACGTGTACGTGAAGTATTGGAGTCAACGGGTCGCGTCAACCAGAGCGGTGTAACTTACATTCCGATAACATCAACTCTTGTTATTTCGTTTAATGTTATCGTCAACAATATTGAATTCTTGTTCCATTTACAAAATATGTTTTTTTAATATGCTGCCAGTTAATAAAACTATACGTTATTCGTTCTCTTTTTAAAAAATGAGAAATTCGAATTTGGATCACCATTTTTATTATAAGTATAGTTAAGTCATTCTGGTTCTCGGAGGTTTAATGTAAACGAATTATAATGTCCATAAAAACCATTGGTCAGTACATTACCGGAGCCCTATTGTAATGCGTCGCGTAATAAATGGCCGCTTCACAACCGAACTGCGTGAGTTATTAACGAAATGGCTTCTTTTTCCTATTGGGTGCTATTAGAATATTTCAATTTGATATTGAAGAGCAATTCTTTGATGTAAATTGCTTAGAAATTTAAGGTCCGATAGATGACAGTTATGACAGAAAATTTGCCATATTCGTTTTACATTCCGGCGTCAGTCAGTAAGCTAAGACATCCAAACAAAAATCTATTGCAACTCATAAGATAACTATTTTTATACTTTTTATATCAGTTTTTAGTATCATTATGCCATTAAAAATGTAAGATTTAGGTACTTAAAAATACAAAAATCTACGATACCATAATCACTAACAATTTGTCCAATACTTCGACTTCTCTTATCAGCCTTCGGAATACTTGGAAGTTCTCAGCCATACACACTAATTACCTGATAAATAACGTATGAATTACTACCGATGATGGGTCGTAACCCCTTAATCTTTCCCGCACCTGCTTTTCCTTTATCGTGGTTATTATATTGATAAGTTAGTGTGCTTCCTCTATTACAAGTCAGAAGCCGTTATGCTATTCAATGTAGGTACAGGAAATATGTTTTCCCGTCGCTTAAATTTTGTCGGTGAATACCAGTTTTATTTTTGTTTTATTATGGTATTTATGGTTGCGATACCATCCGCTTTGATGCTTTGGATTTGGTAATTTTAATTTCCAGTTTATCTACAAAATTAATCAGTGTCGCGTCTAAGTATTTAAAAATAAACATTTCCTTTCACTGATTGTTTAATGTGTTTTCTTTTTTACATCGTGATTTTTCGTATACCAAAAACTTCAGCATACGATTGAAATGGTTTTCTGTCTATTTGTTCCTCGAAATATTTCCTCAAAACGTCAGAATTGAAATAACACTTTTCTATAGTAAGTAAACGCTAACCGTTTCAAAAGCGAAAAATATGAAACACTTTCAAAAGAAATAGAAATTTTTATACAACTGGTTGATTTATAAACGAACTCAACTCTACGAAGACGTCATAAAAACATAAAAATTCACCGCGAAAGAATTCAAATAGTGTAGTTTAATTGGTAATATGTATGGTAAATACGAAGAAGCAAATCGTTAACGATGCATGGGCGTGCAGTATTTGCGAGTTTAATCCAACCTCTATTTACGTACCTCGCATACAGCCCTTTATGGACAAATTACCCTTGGGCAGGGCAGCTCTAACATTTAAATCAGACTTAATGGATCCCATTTCCATAAGTAACGCGAAGATGTTCTGTTTTATGTAGAGTTAGAGGTGGGTAGAGGTGGCTTGTGTTAAGAAAATAAATATGGGTCTTGTGATTTCGTTTTGGAGCTTATGTGTAAGTTTACTTTGTAGATTCGGTATGGTAAGGTTTGTTCATGAGCAGACGCGTGGTAAATGTTCACGCATGTCATCTCGAAAGTATAAACTACGGAAGTGAATATTCTATTTCAAATGAGATTAGCGTGCATTATAAAGCCTAAATGACTTTTCTGTTCGAATTTTGAACCAAGGATTCAATGTTATTTTTATGTAAACAAAAAACATTTCTTTAAGGCGATACCTCAAGGTCCATTTTCATACATTTTGTTTCGGCTTTAATCTGGGTAACTAAACAAGTATTGGCAAGTAAAGAATTTAAATTCACGTCTAGTTAGTGATTAGTTCTCGCAGTTGAAGAAAAACGTAAAATAATTAATAATCATGGATATTTCGGCCTTTAAAATTTAATATGACGAAATTTTAAAGGCAGAAATATCCATGATTATTAATTATTTTTACATTTTTCTTCAACTGCGAGAACTAATCACTAACTAGACGTGAATTTAAATTCTTTACTTGTCAATACTTGTTTAGTTACCCAGATTAAAGGCGAAACAAAATGTATGAAAATGGACCTTGAGGTATCGCCTTAATATATTTTTTTGTAACTAAAATCGTGTAATGAAATTAGGTTACATAAAAGGTACAAACGAATCACATCTGCAAGATGGATTTAGTAAACCTAAATTGAAATAGAAAAGCTAACACAGATCTATATCATGGGTAATATATTTTGTACTACATAACTGAAAACTTCATAATGGAGTGGAGTGAATAAATCAACTGACGCTTAAAAACTGTAATATCTAAATAAAAAATACAATTTACCTATTACCACCCGGCCGTGTCTACGCGTTCCTAAGCCGCGCTAACTCGATATTCCTTCTGCAATTGAGTTATCATCGTAATGCGATTTAAATTGGCCCCCGGGCTGTTTGACACCTGTGCCGTCCGACCGCAAAGAACAAGAAATGCAATGGTAACATGTGACTTATTGCCACGACACGCGTGTCGGTCCGTAATGTACGTAAGCAGATTACGTTTTTGTACGAATCTACTTAGAAATGCGGCGCGATCGGAGTCTTTTATTGACTGTAATGTCATATGCGAGGTTTTTTGATTGGTTTAAAAACGTTTTTGAGTAAATTTCATTTTAACTGGCATAGCATTCAGGTCAAACTTCGGGTTACTTCGGGAAGTCCCCAATTCGGGTTACTTCGGGAATTTGCCAGTCTTCAATGAGAGCGTATGAAGCACATATGAAAATTTAAAGAGTAATAAAAATGGCGGGACACGCTTGACATTAGAAGCGTGTCATGATATGTATTTATTTCTTGTAAGTTAAGTTCCCTATGCAAAAATTCACTTTATAATAATCTATATATATAAAAATGAATTGCTGTTCGTTAGTCTCGCTAAAACTCGAGAACGGCTGAACGGATTTATCTTATCTTGGTCTTGAATTATTCGTGGAGGTCTAGGGAAGATTTAAAAGGTGAGAAAAATTCGAATAATTGCCGGGAAAATCCTCAAAACAGCATTTTTCTATTTCCCATACAAACGTTTTCTAAATAAAATGGAGAGTCAATTTGTAATTTATTACCGCTGCATAAAGTTCAAATTCGCGTGCGCGTTGGAGGATCTAATATCGCGTTCTGAAACTCAACAAAAGTGAAAGTGAATCGCGAACGCGACAAAATTGCATAGTCTCAAAATACATAGTACATAAATAGTGGTCGGCTTCGAGAAACTCAATTTTAGCTAACTTCAGTTGTTAATATAATATATAACTCAAAGGTGACTGACAGTGATATATCAAGGAACAGCCCAAACCATTGGACGGATCGGGCTAAGACTTTACATGCATAAAGCTACTATGACGTAGGCATCCCCTAAGAAAGGATTTTGATAAATTCTACCCTTAAGGGGATAAAATAGGGGATGAAAGTTTGTATAAATGTTCTTAGATTTTCGACTGATTGAACTGAAATTATAGATTGGGGATAAAATTAGTTTGAACCTATAAGTACCGGGAAAATATGTAGCAAGACTTTTATCAAACAGTGGAATTTTATCCTGAAAACACCTTCACGCGGGCGAAGCCGCGAGCAAAAGCTAGTAATATATAAAATTAATTCTAATACAGTTTAATGTAAGGCAAGGTTAATTATAATCTTGTTAAATACCGAAATTGACACGATACACTTTAAATCATTGGCGTATATTCTATACAACGAACATCCATATAAACTATTTCTTTAAAATCTGAACTAAAATGGCGACAAAAACGTCCCTGTTGTAATCTATTTATTCACCTGTACAAAAAATAATTTTACTTATTTGACTAATATTTTTTATTCACATCCAGGTTTGCACTTAGACTCGCGTTTTTATATTATGAGCACAACTCCGTACACAACCAAAAGCATTAATATTGACACCATGCTAAAATCAGTTTGAATAGATTACAGTTCAATCAGTTGAACATAATGAATGTTCGGAACGTCAAATCTAATACGCAATACATATATATCGATGCTTTAAATAGTCATACATGGTCTACAAATGTGGTGACGTGTATATCTAAAACCCGAGGTTTCTTTAGTCATTTAACATTCCCGAAACAAATACCTTTTTGAAACATTTGTATCATTGCAAAGACCGAAAACATAGAATCTAATTCTACGATTGGCTAGTAAACTATAAACTTAGCATTGCAATGCGTACTACATTAAATACAATGCCATCTCGCGAACCAGGATACGATAAAGGTGGGGCCACATTGACATTATTAATTATCGCAGTAATCTAGATGCATACCCACGATTTTCGCTACATACAACGGCATGGTAATCGATATTAATAAAACTATAAGATTAATTTTCGAATTAAAGCTCTCTTTTCATTTATTTATTGTTAATGGCGACATGAACCTAATGTGGCCCAAGCATAAAGATATCTAGTGACGCAATAAACCTCCTTGCCAATGCAAAACAGTCATAAAATCTTTGCAGTGAATGACGGACCCTATAATATTTACAACTTGCTAAACGGCGTATTACCCTTAACGATCGTATAACAACGTGTTTTACGATTCATTTGTTTCAATGCACAATCCATTCGATGACAATTGTACAGATTACAGGAAGGACACATCATTCAATCACAGTACTCATGAGTTATTGCAAATCATTTGATGACGTCACTGGCTTGAGTTTGGGAGCGTTAGCGCCATGATTTAAGAATTATGCGTTGATTGACAGCAGCGTGAGTTCACGAGAATGGAACGGATTGTCGAAATAGTGATATCAAACAAACTGTAAAGCTGTATCATAGATATTAGTATTTCTAGAGTAATCTAGAACATCTCAGGTTACCTCTGATAGGTTTTCCTAATGTTGTTAAAACATTATCTGAATTGCTAATAATTCAGATATTTATTTTTGGACAATTTGAAATGAAAATCAATAGTTTCAGTATAAGATATTTCTACAAGGTCTTACTAATAGAGTATACACATCGTGTTTGAGGAGTGAGACTTTGAACCCAAAAACAAGAGAACGGAAAAGGAAGTGTTCTCAAAAACAAAAAGCCGTAATGTTGCGTTATCATTTTGAACAAAATTGACATTCCTTTTGCTATCGAATAAAAAGAATAAACACAGCGTTACCATTTTCAACAAATTTCACATTCCTTTTGCTATTAAACCTCTCTGTTATATGTCTCGCCGGTTATCCATTTTCTGTTAACTTCAAAAGTCGCAAGTTTTAGCAACATTTATATTAGTTCCCGTTAGTCATATTACGTTACCATATTAAAATCATAAACTTTATACTTTTGACTTCAGTTAAAACTAACAGTGCAAGAACAACACATAAGTCCATAAAAGTCTTAGCAATTGTTTGACGGTCTCTGTTTACAAGCGCTTTTCCATCGCCGCCTACATTGTCACAAATTACTCATCTTCACTTGAAAGATCAATACGTTCCGTAATTGCCAAACCCGATTATCAATCTGTTATCCATTCGTCAGGAATTAACAATCGACTCTACATTTTTGATTTAAGGTGGAATGTCGCCTGTGTAACTTAAATATATTGGCAGTAGTACGGATTTACAACTCGACGGTGTCATAAAGTTTATAGATCTTACTATTTTATAGCGTTTTACAACGTGTAAGTAGTTGTAATTATGATTCCAGTTTTAATGGATGCGCTTGCCATATTGCAACACTGCATAATCTTAGAAAATGATTAGTCAAATACGGAGTATAGAACCCGCAAGAAACGTTTTACGTGTGTTGAATATATTCAATAAGTCTGAAGAGGATCGCCTTATACAAACACACCGGACTTTCCGATGAGCGCTTTAGGCACTTGCAACCCTTAAAAATTAAGCGACCATGTTGAGGACTAACGGGTTACGAACCTCGGCTCAGGACGGACACTAGGAGAGGATAAGACACCAATTATAATTAGGGATGAGCGTAGGGAGAGGATGAGATATCTACAATTAGGGATGAGCGTTCTAGACAATCTATCCACTACCGTATTCGTCGACATGTAAGCTAGAACTTTTATCAGGTTCAGGGTAATGGGGAACCCGGCGAGGACGGAACTGCGGTCTTGTAGAGTGTAAGAGTTTCAGGAACTTGTTTTTATGATAAATAACCAGCGTCATATCGTCCTCTGGGTATATAAGAACTGACCGCGGCCATCTCCATTCAACACGGTCGAATGGTGTGTAATCAAAGTTTGAAAATAATTTAATATCATTTATCAATAACCTTTTTTTAAATTAGTGTTTTACCCCCTTAGTGCAATAGACAAAAAAAAATATTAAAATTATCAACTATTTAATACATTTACTAATTCAGACTAAACACATTAAAATAATAATATAAAAAATAATAACAAGCTTTCATTGCCTAATAAACACATTCATATTATACATCAAACATCCATAAAACTTAATAAACCGATTACCTCCACGAAGACAGTTTTGAATGCCCCCGGCTTTAATTAATGCGCTCACGTAACAGCCCTGTACAAACAGAACTTCTTTTGATTTATGGTCGCCTAGTACTCTGGGTGGTCTTAGAAATCAATGTAATTAATTAAAAAACAATAAGCACACCTGTTGTTTTTAGTCATTGGTTACTGACATGTAACCTTCATTAAGTGTTTTTTTTTAATTAACCAATGTTAGCTTGCCATGTTGGGCCAACTCTCTAAATGTGAGTAAGTAGTTAAGATTAATGAATACAAATTATAGGTGTTGCAAAACATCTCTTGGGTTATAGAGAGGGCCCTTCTATTCGCAATTGACGACCTATGCATTAAAAGCGAACAATTCTCTTACTAAAGTAGCACTACAGCCAGTGGTATGGTTAAAGCATGAAGGTTATTTTTAAAAGTGCAATTTAATATAGAAAAGTAACACAATTTATTAGCATGCGCCAGGAAAAAGTTTCGAATACATCCATTTCGCTGTAGCATAGAAATATCACTTAGCCTTTTATAACTGAAGACTAATGAATTTATAATAAGCATTCCATCAGAAATTCAATTAATTTGTACTATCGATTTTTGGATTACATAAAATTTTTCACACAGTAAATTTATTACATTTTAGACACAATCGATGTCTCAAGAAAATATCACTATAATATATAATATAATTTTAACGAACAAGTCTAAAAGCTTTTTAATATTAAGGTTATAGCTTAAGGTCAATTTTTCATACATTTTGTTTCACCTTTAATCTGGGTAACTAAACAAGTATTGACAAGTAAAGAATTTAAATTCACGTCTAGTTAGTGATTAGTTCTCGCAGTTGAAAGAAAAACGTAAAAATAATTAATATGCATGGATATTTCGGCCTTTAAAATTTAATACGGCGAAACAAAATGTATGAAAAATGGACCTTAAGCTATAACCTTAAGACAAATAGATTCTAAGCCATAATACGTTAATTAGTTTTAAGACACAACACAACATATTACGTAAAAGCAAAACCAATCAACGTTATAGCACGTCGGATAATGAGCGGATATCACGTCTAGGTGTTGTCTTAATGCCAACACTTTTATACAGTTCCTAGACATGATCGGTGATCGGCAAAAAGTGTTAACAACTGCAACCGTAAAAACACGTCTTGCTCGTATGCTGACTTATTTGTACTTTATAGTTATTTTTATCTGTAATTGAAACTTTAAGGAAAGATCATAGAGTTTATTATGCTTTTGAATCGATTTTCTATAAATTATGAACTGTACTCCTAAAATATGTTTGCCATTTTACATATTTATAAACAAACTCATTAAAACTATCGACTATCAAACCTAATATGGAATTAATGTAGTTAACATCCGCAAAATTAAGTTATTCATTCACATCTTAATCTGTAATTGAAACTTTAAGGAAAGTTCTTATAGTCTATTATAGTTTGAATCGATTTTCTTCAAAATTATAAACTGTACTCCTAAAATATGTTTGACATTTTACATATTTACAAACTTATTAAAACTACTATCAAACCTAATATGGTACAAATACAGCTATTTCCGCAAAATTAAGTTCTTCGTAGATAACATGACCGAGAAAACATAATCTATTTGAAGCAATTACTATATTCGCAAAGCCGCGTGTAATTTACTTTCTACTAACATTCGTGATGCTATCGCATTAACACTCAAATTATAACCAAATCCAATCAGAGAACATCCTGAGTAAAAGTAATTATAATATAAATACAAGAGGTGTTTAACACCGTACATGTTTTCAGATAACTGACAGTCTACATCCGCTGCCTGTGGGAAAAGTGGACAGGTGTTGTCACTTATCGCCTTATAGCCACCGTGTGCCGTTTAATTACTAACAACCTCCAATCACATTTTACACTCTACCACCTTTCAATACAGTTTAAAATCCATATACACAGTATATGACTCATTAGTTACACAGCACTAATCTAAATTAAACTCTAACTTCGAATCTTTAGGTGCATAATAAGTTGTAGTGGTAAGAAAATTAAGCCGTTTCGGATGCGATCGTTGCAGCCGTCAAGTCAAATGAAAGACTAAGTGCAATGATGTATCAATAGTCATAAAACAGTATTGAAATGTGGATAACAAGTACATCAATTCACACGTGCGTTGTCAATAGGTCGTGACTGTTGCTAAGAAGCTTTTTGTGATGCAAATAATGATAGAACAAGAGTGCGCCTGTCAAATAATGTCAGTGTAATAACGAAGTCCATTAGTTTTTTACTTTCATAAGAAGTATGCCTTAAGTGGCGAAAAAAATGTAAAAGATATACGCGCGTGAATGTTTTTTTCATCGGCTTTTAAAATGTGATAGTACATTCTATGTTCGGAAACATCGATGACCGATTAATGATGGTAGTCTCACCCTAAGTGTAATGTTATTTGGTAGAAATCCTTCATGTTATAAATAAAACCTCTTATTCGTTTTTAATTCTTCTAACATTGTGCACAATATCATCCAGGAATAACCAATATTTGACCAAAAATCCCAGTTTTACTTTTATGATTTTTTAAACATTTTATAGTTATGTGCGTGTATGGCGTGTGCATGGGTGTATTTCTGACTAAAATTGTTAAACCACTGTGTTTACAAAATTTTAATATTACTATTGACATTTGGGCTTGTCGTTTACCATCAAGCGAGCTTGCTCATCTTGCTTCAATTCTATAAAAGAAATCTAATAAGTAATAATCCACAACCAGAACTAATGGATTTTTACCATCATGACAAGCTTGTTGTCAGTCCTGATATAACAAATTTTATTTTACTAACCCTTTCTGTCAATACAACATGCTTGATCATCCATTAAAAATAAAAGCTTACTAATGCAAAGATTCTAATGAATCCTTACGCGTGACATTAAAACCAAAACGCTTCCTTTGAAATCTTATAAAAACGCGTAGAAAGTTCGCTCTATCAAATTTCACGTAAAATAATATTGGCACTTTTTATGCGATATTAGACTCCATGGAAAAAAAATAATCAGTGCCTATATAAAATATGTTTACCGAATACTTTATAATTATATTTTTATGTAATGGTATGTTTTTTTCTTTTGTTTATGCGCGCTTATGTTGAGAACTGCCATTTCAATACTGATAAAAATATTAATAATAGGATCTACATTTTTTTTTTATCACAGGGCGCAATTTTTTTTTTTATGAAGTATTTGCAAACAAAATGTATTGTTTATACAATACATTATGTTTATATTTAATGACAATTAATTTGACATAATCTAAGCATCTATTTATTAATGAGTATTTATTGGTTATATTAGAATCATAATCATTTATTTGGTTTTTGCCGCTAATTAATAATATGATTGTTATCAACCACTTAGCACTCAGAAATAAGATTCAGATCACTTTGACAACTTAATTACTTATATAATAATGTTTATTGCCCAGTACTGGTTGTACTTAATTAAACGATTTTATTAGTCGCTAATTACTTTTGATATGAGATTAGCGCTTAGGTAGACATCTAGAGCGGCGAATGAAGCGGCGATAGCCTAGTTGGGTGTGGAACGGACTGCCAAGACGAATGTCCGCAGGTTCAAATTCCAAGGGCACACATCTCTGACTTTTCTAAAAAATCATGTGTGTATTCTTTGTGAATTTATCGTTCGCTTTAACGGTGAAGGAAAACATCGTGAGGAAACCTGCAGATCTGAGAAGTTCTCTATAGGAATTTCGGAGGTGTGTGAAGTCTACCAATCCGCACTAGGCCAGCGTGGTGGACTAAGGCCTAATCCCTCTCAGTAGTAGAGGAGGCCCGTGCTCAGCAGTGGGCAAGTATATAATACAGGGCTGATATTATTATTATTATATAGACATCTAGAGAAAGTCATTATTGATGGTTAGCAAAGTATAAGATATATACTTTCGTGGGAAGTTATAATTTTTCCCGTATACTATCTTATTTTACTTTACCGGACAATATTTTAGAATTTGAAATTTGTACAATATGTAGTTAAAGCATATCTCACTAGATAGTTTAGCAATTACATTTCATGACCAAGGTAACGAGTTCAGAGCAGTAGCAATCCATGCTTTGTATCCTATGTATTTATTATTGTTTTCGGACAGCGACTTCACAACATCAAGCTAGATATATTGGTCTCATCATCTCATTAAGTGGTGTATCTTATAATTAGAATTGACGATTTTTCGGCAAAGAATATAAAACCTATTTAAAGACATAATAAAACAACTAAATGATCTTATAATTTACGTAACCTATTTTAGATCTCTTTGTGTGCATAGCGGTCCGTCGTCAATACAATTTGATCTTTCAACGGAGGCACTTATAGCAAATTAATAACCTAAACAGATGTTTGGCCTAAATCCTAAATCGAAACTGATGCACTAAAAGTTCCAATTAAAACTGTCTAAGATAACTAGTAACGTATTAAGTAATGTACTAAAATAGAAACAGTCCTCCATAAAGTTAACGTGTCATCCTTGGAGAGTTACATTTAGGTGCAACTACTCCTCGTATATTACGCTAAGTTTTATTAATGTTTTTATATACCTACATGCCCATACCTGACTTTGAAAAGTATGTTTTTACGTTTTTTATTTATCTGAATATAAAATGAAAATATAAAAAATGACTTACCCTTAAGCTGAGGCTCAAGACCCAAGCCACTGGTGTTTTTTTTTTACCACTGACTTACGTTTGTTAGTCTGGCAGGGCCGGCTTATACAATCACACTGGTCTTGCGGGTGAGTGCTTTAGGCACTGCGAGCCCTTAAGTGACCATGCTGAGGGCGACCCTCTAAAGAGTCACGGCCTCGGCTAAGGACGGCCACTGAAAGAAGATGTTTGGCGACATCAACGATTATGGGACTGGTGGTTAAGGATTGAAAGTGAGGAATCTCGTCAATATATGTCATGTCCAGTAATACTGCCTTTTGTATCTGGCTCTTCACTCAAACGACCAATACTTCTGAAAACGACATCGAAGCTCTTTGGTATCAAGTCATGGACAGAAACGACATGAACAATAATTGTATAATCCACATCCCACATGTCAGTAACCTCGTATGCCAAATCTAAATAATTAATTATTGTTAACAATGTGTTTACTTATTTTTTGTGTTGTTTTTTTCTCACGTCATTACTCATATGTGTAGGTTATTTGAGAGACAAAGTCACGTAATTGGCCGAGACATACTATAACAAGTTAAAACATTTACTGATATGATCCGGTATTAAATTTTGTACCATGTTAACTTACTGTAAACGACAAATGGTTTTAATAATAAAATGTTAATATAATTATGACTCACATTCTTGATTCACGATTTTTTAAATAAAGATACCAAATCCAGCAGTTATTCGTAATGAGAGTTTCCGGTCACTCATATAATGAGAGATTGTTAAGCACTTCGCCAAAAATCAACAAATTTCTGAGTAACAGATGTCATGCACAATTTTTCTCGAATAACTAAGCATCCTTTTTGGTACTTCGAAAATGACTCAATGAAATTGCTTAAAGCAATATAATAATTGCATATTTTGTTTCCAGTTTTTGTAACGTAATGTTTTCTCAGAATGAATACTGCAAAATGACGGGTGACAATATATATTTTGTATATAATTGCGATATTAAGTAGTTGTTATATTATAGCTAGGAATAATAATATGTAACAATAATAATAAACTTAATACACAATATTCTAAGGCGTTGCAGTATGCATTGCAAAAAGTAACATCATTTAATACTAACTATGTATAAGCCAATATGATACATTTCTGTTACAAAATAAAAATAATACCTACATTTAATTTTTTTATTGTTTATGTTTATGTCCAACTGGTCAGACATCCCTATATCTCATTTGCTGCCACTACTAAGAAAGGTGCTATACATTGTTATTATTATGCTAGCTCTACCAACTCTTCATTCATAAAATTTTTGCTAGGTCCCATAAACTATAATATTTGAAATGAATGCAAATTATACTTATACGGTCAGTTTCTGACAGTGACTGTCGCCCATTGTAATGTGCGATTCTTATGGCTTTTACTTTAGCGACGCTTCTTGATGGCTTTTACTCGGGCTGTTACTTTTACTTTTACGGTTCATGAAAACACTGGCTGGTAAACATACAAAATAAGAAAGTAAAGTGTTAAGTGTGCCGTGTAGTGATGGTTTGGCAGCCACGTGTGTGTGCGCCGCGCCGGGCGAGCGTGGGAACCCGCTCCCTTGTAACGCTATGCAAGGGATATTGTTTCTTAAGCACATGCCGGGAATGCGTGAGGTTAATGAGGACAAGACACGATTTTTTTATTATAATCAATGATATGAGCTGTGCAAGGGCCTTCTGTACTACTGAAAGAGTTTTAGATATCCATCACATAGGTAGAGTGTCGTTGGTAGATTTCACGTATCTGTTAAAGTCCAATGAGAAATTTCAAGTATGTAGTTATTTGTATATAGTGTTAGTAAATAAATACTTAATTTTACCTAACATGTAAATTAAAGACAAAACCCAATCTTTGTCAGAAATCACCGATAATTTAAAACAATCGAAAGAAAGTTGTAAGATAAGGCGCAAATCCCGATATCTGTTCAATAAAATTTAACAACGAATTTTTGTGAAAATAAATTTAAATTCTGGTACAAATTCTTTGGATTTTTTTTTTATTTATCACGGCAAAGTCGGCACTTAAATTGAACGCTGCGTATTTTATATGAATTTATGCGAATATAAAATCACCGAATCAATCTTAGTTAAGCTGTAATGCGCTTGTACGTGTAATATTATAATATTAAGGTGTAGAAATCTTTTAAAGATTACTTATAATTTAACGTGATTTATAAATAAAGAATATAAATGTATAGGTATGTATTTATAAATGAGTCTTATTTAATTATTGTTGTTCAAATCGCCTTTCAAAAGTTATAGGGAGACGGGCTGCTATGTTTCAATTAAAGCAAGATATCTCTAGATATATATCTCTATAAGTCGGATATGTTTTAGTTCATAATGGAAGTGTTCTTAAAGAATCTTTACGAGTATGATAAATATTCATGAGTATCTATTAACGTTCCTATTTAATTTATTGCATTTTAAATAAGAATTGTGATTTTATTGCGTTTATATATTTCCACGGTAGACATTTACAAATAAGAACAGCTTAGCAAAATTATCTTAAGAACAGTAGCCTATTCAACCGATGAAATAATAAAAATATTTTTTTATTGTAGTCAGTGTAACTATTGGCATAATGAGACTTAACATCTTACGTGTCAGTATGGCGAACGCAGTGGAAAAGCAAACAACACTTTGTAATTCAAGGTGTTGGACTGTGTTTCTACTGTTTATGGTCGTATCGCTTACCATCAGGCGAACGGCAAGCTCGTCTCGTCATTCAAAGCAATAAAAGAAATGACCCAACCTTATCCATATTATCCTAACACCGCTCCCGTTCCATTGAATGCTTGTCCCGCATAAAAGGAGGATTCGCATCTGCGTCCCGTCGCGCGCTGCCACTGCTAACAAACCGTTCGATATGCGAATTAGTGCGAATATGTCATCATTAGTACGTTTATATATAGGTCACCTTGTTAAAGCATTCCCATATCATGGTATGGCATACTAAGTAATGACTTTTGCAAAAACAGCTGCTTAAGCAGAGTAGCCTGTTGGAACAATTTTTTTATTCTATACTTTGATATCAGCATCGACATTAATACTTAGTGTGATTTTGATGGCAAGATTTATTTAAGATGCTTCAGAGTCCAGCCGCTTATTTACAGGCGCATAATTTAAGCCCAATTCATGAAGTAAACAGGAAAGGCGGCAGTTAACGAATTAAACTATCTCTAAGATAATTGAGACAAATAGTCGTACTAGATTACCTATAATTATTGTATTCGTAAATAAATATTAATTAAAAACATAACTCTATGTCTGAATGCAGTGTTTCCTTCGCCCACATTTCTGGTAAACAATTTAAGTAATTCCAAAGACTCAGTCATCTAACCTACAATTCTGTCTCCTGGGTGGTATGACACAAACAGACCCAAGAACAAACACTTGACTTAAAACAAATGAAGACGCGACTCATTTTTAAGGTACTGCGGGCTTGATAATGCATAGAAAGTGATATTTGCTTTTTTATCATTTTTGGATAGCGTAAACCATGGAATTAAACTATCGGGATTAAAAGACATTGTGCCAAAATAAAAAAAAGTTATTCGATCGTTAAAATATAGAAAAAAAATATAAATTCTAATTACAAAATTTGAAGTTATAGTTTGCAAACATAAAGTATTCATGCAATGTTCTTCTAGCGAGCAAAGTAACAAATGGTTTTGGAGACAATATGCGAATGAGCGCGAATGTGTCATCATTTAAGCGTTGACAGAAATTGATGATGTTGACCCCGATACTATGTATGGCGATTTGAAAGGATAAGTGCTCGTAGAGTAGTTTAGGTACCAAGAAAAATCGGTCAACAATATGATTTAGTTATATGCATGATTAAGTTCGACTTCTTTTATGACCTTGTTTTTAAAAATACGTACGTTCTTATATAATTTTATGTATAAATTACTTCCGGGATCAAAATAGTTAAAGTTTTCTAATTCCTTTATTTACACTTTCTTGTGGTTGAATCAAAGTTTATTATAATTTATTGTAAATCTAAAATATTATATTAACGTGAATTCAGAGAAATATGATAAAAAATCTAATATCAATCCACTCTAACATTTTATTGAATCAGTAATGCGCTCTAATTTTTTGCTACCAATGTACTTCTATTATCTACGCGACGCTACGAAACGCTACAAACGTAGAGCCGCTCTTTTCTCAATTATAACAAAAACTTTATTTTCACTTATAAATTGTAATTTTCCGTACCGCATTACACTTAAAAGTTGCGTCCGAACACAATAAACAGATTCCGTGACCACGTGTCCTTTATAAAGAACTATTATTAACATCGAGCCGGGTAGGCAGTAGCGTGCGCGCTCATAATTGTATTAATCATTCAACGCGACCGGCAGACGTCGATTTTCTTCAACAAAGTGCTCTTGTTTGTTTTTTTCGTAAGGAAGTCGGCCGAAGGTGAACCGTGGGAACGCCGGGCGGGTGCACTTCCCAAAACATCGACGCACGGCAGCGAGTCCGACATGCGCCGGGCAGAACGAGACGTGACCATGCCGCTTACATCTTACAAGAAGAGGACGGAGAATATGACGTGTGCGCGCCGAGCGACAGCTCACAATCGCGTGATCATCTATAAGAAATAATAAAACGGCAATAAAAGAACACGAGACAACGGTAAGTCGCCGGCGCGCGTGTGAGCGGGACGGCGGCGCTGCGACCGAACGCCTGCGCGCGCGCTCGACTTACCGCATTCGAATTCAAAGATCAATGATCGATACGATAGGACCGAGTCGTGCGACAGGCGCTTCTGTGCCGTGGCGTGAGCGGGAGGGAAACACGTATTTTTATGAGAATGATAGAGATAACACTATCTGTTTGGCTCGTGGCTGTTTCAGCGCACGAGTCAGTTTTTCTTACGCGATGTGGCAATAGAGGGCGCTCGTCGATTTCAGGGCTAGTGTAAAAGCTTTGTCATTGCAGATTGATTTAGGTTAATAAAAATGTTATGTACCTACTTTATTTATGAATTTATATTTTTTTATATATAAAAATAGAATAGTAAATAAGTAGGTTTGCTTTAAATCAGATGGAGGTAGTTTTCAATTATATGATAAAATATCACAAGGTTTACTGTCATGAATTTATTACTTTACATTATTATTTTATAAACAAAAGCCATTTACCTACTGAATATCAGTAAATATGCCGTACTACAAAACTCAGAACTCTCCAGACAGCACATTTGTTAGCGACACTAGCGCCACCGATGCCGCTGAAATGTTTTTGAAAAAAATGCAATGTCACTTTCTTTAACTAGATGGCGTTACCGTATTTGTAATGAATAATACTAGTATTAACTAGATTCTTATTATTTTACTGCGGCAAACTATTCTTTATATATATAACATATATAGTTCACGTTCCAAATATGTAATTGTTTATAGAAAAGTGAGATAGTTGTTTTATAAATACAGATTGTTTTGGATTCAGCACGGGCGTACGTTATTGTTATAGTAAAGGAAAATATTGTCTTTTTATACGAGACTATCTTTTGTTATGCTTTAATTATGATTGACACGAAGAATATTATATAGAATAAGGTCTTTGGTTCTATATATTATTCTTTTTTAAAGCAATTTCAGATTTATACGTTTATGCTCAATTTGATTTGAGAATAGGATCAATTATATCCAAAAGAAGAATTTTGAATATTTATCGAAATTAGGATGAGAAAACAACGGTAAAGAAAAAACCTTTTATCAATTTGTTTATTGACTGGACTTAAAAATATAACCTAAGTTTAAACTATTTCATTTTTTTTTTAAATAAATATATAATTTTCGATTATCTAAGTTTAAAGCTACCATTCAAAACACTCTAGAATCTTGCCAGACTTTAACAAACCATCTCTTTTCCCAGACCATTAAAGTACATATTAAACATATTATTGATTCAAATTAAACTCAATTTAACCCGTTAAGATTATAATAATTTATTGAAATTCATTCACGGTTAATACCGTTTCTGAATGGACCGTGTGAATCCGATGGCGCTTGCGTTTATATCCAGTTCATTAGATATTTTCCGACTTAACTTTAATTAGAACTTAATTGATGGATTAATATTCAACATGTGTCCATGTTGTCTGGTTTGTTTATAAGTTAATTAGAGAACTTGTTCTAGTATGGAAATGTGAGGCATCTTTTCTGACAAGGTAAGGTTGTTGTGCGTGAGATGAATACTTTATTATACTTTTATTAACTATTACTCGTCTTATATAAGAAAGGTATAATATTATATAAAGCTGTTTGTTTGTTTGAACGCGGCAATCTCAGGAACTACTGAATCGATTTTGATTTTTTTTTCACTAATAGGGAGGTTTTGAATGCTATAGGCTAGTTTTTACTCGGGAAAATGTTTTTCCCGAAAAAACTTATTACGCCGTCGGAGTAGCAGGCAAAGTTATTTTTAAAAATGTTTTTAATTATTTTTCTTATTCTTCTGATATTGTATAAATAATATTGTTTACTGTTGTTAAATTACAACCGAATAAAACTAAGGAAATGATTCCAGTTTCATGATTATTTGGGAAATTTATTAGTTATAAATAATAAGTTGTACATTTTATAATGTGCGTATTTTAAGAATGCTACAAGTCAGATAAGTTTAAACCTTATCAACATTGCGTCGTTCAAGCTGAAGCCCTCTGTCAGTTTAAACTTTATTTGACATGAAAATATGACAAATAAAGGCCAAACTGCCATAAAAGTACACACACGCTCAGCGGCACAACGCTTAGGAACATAGAGTTGATATAAGTTGTTAAATAATGCACAATTGTTTGTATCTCCTATTCGTCAGTCACACAAAAACAGTCGATAATGATTTGAATTTAGAACGCGGACGTTTCGAACCTATTTAAATTCGAAAATAGAAGGAAGGCGTGCACGCGCAACGCCCGTGGGCCGAAACAAACGATACTATTGGTCACTGGATCGCCAATCACGGCCGCGGGGGTACTAGGCGTGATGACTTTTCCTTGCGTTTCGATACTTTTTTGTGTAAATTTGGGTTATTTCATAGTAATTAAAGGAATTAATGCTTGGTCTAATAAGATTTATTAGTAAGTTATCTTATAGTAGAACGAATAGTTTGCGATTTCTTGAACTCTTATGCTGCTACATACATGTACATAACAACATTAACAACATGTAACATTCTAATATACCTACATTTAAAATGCTACAATAATACCTAGTAGGTATGAATAATTAAAAATAAATTACGGGCAATCGCCAGTCTCCCTTAGTTGGGAACGAATTGACTTTATGAATGTTCTCTACCCTAGTTTATTGTTAATTATATTTTTAGCATAAATAAAAAGCGAGCTTGTATAGGCTTCGAGATAAAGATTTTTGTATATTTTTTTTATATCTAAAATCTGCACTAGGATGAAGTAAACAAAGCTCTTTCGTACTTGTATTTAAGCATACAGTAGAAAATGTACCAGGTGGGACTTTGTACTAAAAACATGCAGCATAGAAAATCTGTTCTGTGTATAATATTCATGAATGGTGAACATAATAAGTATTTTTCAAATAAAGTTTGCTTCTACATAAAAAATAATATACTTAATACTGTTATGTAATATAATATATTCGAAAAATAAAATAATATTACGTGATTTAAATACGTACAATGGATTTATTTACTAACTGACACCAGATTTTAAATCATAATAATTATCCTCGAATGGTAAAAAACAAGAAAATATAATATCCATTTCATCTTAAAATATTTAATAGGTAATAATGACATCCCATACATTTTTTGTTACTGGCCAACAATGGCAAATCTCAGGTTCCAAATTCAAATTTTGGTTCGAGAAATCAATGTTTTTTCGTCCCAACACAATGGCACACTGACTCACATCCACGCATATTCGAACAATAACAATAGAACACCTGTTACAATAGTTTTTAGACCCTTTTTTGCATGTCCCCAAAAAATTATGCAGGTATGATTTGTAGAATGATTTTTCATACGTTATCGAAGTAAAATCGGCGGGGATCCCTCAAGGGATTAATGGGATTTGAAATATGGTTTTAGGAAAAAAATATATATTGGAAACGAAAGAAGAGGTTTATAAAATACTGAATTTGTTTTTATTTAAAATGAAATGAAATAGAAAACATTTCATAATGTTTTTTTTTTTATTTTACGCGATTGTTGGACATTCAAATAAAACTATTTACGGATTTTATGTATATTATTATTTTCTTCCATCGAATCCGCTCCGTGACCATGAAGGCTGCAGTCTTCAAAACATCAAGAGAAAATAATAATAACCGAGATGAAATCCGAAAATAGTTATATTTCAAAAACTTATTTTAATTAAATGCTACATTTTTGTGAGTTCATTGTGAAAAATATAATATGAATGTGATACCGTTTAAAGCACGAAGCCTCACTTGGTACATATATTATCTAGAACTGTATTCCCTAAAAACAACTAAACTGAAATTAATAAGTAAAATCAAAATGCAAATTCAGTCTCCAACAGCAATTATTTTTTATCACAACACGATCAACATTAAAAAAAAACTCAGGCTCGTTAACTCTCTGTCATAACGCGCCCATAAAATGAGAAACGAGGTGTGGTTGTACAAAAATTGCGAAATTATGAGGAAAGTGGACGGCACGCATCCAGGATAGTAGGGTGGGGGATATGTCTTCCAAATAAAATGAAAAAGCATTGTAAATCACATTGGTTTCATCATTATCATCAGCCCGTTGCAGTCCACTGCTGGACATTTTCATCATCATCATCAGCAGTTCACTGCTGGACATAGGCCTCTCCCAAGGCACGCCACACAGCCTGACCTGCTTTTTTATGCATCCAGTGGCTGCCGGCCGTCTTGGGTAAGTTAGTGTACCAATTGTGTCTTCTTTCTTGTGTAAATTGGTTTATTTATCGCCAATTGTGTCTTTGAAATGAATTAACTTACGCGATCTCTAAATTTCTTTTATTTTTGATAACAAGTTATTCTTTGGCTATCAACAACTCAAAATATTGAAATTAACATCAATATTTAAATGTTTAGGCGTTTAAAATGATTGCCAGTAAATATGCTAAACAGGTCATTTCAATATATTTATGCAAAAGCTTGTGAACATATCGTAGTTCATTGTTCTAAATCAATCATTAATATTAATAAAATCTATTAATCTATTCATTCCTGTTCTTCATTCAAGAATATATTTATTTCTAAAAAATATGTTTTAAACAAAGTCCCCTGCCGCATATGGCTGTTTATTTGAACGCGATAAACCTAAAAAACTACGCAATGGATTTCGAAGAAATTTGGTATGAAGATATTTTGAGACCCCGGGAAGGACATAGGGTATTTCTATCCCGGGAAAATATATACCGGAACTTTTATCCGGAAAACTCTTACACGGGCAAAGCCGCGAGCAAGAGCTAGTAATTATACACTAGAAGCGAGATCTTAACACGGCATTTCTAATAATTGTTAAGAATAACCAATCCGCCACCAACACAAATAAATAACACTTGACCTTTCCAGTTGAAAAAGTTCCCCGAGCACAAACCTCACTCCGTTCAAGAAAGTGTGCGCAAAAAAACTTGTAAAGTATACGTATAGCGCACCGTGGGAGAAACGGGCAGGTGTATGTGCGGGAAGCGACCGCATTGCATGACGGTTTTTTCATTATAATATTGATTTTTAATTAACTTTGTATGTTGGCTTTTTGCACACATATATAGCTCGTGCGTGTGCCGTTAGTGTTTTGTCGGTTGAGTTTGACGTTTTGAGGTTCAATGTATTATAGTATACTTATTTCGTAAGGTTTAGTTTTCCTTCGATAATGCCAATGAATAAGCTATCATACTCTTTGTCACTAGTCAACTTCTTCCTTCGATAATGCCTTTAAAATTGACTTTTATATTACATGACCAATGAACAAGCTATCATACTCTTTGTCACTAATTAACATTCGCTTCCTAATTAATTTAACGGTATCATATTATACTTATATTCCCGGTTGTCAATATCCACCATTTAGCATACAACTAATTTCCATACAATGCATACAGGCTCAACATAATTAACAAGAAATACAATGTTCATTGCATAGTTAGCTTAAAAAAAACAAGGCACATAAAAATTAAATTAATTAATTAAGGACTGCATGCACCCTTTGACGAGATAATTGTATTTAATTTTAAAAAAGGAATCATCACGTCCCGCTCGTTACAATCGATTGTTTTGTTTGACAACCTTCACCTTTAAAACAATTGCATCGTGTTTATACAGCGTGGGTGTTTGTTCCAAGGTCAAATAGATCCTTTCATAGTAATGACAAATTAAATGCTAACAATATGCATTGTGAGGATGACTAAATTGAGACAATAGATTTAACTTTTAAGCACGAATGAGATTTTATCATGACGTCTTGCGGCATGACTTGAGTCTATATCAAATTTTTGCCTTACACGTCTCTGTGGTTTAACATTCTGTTTCCTGGCAACCTGAAAAAATATTAATACTTAGTCATTATAAATTAGTTTCGAATTATAAGGTTTAAATACAATGACAAAAAATATAATATAGTTAGATAACAAATAATGTTGCCTGGATTCTCTTTTCTAGATCGTGTAAAAACAGCACTCTTTGCAAATACACTTTAGATAAAAGCAACATGTATTTTTGTAGAACACGCTGTGTTTATAAGCGCACAATGCATGTAGAACGGTATCATTACACGTCCCAATTACTGAATCGATATGCATGCCCGTGTTTTAGCACGTACGCTGAGCTCAGTGGCACCGCGCCAACCGGGACAATTCGCTCCATTTGTCAATACGCTAGGGACATCACTATTCTTTTAAATAAAAACAGGACAACCCTTGCAATAAAAAATATATTTTTCGTGAATAAAGTGGCCAGTACCTACTCTTTTTTTAAAATATGCCAGCGTTTTAATTTATTGTTGAGATAACATGTGTGTTCCATATAAACAAATTTCAAATTTGGAATAATTTGATTCCAGATACGGGACACCTTTGATTCCGGACCGTCCGGTCGGATTCCGGACTCGTAGCCCGCCTACACAATACCGTCCCACCGGTACGCGTAACGGTGACCGTCGTCGCATTTTATTTATTTTATTTATTTTATAGTAATTTATTCCACTATAAACACTAGCTGGTCTGGCCGGGCCTATTTTTATTTGTTTCTTCCATAACGAGTAATACCTATCCACGCTCTCTTAAATGGCCGACGTTCGTTTATTTTTAATCCATTATAACGGATCTGGTCTTTAGTTTATAAATATCACATTAGCGTCATTATTTTTTTCAATGTTTTTCAAGTCTGTCCAGTTAACATATAAGTAACATTTAAATATGTCTGTGCGAAAACATGCTCCGACATGTCGCTCCATGAGCTTGCATCAGCTTCGATTTACAGGCTTTTGACTTCAATTTAATTGTGTCCATAAAAAGAGTTGTTAATGTGCTTATTTACTCTAAAACAGGTTGGGATGACAGGACTTAAACACCGCCTTGTAAAGAGGAAATAGACCCTAAATAACCAAAAGCTCTACATACACCGAGATTCCGATCGCATCCAAAAGATACAGTATCACGGATGTAATTCATCTCAATCTTAATGGTAGAACCTCACGGATGCGTTTATTATGGCTTTTAATCACGTATCTCAGAATAATAACATCAATACAGATTCACTTATTATTCATGGGCGATTCGCTGGCGCACGCACTCCAAAAGACGTTAGGGTCGTGCCACACTGATTTAGACGCGTGACCGACCAGATAAGCGGGCACGCACTCCATACATTTAACGCCCGCGCAACCCGACAACAGCCGAGCGCGGCCGAAGACGGCCGAGCGGCGTCGTGGGAAAATACGGCAGGTGTTACCGATCCGAAGCACTTCTTACTGAGTAAACACTCACCGTATACAAAATTATAACCGCCTCGAAGCGTCTGTGTAAATGGAAAACATATTTTGTGTGCTTAATGATACTGCTTGCTTTTTTGGTGCGGCTCGGTTATCTGGCGACAATGTTTTTTGCGACGTTACGACTCGACGCGTCTGTTTTATTTTAGTTGAAACTGAATCACCCTTAATTGGTATTGGTTGATGAGTGACCTTTTCGACTTTACTTTCTGATTATACGGATCGTTTGGTTTTAACGGACACTTATTAATGTTACGTAGACATTAATTTGTGACTTATTCATTCTTATTAATGTAAATGACGTCGGATGTTCGTTTATTTTTAATACCGGATGAGTATATCAAGATGAAACGTTACATATTTCAGTGTTGCACGCCTATTCTGTACCATTTTTTATGTTTAATCCGATTACATTTTTTACGATGGGAATAGGTTTGTTGGGTGACATTTATTTTGTAACATATTGGACGGTAGAGTCGACGTTGTGTGAACTTATTAATCTACATATATCTTATAAGTGTATAGATATTTTTGGGTTTACAAGGGGTAATGAATTTCATCAACCATTCGTCTGCCACGGTGGCCTTGTTGTGTTAGAGTACGACGGCAGTGAGGTCTCCGTTTCGATGCCCGTGTCGGGAAAAGTTATATAGAATTTTCAGTCATCAGCTTGGAGTCTGGAATTTGTTTCCAACAGCGATAGGCTACAAATATCACATCATGGGACAGAATACACACGGCGAAAAGTGGGTGCACCTCTGCTTACCTATTCGTGGATAAAAGACGTGAGTGAGTTCATCTAGATTCGAGAGAGCGTTTATGTTTTTTTATGATGATGATTCAATATGACTATGGATCCAATCTAATATAATTTGTATATAAAACTCAACGGCCAACGTATATACTTTGTAAATATGTCAAGTATTTGACTTTTATAATTAGTACCTTTATAGATCCCGACGCCAACCCTTGCGTGTTACATACATTTAACTTTAATGTACAGGTTTATTACTACTTTGTATTTAGAATAAAACAACTAGACGATTAAATGCGTAATTTCAAAGAAAATGAGTCAGATTTGACAAATAACATGCAATTACTTCAACTTACATCTATCGCGGTCTGTCGAATGGTTTCTTAAATTATCCACTCTGGAACTAAATAGTAAGAAATACGTATTTATCCATTGGTTTTGTTTTAGAAGCAAGTAATGACGGTTGTCCAAGAGTTACATGTTTTTTACGATTTTTATATATAATTATTTAGGTTCGTTCGTGTGTAATTATTTTGCTGTTTGGTTTTGTCGCTGGATGCGGGCCGCTTCCAATAGGTCTATCTTTTAATCTTTGGAGGAAGCCCAAGTTCACCAGTGGACTTCCTGCGGCTGATGACGATGATGATGATAATTGGTTATATATCTTTCAATCTTTGGAGGTCCTATGTTCAGCAGTGGACATCCTGCGGCTGCTGACGATGATAAGAAATGGGTTCATATCTTTAAATCTTTGGGAGTCCCGTGTTCAGCAGTGGACTTCCTGCGGCTGATGATGATGATGATAATAAATGGTTATATATCTTTAAATCTTTGGGGGTCCCATGCTCAGCAGTGGACACTGGACATCCTGCGGCTGATGATGATGACAATAATTGGTTATATGTATAATACTTAACTGCATTTTAAATCATAAAAGACATTTATTTCAAATAAGACAGACTGGCAGTCTATAGATTGTTTGCGTTTTGAAAATTGGATTGTTTTATTGGTATTGAATTATCTTTGTATAATCGTCCTTTAAGTCTTGAAGAAAGGCACCAAAGGCTTATTGACATCCAGATAAATGATTGATTCCTATCTAGCCCATTTTCGGCCATAGCAGCCAATCTTAACGGAGATCAGCCAGCTACGTAGGAGATATTATAGTGTCAAAGTACACACTCGTGCACGATAATAAAATAAATATATAATCAAAATCTTATAAGTGTATCGACATTTTTGGTTTTGCACACGTTAAAAAGAAAGGAAAAAACATAAATGAAGGAGTTTCGTAGCTTTCATGGTGTCCTTATAGCGATTTATACATGAAAAAAACTTGAAACGATCGTGACGATGATGCGATGATCACGTGATCAAACTGATATTGGATTGATACGGAAATTTCAAAGAACATTTAATAAGACCAACGCACAAATGTCTATTAATTTTCCAGTATTTTTAACACACACATAAACAATAAGTATTTTACGACAATTTTGAAACCGCTCAAGTCAAACGTCAACCATAGTCTAAAAATATTTTTAAAACAACACCAATATACAATTAAAACCGGCCATTACATGTCGCGTTCACGCCTTATGACGGCCGGCTTAAGGCATGATTAAGGCTGAAACCCCTGGAGACGTGTAGCAACGTTAATTATCCTTAAAAAACAAGTTTATGTCACAGCTTCACCGTACAAAAATATGTTTTCTACCAAATTATAATTGCACTAGGCCTGTCTCGCGGATTGGTTTGTAAATGTTTCGCAATTCGTGATTTTTTTAAATAATATACATAGAAAAATTTAAGACTATGTTTTAATGTACTCTTAATGACGTCATTAATATTTGGATTATTTTTGAATACAAGTTACGTAAATTTATTTTTGTAAAAATATATTTTCGTGAAACAGTTAATATAAGTCAGTGCCTAGATATATAAGTTTTAGACTACCCACACTTATCCGAACGTCTTTAGACGTTATCGTAAAAATCATGATCAAACAGACAGTCATACTTATCAATAAAGAAGTTATTTTTGGTCAGAGAGAATCATAAGTTCAAGTAATTGTGGGTAGTGAAATGGCACGAAGCCTTGAGCTCAGGAACTCGACCATTGAAAAAATTACTCCTACTTAAACGGTGGACGGCACCTCATAATTTACTTGCGCATGATTTCGTCCGCCCACGAGAAAAATATGAATTAAAAATAAAATTTACGAACATAAAATCCATTTTCGCAACAATACCGTACATTATAAATGTACTCATGAAAATAGATTATAAAGAAAAATATATACACGACATAACATTACAGTTTGTATTCATCAAACACAGAGTTAAATAAAAGATTGACCAACATTCGCCCCTTAATCGTATCAAAGCCCGGAAACAACCACTAACACGCTTAACATAATGACAATTTAACCCTCAAACGGACCCGATGTATAAAATCAACAAGTCCGGCACAAATGTCCACGCGCTACCGACCCGGGACAATAAAGCACGCTAGCCACCCCCGTGGTAAAGGTCAACAGGTCCGGTAACAAATCACGCGCCTTCCGACCCGGAACAATACCAACGTGCCCCGGTAAACGTTATTGTTACCGGGTAATTGAATAGATGTTTGAATTTGGAATTTGATGGCGTGGACAGGTATTTTGTAACTTGGATAATTGAATTGTTATGTGTGTGTTGCGGGTTAATTTAGTGATGTGTGGTGTTCTTTGTGTAGTCATGAAGGTAATTTGTGACATCACTCGGCCTTTACACTTGTGGCATAGAGGCTTTTTAGCCCATCTTAATGCAACCCTGAAATGTTTGTTTTGACAACTACCACAGCAATTGAAGGTGAGAAGTCACAAAAGTCTATACGTTAGATATAATTGGATACGTTTGATTTCTTCTCCTTCATATAAAAAGGCAGTAAGAAATACATTGATTGACTTCACATGTAATGGTTTCAGTCGGTTTTGATCAAAGAAATGTATCTGTTCATGTCGCGTGGCTATAATGAGTTTGTATCACGTCGATAAGCAATGTAGAGCAACAAAAAAGTCGTCTAGAAAATAGACAGTTTCCATCGCAATCGATTATCGAATCACATCCTCTATCATTAAGATAAAATTAATTGGTCACCCCACCGGTCTTCCGCGTCGAGAAAAAACCGGGCACACGTGGTCACTACCGTTCATTTACGAACGCGAATTATGCGTAGTACGGCAGGTGGCAGGTGTGGCGAGCATGGGAACCCGGGGTTGTGGCGGGTTCCCACGGCCGCGTCATTCAGCGCGTCACACCTGCGCCCCTTAACGGGGATGTTACACACACGCCTGCCACGCGAAGGAAAGCGCCGATTAGAACCGCCGCGTGTGTGCGCCACGCTGCCACGCACACTACGCGCCTCGCGTCAAGCCGTGGACGACGCGGCGCGGCTCGACCCACGGACGGGACTTGTATTAGGGTGGGACACCGTAAAAGGGCTGTTTACGTTTTGAGCGGTTTGATTTATTCGCCCATGTGTATGTTCATTTGTTTTTATTATATTGTTGAAATTCTAAACACATGTGCGTCTCGTAAGCTGATTTATATCGATATTCTTATTTACGACGCAATTAAAATGGCGACTGGATATTATCCAGTTCTATTTGTAATGCAATGTTTTAGTCTATTTTGTTATTAATTTACGACGTCTGCTGCATCTTATCTACAATTCCAAGTGTTCAATTAAGCTAATGGCTGTTTCAATTATGGACCTTTGAAACATTTGGTATCTACACGCCTATCGGTCCTTGTCTGTCCTAAAGTAGGCGTCACAAAAAATAATAACAAAATACAAAACTGACATATAACTCTACACACTTTATTACTGAGATACGCCAGCGCCTAAACCGAGTCCCTGATTTAAAAACCAGTCAAACTCATTTATAAGCAATATAGATAATCCACGTTATCGGGCCCAAGTATGCATACAAACGACGGTAATGCGGCCCTTCGGCTGACAATAGCCGGCGCAATCTAAATGAGAGGCGTGTGGCGGTCCACGGGACACTCCGCGTCACGTTGGCCCTCCCTAATAAGTTTTCCTGTGGCGCATGTCACGGTATTAACGTCGACTTTTATTCTTTTGGACACATTTTAATAAAGTTTATTTTCGGCCAGGTACTTTTTTTTAGTTTTTTTTTTATAAAGGCAGTTTCAAAATATTAATGTACTGAAAATCATGATTCATTTATCCATAATAAATAAATATATCAAGCTATAATAACATGTAGACAGATAATAACAAAGTTTATATCATATGAATTACATATCAATGTAAATAACGTATTTCATTATTAGCAATTTTCAAATAGATTAATCAAAGACTCCAACCTTGATTGTAGACGCAAATAATATTTATAGTGTTGTTAAACACGAACATTAACACTAGCTATTGCATATTAAACCAAATTATCATACTCATCTACATATTATATGAACAACTAATTACAACTAATAAAACAACACAAAACCGTTCAATTAACAACCCACAAATATAATCTACGATATGTAATGGCCGTTATTAAATACGTGATCATTTATAAAAAAATTGCCCTTACTAACCTACAACAATAATAAACGTTAAGACAGTAATACTTAAGTATATTTTTTTTTACAAACAAAATATCATTATTCATTTTTCAAATTATTAATTAGACAAGTCGTAACTTTACCCATATTGTGAATTTGCCTGTGTCGTCACAACAATGGCACGAGGTCCCGCATGCCCGTGCGACGGAATGCGACAGTGGCAGGGCCGCGCGACACGACACGTGGCCTGCGTACGAGCACTTATCCTGCCTGATTGTTTTATTGACGAGTGACGACCCTAGCGATTGAATATCAAATTATTATTTTATTATGACAGCGACGATCGTACGAAAGGGCTATTGTTTAACGCTTAGATGTTTTATTATTCATATTGTTGTTTTTGGATGGGTTTCCTATTAATCTTCGGGCGTGATGTTTGGGTTTTGTTATTCGTAAAATTTATTCAAATATCTCGAGTGAATACTTAGCATTGTATAAAACAATAATGTTGCAAGTTCGTAGTGATATGTAATGATAAAATCTGAGGACTATAAATATCATCCTGTTTTAGATGTAAATAGGGTCTAAATTACCGATCGGTTATTTATTAGCTTCTCTCGTTTAAATACAATTAAATCGTAAACAAGTAGCACGTTAATTGCTAAGCTAAAGGAAATTTGGCATTTATTTCTAATTACCTCTTGGTTTACATCTTTAACGAATCTTCTAACTCAAAAAAAAATATGAACTCATTTTTTTTAATTTTCAACCGCAAAATATAAATTTAAAATTAAAAGAAAACGGTGTTGAAATAAAATAACATTTATATTTCTAAAGTTACGTAAATATTTTTCCAAATCAAAGGACACAAAATCATAATTGACAGCGAAATCCATTCACTGCATTGAGTCACGAAGGGGACGCTCGGCGTGTGGGTAGCACACTTCACGCACACACCCTTACCAAACTCCTTGTAAATGTAACCTTACCCTTTGGGATAAAAAGTTGAACATTTTTTTCTTTTTATGTGTAGCCTGCACGTGGTTTGTGGTCGTGGCTCTTTTTTCAACCTAATGAAAGTATTAAAAATTCTTCAGCGGCGGAGGGTATCGGTTACGTCGCTTCTGATCCTTCGAACACGAACGCCAATGAAATATCGAGTTTATTGTGGTTACCATTTGTTTATTTTTTGATTATCTGTGATTTGAATTTTATATTTAGAATGGTGTTAAAAAAAATATGAACATAGTTCTAAATTCAAAACATTTTTTTTCTAATTTGAATTTAGAAACAATAGACATAATTTATTATGCTATAGTTTTAACTCTACACAATTTTTTTAATTCAATATGAAATTTTCACAATCCGCTCACAGTTTCTAATAAGACATCCAATTAGTTGTTCTCAATAGAAAACAATCTGCAAAACTAAACAATTTAAAACAAACAAACCCTAACAACATTCTATGCAAACGGCATTGATTTTGTAATTGCAACTCTGCAGCCCATAAATTATTTGCTAGTATACATCTGTCACTAATTGTCCAGTTACCTCAACCTAAGTTCGAGATAATAACACAGATAAACTGATTAACATAATTCAACTAGTTTGGTTGACAATTTATTAAGTATTGGTTTATATTGTGATCTGAATCAGGACTTTTGGAGCTAGAGGGAGTCTTATTTAGAGGGTGTAGGTGTTTAAGGAACGAAAATAGGTTTCTTTTTGATTCGTTTAACTGTTTTTCTAGTGATAATTATTGTTGTATGAAAATAGCATTTATCTTAGAAAACTCTATGTATAAAGTTTCGAAGATTCTAGTACATTATTATAAATCCAACAGAAAATAATACAAAAAAGACATTCTTTTGCAAAATAAGTGACACTCAGTGACGTCACAGTTTACTATTACTGTTATAAGACAGCTAACCCCTCCATTAATATCATATTTATTATTCTATTGTTTTTCAAAATTCTTTTCCATTACATTTTGGATGACATTTGATAAATATATCGAAAAAAAGATTGCTTGCGTTTGTAGCCATTGATCATCAATCCACATATTCTGTTATCCTTAGATCAGTTTAACGCCTCCCATAAAACAAACTACATATTATTATCTATTTATAACTCTTCATGTAGCGCTAACTTTAAGCCTTGTACATTATATGAGAATAACATCTTTATCTGCATTCAAAGTTAATATTGTTATACAACTTTAAAATTACGCACCATGTTCTGTAGGCTTAGAATAATGTAACAGATATTCAATTTATTGGCATATAAATTGAGCCAAGTTTATTTGTCTTATTGGATTTTTGTCCGTTAAAGATGCTGCTTATATAATTTGTATTATAGTATAATACTAAAGAAATGATCTACCCAAGTTATAACAACCGCAACACACTAAATGCTGAAAATTTCTTGATTTTACAAATGATTACTTGTCTTAATATAAACTTTATACTTAGAAATTATTTTATATTTTTATGGATCGCGATCTGGGTATGGACTCTTTATAAACATCGATACATTAGTTCAAAGAGTTCCAATGTTCAAAAAAGAAATCACCTATAATTTGCAATAATCGAATATAAATATAGTCAGAAATTAAAGCAGTCTAATAAGAACTTTACATCTAAATTGAGTCATCATACGAAAACTATAGAAAAGTCTAGAAGTTCACTGATCCAAAATAAACACTCAATTATAAATCTAATATTAATATTCTCCTTTACACGAAATTGTTATTGCATCCGTTTGAGTATCAGAGAAGTGCGTAATACCGCATTATAGTACCGCATTGCAATTATGTTTATAAATATTAACGGTGCTAATATTCATCGCTTTACAGGTTTTATCAGACCATACAGATTCAATTTTATGTAAGGAAATTAACTTTTTAACAGACAATTAAAAAATTTTATTCATACCATTCGGCTGTGTTATGTTTATGTGTTTTGTATGGTATATTGTTTTTATGTTTTTTTGCTGTATTGTCGTTATACCAGCAATGTAATATACGATCATACTGCTTGCCACGAGCCCGCGCCACTACTAAGAAGGTTTAAGGCATTAGGCCCCCACACTGGTCTAGTACTGGTTGGCGGTTCCATACTTCTGAAATTCTTACGTAAAATTTTTAATAATATCATCAGTTTATAATAATATCATCACAGTGTTGTCTTTGTTCTTTATTTATCAAAATAAATTATGTAAAAAGCCCCTTATCTAGTCACAAGTATTCTTCACAATAACAACATAATCTTAAGGTTTTTATTTATAACAAATGCCTACAGGCCAAAAGTCGCAAAGATTTCATTTTTGCCGTCAATAAGGCAAACAATTTGCAACATTAACATTATTTATGCCTCAAAATTATATGTTAAAATGTAAAATATATTATAAAAACTAACAAAATGTGCAATTATCATAAACAACGTTCAATAAATTGGAATATGACAGCTTGTCAATAGACAACGACCCAGCGTGGCGCCAAATGGAATCCATTGCTAATTTTTAGTCTCTCCTGAATATCATTAATATAAATAACATAAAATATAATTATTTATACCGCAAAAGTTAATTTAATACGGCAAAAGGCCGATTCTATCTTGGTGAGTATTCAATTTTTGAATAATTAAATCCGACTATTATTTTTTGTACAAACATGCTTTGCATCGGGAATTTGAATTTTTAATGTTGCTTGTATACCCCTAAATGAAGCTAGTTTATTATACATATGTTTACGTGACTATTATATTCCATTCTATTTTTAAAGGCTCAGATTTATTCAAATTAATTACGATATTTAATAATAATTTCTTTCATATTAATATGTAAATATCTTCGTAGCATTAGAAACCTTGGCACCTACCTCACAGCTTCTCGTATACAAAGCTGTGAAATAAAATAATGCCCCGCGTCTTCTTATTAATGGCCTTATATTAATAATACTTGAACACATTTATACGTCAATAACAGATAATGATCGTAAAAGTTAATGTTAGTCAAACATATTTGAGTATGACTGTTAAATAAAGTTAGATAAAATGTTATAAAATTAAAATTGTATAGAAAGTTTTAATAATGAGGATTTAAAAATTCAATATTTAATTGGATTTTAGATTTCACTCAACGAAGGGACTATTGGTAATAAAAATCGTATTTTATACGTTATTAAAAAGGCTTTTAAATGTAAATTTAAGAGCTCTGTAATAGAATCTCACTATTACCGTACGAAACACCAATTTAATCAGACAACAAAAAGATCTTTCCCCCTGGTGTAAAGCCTTACCCACCAATGCGCTCAATATTAGAAGTTGTAGAAACATCAATATTCATGTAACATTACCCGAGTCTCTTATCCTTCACTCAAATGACCGGAGGAAATGATTTATCAGTTCTTTGTACGTGATTTGCGAGCGCGAACGCAGCCGATCGGACGGTTTAATCGCAGGAAACCGCACGGGCATGCCATGATATATCTGCAGCGGAACTTATCTATTTACCGGCCAGCTGCTGGCCCTGATTCATAATGCTGAGATAGTTCTCTGTCCTCCAGATACAACGACTACACATTGTACCTAAACTCTAATAACATTCATAAGTCGACTCATTCCATTGTCTATTATCATTACCATAAAAGAAATTTAATCACATTCAATCCAAAGATTAATCCCGATATATTGTTTTCGATAATTAAAAATAACCGTCACTCCACCACGTGTTTCAAAAGACGACCCCTAACATCATCTTAACTTACTACAATAGTAAACAAAACGAAATAAATCAAAAAGCATTTTCAATCACGATCCCGTATCAGTCTGTGTTGTTCATCAATAAAGCTTTACGAGCGCAATCTACTCTGTGACAAGCAACTATTCTGAGTCGCGGCACGTCAAAGCCTCTATTCGTAGAAGTACTAAGTAAAAACCAGTCTGTGGGCGCGCGCTACCGCTCGCGTGCTGAACGCGCGTCGCCCGCTCGCGCTCGCGCTCCTGGCGCACGCGCCCGCGCATGCCGTAGAGGGGCCCTACTATATAAGGGACCCCGCCCTTCCTGATTCCATCATTCCCTGCTGACGCTCCGTGCGCGCATGTCGCTCTCTATTCTATCATAAATTTGTAAATACGTAGTCGTACGTTAGACTAAGTTCATAGTTAATAATGTGTTTGGCTAAGGATGAAACTCAATCGCCGCAGAAAGAGGTGTCGTCACCTCGCTCGCCATGGGCTAAACTTCTAAGCCGTCAGGTACGTTCAGTTCTTTTGTTATTGTCGCGCGCGTTTATCTTTTTGTTTTGTTTTAGTTCCACACTCAGTTTATTTAGTTTTCTAGTGTTTCCTGTTCAGTGATTTATTAACTTATTCGAGTCATATTCAAACGTCTTGAAGTGAATAAATATTTACGGTTTATTTTTCATCTTTACAGGGCTCGAAGCCTCGGCTACCGCGAAAGGTGACGACCTCTACGCGGGTTAATCTTAACAAGTGCTGGTCCAAGTTAGGAGAGCTGATCTCCAACTCGGGCCCACGCACTGACCTACCATCGCAAAAGACTGCATACTCTGAAGAGCCTTTAGTAGTACCTTTCTCAAATTTTTTCTACCCTGTGGACCCGGTGAAACCGGTACCCGTCGAAGACAACGACAACGCAGAAAATCAAAACAACGTTAATGCCAACCGCTTCGAGTTGATATCCGACGACATGGAAGTGAACGACAACATGGCAAACGAAGTCCGCGAGATCTGCTACACGGCTTCGAACAACTGTTTCGTATGTAATCTTAACTATTAGTTATCTATGTTCATTATTTTCGGTACTAAAACATGCAGTGAAAACAAAATCGTGTCTTCCAAGAGTAGTTGTAGTGCGCCTGCGCAGGCGTAAATCCAATGTCTTCCATTAGACTTAGTGGTGTGAAGTGATGACGCGAGGCCTCGTTTCGTTGTGATTTAGCCTACGATTGTGATCTAGCAGTAGTATTGCGCTGGCGACGCGTCATGACGTCACACAGTTTGTGTTAACGTAACAGTATAATGTCACATGTTTTGGTAGACAGCTTTAATGAACTGCACTGTAATTAACTTGGCACCATCTTCGGCTATAACCTCTACTTGCAATGATGCATTTGTAGCAACCTATTTTATTTTCAATCCAATGTCTTCCATTAGTTAGTAAGAGAGATTTATATCGTTGTCTGTGATATGAGATTTATAGTAAAAGAAGCTTTAATTAGTTTTAAGGGTATGAAGAAATTATATCTCCAACTGAATTATTAGTTTAGATTTAGGTTATTTTGGTTCTGGAATATTCTTTTGATTTTGGTAGGGAATGAAAAATAAGCCATAAAACTGTGTCTTAGGTTAAGTTTACTGATAACACATCAGTGATTGAAAGCTTTAATAGTCTGTAAGGTTTAAAATAAGACAGAGTTTATATAGTAATAAGGTTTAGTTTGCCATGTTGTAGTTTTGGAAAAATTGTGTTTAGTACATTGTTTGTAATGTTAATTTTGATGACATAGGCCGACCGTGCCAATCTTATGTTTAGGCTAAAGTTATTGTTAGTTATTAAGTTTAGTTAAGCGTGTACTTTAAGCATTATTGTTAAGTGTAATTCAAAATCTTCCATTGTCTCTCTCGATTTTAGAATTTTTATAATTAGTGTAGTTTACTGTAGTGCCTTAGTTATTTTAGACTGATATAGTTAAGAATTCAAGACTTTCCTTTGATCTCGGAATCTTATTAAATAAATAAATGTGTAAAAAAAATATTCTGTTTAAATTAAACCATACAAATATGCACACTATACATACAAATTGGATAATTAAAAGAGTAAGATACTTCAACATAACATACTTTATAAACAAACACAAAAAGGAAATCAAACATTCACATCACAACATTGACATCTAATCAAAAATTTGCTGTATAAGAAAAATTTTAAAAAAATACTCTTATCATATTTTATTTTAAAAATTCAATACTAATTATATCGTAATACAAAAAAGTACACTTTTTTCATTATAAATACTTTCTATGAGCATGTAACTTTACACGCTATATAATTATTTCAATCGATTATAATTCACACAACACCGAATAACGTTAGTAAAACATTGCAAATTAAAATGCGAAACAGAAAAACAATTAAAAAAATACTTCCTACGAACATATTCGTAATACAAACCGATCTATTACACAACACTGGTATTAAAGTCCCTGAACTTGACCCCTGCGAGTATTCTTTCGATAACTAATTAACCTTTGCTTGTTAAAGGAAATCATTAATTTAATAGGGGGTCCCTGATTAATTTACATTTACTTTACCTTGCCATTTACAAAAAGAATATAATGTATGATATTAAATGTGATATAGAAATATGCATTTTTGTTGTATTTGCTAAATTCTGTTATGATTCCACAAGTTATTGTATCAACATTTGCCTATCGCACCCATTGTATTTAAGTCATTCCTATAGGCAAATATTTTGTATAGTTTATCCAATTGTATGAAGTTGGCTGCAGAAATAATGTTATAAAGGATTGACTTAATTTATAATCATACAACAAATTTAAAATATGAACCAATCGTCCCAGATAATTGATATTTGTAATTTTACGTACATTCAACAGTATTTTAACACCAACACACCACTGTGAAATAGAGGAGCGATATAAAATACACCTGTTGTTTGTGTCTTAAATAACTATAGGGATACCTCATTAAAGTAGTGTAATGCTAACGTACCGAGGTTAGCGTAAGCTTTAATGCAGTCGTTTTCTCATAGCATATCAAATCAATCAATCAATGATAGGTAATTTTAATTTTGCGCGCCCTAAAGCCACTACTACTACTGTAAGAGTATTCGTTGCAGTGGCAACATCATACTTTCAGTCAGAAAAACACCCACGCACACGCCATATTCGCATTAAACTACAAAATGACAAAAAATCAGAAAACTAAAACCAGGAGTTTTGGTAAAAATATTAGTTATGAATGGATGATTTTTGGCACAATGTCAGCAAAGGTGAGGACGAGTATGTGGTTTCATTTAGTAACGAAATGTCAAAATGTCTCGTATGAATCAGTGTTACTAATAAACCAGACTCATTCTTACAACCTCTTACCTCTCATCAGCTGCCACGTTTTAGATTGAAACGCATAGAATCTTACACCGATGGCGCCAAGGCCCATTACCGTCGACTTCATCCATAGTTTGTATGTTAATCATCAAGCCAGTATCGAGCGCCACTCGTTATTCACCGGCGCTTCGTATGCAGATGAACTTGACTTCTGGCCTGGCTATCGATTACGTTAAATTTAGAAGACAGTTAAAATGACTTTGTGGGCTGTTTGTTTTAAAAATTTAATAAATATACCGATAGATGGGCTATGTCGAGTGCATTAGGAATATGAATCTGTCGTTTGTTACAATCTCGGATTAAATGAAGGTAACTCACACGCACACACATCACGCATTTATCCCCGCAGGTGTATGCAGAGGCGCAACCAGGGCACCCACTTTTCGCCAAATCTGTTCCGTCCCATGATGTGAAAGGGGGTGAACCTATCGCCATATCGGGCACAAATTCCAGACTCCGTTCTGGTACTGAGCAGAAAAACCCAAGTATCACTTTGCCCGACCCGGGATTCGAACCCTGAAGAACCTCAGAGCGCTGCCGTACCGCGCATGTATTACAACTATGCCACCGAGGCAGTCAGTGGCGTAGGCGTTGGTTCCAATGAAGGTAACTCGACAAACACAAAATCGTATTATATATAAATGAAGTACGAGCTGTTTGCCTGATGATGAGCGACGCGACAGCCCTTCAACAACTACAATAACACCATCTTACGCACAAAGCAATGCTAGCATCACACTGAGTTATCTCTCTGAGACTAGATGTTAAGTCTTATAATACAGTAATTACATAGGCTACAATATCCTATGAAATGGTACAAAACGATACTGAACTTTGCTGCGAGGCGGTAGACGTAGACGCCACCGCAATGGTAGTAAGTGTTACTTTATGGTTGGGCTGGATATCCACGTTTCTGTATTAATTGGCCTAATAAATTGCTACAATTTTATTCTCTGGACTAATTCCCACATAACGATTTTAATGATTTCTAATTGTTGGTGTGAATGTTAGAAAGATGATGCGGATGTGAAATAAACTTATTATTCAGATTTTATCGCAGTATTTTAATAATTTTCTCTCAACGTGTCGAAGACTTTGCAGCCTTCATGGTCACGGGGCGCATTGAGGTGTTGCTCGTCGGAAAAATCAATGGTATAAGTCAATTAGATAGAAAAATAATTCCGTATCAAGAACAATTATATTAAATGCAACGAAAAATGGAGAAAAAATTATAATACATAAAACCGCGATAAAATAAAAAAATATATGTATATATCCTGGGTTCGAATCCCGGGTCGGGCAATGTAATATTTGGGTTTTTCTGCTCAGTATCAGTCCGGAGTCTGGAATTTGTGCCCGATATGGCGATAGGCTCGCCCCCTATCACGGGACGGAACGCACTTGGCGAAAAGTGGGTGCCATGGTTGCGCCTCTGCATACCCCTTCGGGGATAAAATACGTGATGTTGTGTATGTGTGTGTGTATATATATTAAAATTCACGCATTCCAAGAACTTCCTATTAAACTCCATTTAACACGCCATTCAACGTGATATTTCGTAACAAATATTTGAGATAGCAATAAATTCATCAGTCGAATGAGTCAGGAACAGCCTTGCGATGTAAACATATAACTCTTAAAGGAAAGTTGAACCGCAGCATAGTTACCTGCTGTTTTAGGAAGTGCTACCATTCGCTATAATTGGCGATATGGTAATATACCGCATTCTTGAGAATCGAATTTGCTTCGATTATGTTTATACGTTTACCATTCGTCCTGATACAGAAGGACCGTTGTTTTTAACAAAACTTTGCATAGCCATCGTAACTTCTAGAACGTCATAATTTCGCAACTCTGAAATATAGTGACCAATAGTTATTTTATTTTATTCAATCAGGTACATTATTAATGCAAACACAAACATAGATAAAAACGTGGCAATATACACTAATGCTTACTTTTATGACAAATGTACACAAAATTTTAATTTAACATTAGGTTGGTACTTGAAATTAATTAACAATCACAGCTACAAATACAAGTGACAGTTTAAAAAAGGAAACGAATGTTATGAGTCATATAATCAGTACAAAAAATACGTTCCTAAAATACAATTAACAGAATAATTAATGATTTCACAAGTCTTGAGCTATTACAATTAGTTTTATAAACTTATATATTTTATACTTTTTAAACAATCACAAAACATTGTTGTGAATTTATCGTTCGCTTTAATGGTGAAGGAAAACATCGTGAAGAAACCTGCACATCTGAGAAGTTCTCTATAGGAATTTCGAAGGTGTGTGAAATCTACCAATCCGTACTAGGCCAGTGGGGTGGACTAGGGCTTAATCCCTCTCAGTAGTAGAGGAGGCCCGTGCTCAGCAGTGGGCAAGTATATAATACAGGGCTGATATTATTATAACCACAAAACGTAAACGACCACGTTGGTTTCATTCGAATTATTCAGGTTTACAGTATGCTAATTCTCAGTATCACCGAACCATCATTCGTTTATCTTTAATCGTATATCAGCGGTATTCGCATAAAAGCTCTCGATTTTAACCCGAATACAGTATCGGGTGTCAAACGTACCCAAGCGGTGAAATTTCGGCAGCGCATGAAAGGATCTTAAATGGCCCATTAGATCTTGATACGGTACCGTTAACACTAATTATATATGTATAAAGAATTATCTGTTAAAAGGGATGCTGTAAAAGGTAATAAAGACTTTAAAAAAATAACAAACTTTGTTTTGTTTGGATTGCGTCCGAAATCCTTGTGGTCAAGGACACCGTTTTAAAATAGAGGTATTATATTTTTTTGTATTCATTACTTATAATATATCCTAAGTTACGGCAAAGTATAAATAAGTACTTAATACTTTGTTGGACAATAATAATATAAGTCTATGTTCAGACACATGTATTTTAATTTTTTTATTAGTAAACAGGAGTTAAATCTGATTTGGTTAGCAGACAACTGCATAATTATTCGTATGTTTGCCGCATTTTTACACCAGCTTAATAGCCAGAAATCTCTAGTAATGTAAGCGACGCCGCGAGTCGTTTCGAGTATAAAATATTTTAATAATGCTCTGCACCGTTACAAGTTAAGGCTTCGTTCGAAATATTTTAATTACTATTCAGTCCGAGAATTGTTTACTCCGACTTTATTAAATTAATGTTTGGATGTCAGCATCCTCATTTAACAAATCAGTGGAATTCTTATTTTAAATGTAAAAATAATATTATTTGCGGTCGTAATTAAAAAAAAACGATTACAGCTTTTATTTGTTAAACGATTGTTATTTTTGGAACTTATTTACCTAATTCAATATTGTTTAATTTATAAAACAATAAGATTAGAGACCGAATCAGACTTAAAATTAATTTATGGCTACAGATAAATAATTGCAAATTGCAACGAAGATAGTAGCAGTGTTAGATATGATATCACTTTCTTAAGCCTAAGGTCGAGGTGGGATTTGAGGAGAGATTTTAGTTCTTCAGCATCCCATTGGCCGAAAAAAATACAATTACAGTTGTCAATTTTCAATCCCTACAGGATATCTGCATTTAGTATTTTCTGAACAATAAAAAACTTTTAATACAGTTTTACCATTATTTATAATAATATCAGCCCCGTGTTATATACTGCGCACTGCGAAGCACAGGCCTCCTCTACTACTTTAGAGGTTAGAGGTTTAGGCCTTAGTAAACCGCGCTGTTTTAGTGGGGATTGGCACACTTCAAATACCTTAGAAATTGTAATGGAGAATTCTCAGGTGTGTAGGTTTCCTCACCATGTCTTCCTTCGCCGTTGAAACGAGCGAGCATCACTTACCATTTACAAAATGTATACATATCTATAAAACCCAATATGTACCGCAATAAAAGACGTCTACACATTGCAGTCTCCTATTCAACGTATCTAAGGTCCACACATGAAGTCGAATGACACTCAGAATACGTGACATCTTACAGAGCCGAGAGATGTCCATTTAATGAGCACAAAGGCGAACGTAAGCCAACGTTTAAGAATGATAAATCGCTCGATTCGTTCCGACCCGGCGACACCGGTATAAAGTGCGACACCTATTTCAAAGGCTCTACGCAGGATGCGGTAATAGGGCACCGTGAAATCGCACCGTGGCGAATCGCAGAAAAATTTCGGTTTTTCGGTTATTTCTTAGGGATTTGTACGGGCTTTCTTCGGCAATTCGTCGCGCTACGGATGTCAGTATTACAAACACATGCCTTTTGATTTAAACTTGTGTTGTATTCAGCGATATGAGACGGCTTTTGGATTTTGCACGCGATTTCACGGTTTGCGACGCGTTACATTGATGTTGACTCACCTTCCGTCACAGCTGCTAGTTATGGATCTAGTAAATGTAATAAGTTTTACGGAATCTTAGAAAACATAACAATGAAATCGCAAGATGGACCGTTTCATCCATCTTGCTGTGACAATGCTTGTAACCCATTATACTCAACACGTAAGTACATAGGGCTTTGAATAACATACGTTTTATATTGTTAGAGAACGTTTTAGATATATAATAATATATTATTAATTTTAAGACAGTTCATAGAAGTATTTTTCAGTGTAAATGGCAAGGCGTTCACAAAAAATTTTGAATTACATAATATCTATTATTATATATATATCCATCTTTACGTATAATATATAACGCTGAAAAGTGTGTATGTTTGTTTGTCTGAACGCGCTAAACTCAGGAACTACTAAACTGGTTTTAAAAACATTTTCATTAAAAAGAAGCTACATTATTCCTGAGTGCTATAGGCTATTTAAACTTCCGAGAAAATATTTATCCCGGAAAACTTTTCCCGTGTGCGGACTGCAGGCAAAAGCTAGTTTAAAATAAATGCGCAATTCGGTTCAAGGAAATAAAATGCGCATGCAAGTCTGTGTATCATTCGCAAGAAAACTACTAGGTTAAATAAAAACTCATAGATAAGTATTGGGAAAAGTCAAAATAAAATCCGTCTATAATATATATACTCATTTATGGTTTATTATATTGATTTGTATAATATTATCTATTATATTGATCTATTGAAAAAGCTACCCATATATTATGACATATTTTCAAAACTATTTACATAATTCTTAATTCAATTTCTTTAGTATAAAAACATATGAAATATAATACAATGATTTATAAATAAAATACTGATAGACTAAACTAAAACCACAAACATATAAGAGAAACAATGACCTACTAAACATAGGACATATAAACATAATTATCGACGACGCACGGTATAGGTCAAAGGAAGTCGCTCCTAGTTTCTGAGAAGCGTTTATCTATTCACAGTAAATCGGACAAACACGCTCGACACATTACTGTTAGAAGTATATACTGGGTCAGTATATGCAAAAATAACGCCATGCAAAAAGTGTTTGTTATAAACAAAAAAATGTGTTTTTGGCTCCCTACAATTTAGTATAAAGATCTTATTATGCGGAGAAGTAAAAAGTTTTTATATTTTATGTTCAATCTTAATGTGAATTTAGTAATTTTAAGTTTTCATGTTATGTTAAATGCGTAAGGTTTTTATAAGACACGTTTGTAATTAGCAAATTAAGTAATTACCTAATTTTATTATACTAAATATGTTATTAGTCTGTAAGCCTTTCGACAAGTAAAAAAGTCATATTTTTGTTCCAATACATGTACAACATATACAAAAAGTATATACGCACTACATTCATATGTAGTGCGTATATACAGAGTCATTTTAGAATAGCGTTACTAAATGACACCACATACTTATCTTAATAAAAATAACTCCTTACAATAAGTTACTCAAATTTTAGATGTAAAAAAACAAAAGAGTAAGTTTCGAACAAAAAAATAAAATTAAAATAATCAATAGAAATAATTTTAACTTTACACGCCCTAATCCAATTACTACTACTCTAAGAGAATTAGTCTCAGCGACAACGTCACACTTTCAGTCCGAAATACACTCACGCTCACATATTTGCACAATACTACAAAATGAACAGTAAGTAAAACTGGTATTTTTGGTGAAAATATTCGCTATTTAAGGATCATTTTTGGCACAATGTTAGCAATGGTGTAGACAGGTATGTGGTTTAATTTATTGCAATGTTACGTTACATTTTATTATAAATTTAATAATAACTACAATACACTGCATAATCACTGTTATCATAACGAACTCACAATGCATTTGGAATTATCTCGAAACGGCACGTAATTTGTCAAACCTATTATAAAGCTAAAATATTTGCTGCCAATTCACTCACCGCATATCTCAGATAGTGCAACAAAAGCCAAGCTTCCTTTTAAGTAGAATTCCATCAAAACTAAACCAAACGTAAATAGCCACTTGGCTTGTTAAAATTCACAACTTGAGAGCACAATGCTTTGTGTACAATGAGACCGTAAAACAAATAAGTCTCGCGTGAAATTCGGATAATGTGGACTTTAGGAGGCTTATATTGTCGGAGGCTTAAACTGTGGACTTTATGGGTGAGGCATACGGTTCAAAATAAATCAGTGGTTGTTTTAAAAACTGGCACGCATTAAATTGTTAAAGAGTTCACGCTTCGGTATCCGGTTGACAAAAGGACTTGAAAAGCGTTGGTGTTACTGACGTTTTAGTACGCCTTTCAAAGATACTGTGAAGTGGTTGAAAATTTAATAAGTATATTTTGATATACTAAATTGATATACATAAAAGAGAATTAAATAATTAAGAAGAGCAATCCAAATACCATGTATTAATGCCAAACCTAATGACAAAGCTAACTATAATTATTGGTAGATACTTTTCTTTAACAGTGCTTGGTTTACAACACATTTTTTTTTATATTTGATAATAAAATAAACCTGAAACATCCACCGAGCTCAACTAAAATAAACCCGAAACATCCACCGAACTCAGTTAATTTTACATAAAAATATATCAACGATGTGACAAAATAAACGCTGCGTTTTGTCGCCGCGTTTCTTTTATCAAGACGACCACACCCTAAAGCACTGTGATTATCAAGTCGGCATGACGTAATAAGGCTTTTGAGGGTGCCAATGAGTGTTTCACGAACCATGGGTCTGTTTAAAGGGGATTGTAACGCTTTGACAAGTCCCGCGTGAATTTTAGCGGAGATTGATTGTTAGCGGCAATTTATTCAAACCGCTGCTGACATGGAGGTAACAATAGACGGAAAGGTCTAACAAATATATATACAACAAATATCGCCTCTGTTTTTTGTATATCTTATAGGTCCTGTATCTCTTGTACAGTTTATATATAGAAGATTACGCCTTTAGTCCTTTTCAAAGGCTTTGATACTTTTAATACTAATTGCTAATTAAAGTAATACGGAGTAAAGAAAATTTTAATACAAAACTGGAAATATGTTTTTTTTCTCCTAATATATATTGTTACGCATAATGAACCCTCGATTTTCATTATAATATTGTGAACACGTGCTAATTTGTTATAAACCAGCATTCATATTGATATTAAATAGCTTTATTATTTTATCTTACAATTAAGCCCTTTATACATTCAATATAGATTATATCTTCGAGAAGTGAAAATAACATAAAAGAAATTCCTTAACTTCATTCAAAACGAAAGTCATTTTTACCAAAACAAAAAAAAACAATACATTTCCGCTAAACATTGAAAACAATCAGCAAAGAGCTTTGAGTGCGAATTTTAATACTCTCTCAAAAGAAGTGTTACACACTTAAGTGACCCTTAAATGGCATTGTTTCCGAAACAAGGGAGATGCATTAGCGTGGAAATCGCAACTTGTGAACAAGTTAAGTGGCAGGAAACTATTATCGAAGATAATTAGGTGTTGCATAACAACTCCGCTTCCGATTGGTAGGGTGTCTTCGTTTTAGTTCGGATAGATCTGGGGTGTAAGGAAGATGTTGAGTGAAATGGAATGTAAAGAAAGTATGTGAAAGGAACAGATTGTATTAAGTGAGTGAAAGTAATACGACGGAAGTAAAAAAGACGTAAAAGTGTTAAGCTGCTCCTCCCAGCAAAACGGCGCTTTAACCGTATTTTTAAAGCTATCTTCTCAGAATTTATAAATTATAGAAAAAAATAACATCATGTTTCTACTATACGTTATCTTAACTTTGGTTGTATAATTTTTTTTAAGAACATATTGGGACATTCATTTCGAAATATAATGCCACTAAAATTATTAATTCCGTGCATCTCCTCCTAAAACACACATCATTTTAAAATGCAACTAACACTATTAAAAAGACATTATAACAACGAATATTTCTGTGTTATAAAATTAAAAAAAAGACCGAACATAGAGTGTTAAATTAAATTATTCGTAAATATTTGCATACTTCTATCGTAACTCGTGCACCGAAAATATACGCTCAAGGCCATTTGTTCGCGAGAGGGTCTTAAGACGCAATTCTCAGTAATAAGATTAAATAACACATTGATGTTGTTTAGTTTATTCAAAAAAGTAAAGCAATTCGAGTACGTTAGTCTAAGCCAAATAGTAAATACATGCATGCTAAATGTGACATGTAAAATGTACTGCTTAACCGATCCAATAGGATTTTTTATTACTTAATTTACTTACTAACTTTTCTAATCATATTTATTCACATGATATTAATTTTTGATGACTTTATGAAAACGAGAAATGTTATAATATGTATGGTAGTGTCATTGAATACCTTTTAATAGGTGTCAATGTTATGGTTAAAGTAATTTATTAATAGTTATTATAAACGATTTCATTTTTGTATATTTATTTAGTATTGTACAATAACACATAATTACTGTTAGGTATAACGATAATAGTGGTCTGAAGGTAATGAATGCTGTTATAATATAAGGCGTACACGGTCTGCATATAAACACGAACAACCTAACAAAATTACATACTCAAATTAAATTTATTTGTATTGCATATCGCAAAACAAAACGCATAACATGCAAAACAATTTAAATATCTTAATGTAGTATTCTTTTATTACTCAAAATTGAAATATTCTAAAAAACAATTATTAAATCACACCTGCAGTTCGAAAACAATAAAATAAATAATCCCTATCAAGATCTCAAGCTCTAAAATTTCTCACATTTGCAAAATGATGGGCACCTGCGCGGAATAGGCGCCCGCGCAGCAATATTTGACGCAATCAGCGAAAGGAAATGTGCCGATAACACCGACCCATTAGCCGCCAACACAAATCACTAACACGTGACAATTTACACTAAAGAAACCACCGCACGCTTTTTTTACAAGATACAAACGTAAAAAAGTATTTTATCTGCACATGTGTATCGCCAGAATCGGCAATTATGTGCGGTTTTAAATTACTACGTATTTTTTACCGGAAACTGCAGGTTCTCGCGTTGATGGGAGGAACGGATGGATTTACGTTAATATTAGTTACAGTTATGCTCTATGATATTTTAAGTGATATTTGTAAACATTTTGGTGCCTAAATTGATGGTTATTTTTATGTAGATATAGTTCAGGTAATATTAGAAATGAGTTCGAAGAACAACGGAGGAACGGCTATGGAAAATCGAACTTAATAAATAAATAATGGAATTCATATAAAATTACTTTATATTTTCATCTATCTCATGTTGTCTAGTTCTAAGTTAACTTGGTTAATCAGGCCTTTTCTGCATTAAACCAGACCCTGGAATAGCGCACTTATAAAAAATATATGGCAAAAAAAAATTGTGCATCATAAAATCCCTTTTTAACATTTTAGCAAACCCAAGATAATAGCGAAGTCCAGGTGCAAAACTTTATCAAAAACCGAAGCCGGTGGCTACTTATCTCAACCTGAAATGCGGCCTAACATCTAAAAGACTCCCTAAAAAAATTCGCCAAAGAAATCCAAAGTTTTCGACCATCCGTTTTTATCGATACCAAAAAACTAAACTATTTTATCAAGAGTTCGGTAACTCAATACTTATCCGCTGACCGAAAAAATGGTCAAAAAATTTAATTGTGTTGCAAAAATTTTGTCGAATTCCTAGCCTCGGGACACAGGAAATGAGCGTTCGGCAAAAAGCTCAATAGAAGCCTACAAAATGTCTTCGGTTTGATGGATCGCCGTAACAGAATCATTCTGAGAGCGGAGTGGAGCCTCTAAAGTGCCCCTTAAAAATCAAGTGATATTCTTCACTTTTACGGTAACAATAGACCTACTTTATCTATACATCTCTACTCTAAAATGAATCTTTAGTCCATAACTTAAAATCCAAATTCGATTAGCTCGTAGATATCCTAAAACGGAATTTTCATAAATCACCAAAATAATGCATCATAGTAATCTGTACCTTATACGTGTACATAAGAGTTAATTTTGGTAAATCAAATAAACGGTACTTAGTACGTTACAGATCCGTTTTGAAATAACAATATAGTCGGAACACGTGTTAGATGGCCACTAGAGAGGCATTGGAGCTTGTTTACGGTATCAGCGATAATAGATTGCGTTATCACAAGCCTTACCTGAAGTTTTTATGTCATTAATCTATTATGGGGAGATATGGTGATAAAACCGTATAACATAAACTTGCGATAATGCTATCAGAGTGTTTAATTTATAGGAAAATAAAATTTAAGTGTTATTTCAACCTTCTTGAAAAGTACCTTCTGAAAGAGTTTTTTCTATTATTGTTATACAAAATGTGACTGGTCAATTATGTTTTGGATTAATTATTAAATAATAATAAAAACTATTTTTCAAAAATCATGAAGGTCGTTAGTTGTATCGCCTTTATAATAGGTACGCTTCCAAAAAAATACAAAATACTTTTTCAAAATAGAGCGAACGCGGTAACCGTATTACCTTATTCAACGGTCTTTTAAAAACTTTTCAAAATTCACACAAAAAGATTTAAAAAAGTGGGCGTAACTTTTACTGTCATTTCTTTTGGAAGGCATAATGGCGGGTCGCCTTCGCTCGCGTCGGCTTATTATGCGGAGAAAAAAAAAACCCCCCAACAATCGAAGGCTCAAAAAGAAGCGTGGCCTTTGCGAATCTGGGCAATAAATTTCTATTGATTGAATTTCGGACCCATGCTGTGCTATACGGGCTCATTATAGTCGCTATAATTTCTACTTTTTATTGAAAAACCATTTTGAACTTTGCGCAATGATTATTGTTGTTATTGTTAAGCTTTATACCTAATACTTCGATTCAATTTCAAAACCTATACAATGTTGTTTATTTATTACAATATTTTATATTTCAAATCTATTGCCAATTCTGTATAGTGTAAAATTGCTTTTAAATAAAAAAAATACAATGATAATGAAATTATAGCGTGTCGCAGCGGTTTTTTAGTACTTACTATTTTCGCCAAATTATCCACACTTACGCTGTTAGCTATACACTATACAGGTCATTTTTAAATTGCATTTTTATATCAAACCATATAATTATCTTCTTGAAAATAATTCACAATGAGTTACTCGAACCGTAGAAAACTGGAAGTTTCGAATAAATAAATATCAATAAAAAGGAATTTAAAATTTACACGCCATAATGCCACTGCTTCTGCTCTAAGAGAATTCGTTGCAGTGGCAACTTTCAATTAGAAATATAGTCATGTATACATCATATTCGCAATAAACTACAAAATAGGAAAATCCGAAAAGTGACCGTGATTTCTGGTGAAAATATTCGTTATTTTGGATGGTTTTTGGCACAATGTTGGGAAAAGTAAAGACGAGTTTGGGGTTTTATTTATTAATCAAAGTCAAAATGGCGCTATATAACTACATTCAGCTTTACAATTACACGTTTATTAGTTACGATTTACTTCATTACCCTCCTACTGATTCATAATTTATGTATCCAACATAATTACGCTATAAGCAGTTTATTGGCAAATTTCTTTTTATCATAAAACAGCAACACGTATTTTTTTTTATATGGAAATAATATAAATATTATAGTCTAATAATTTGATGCTCATAATATATTCGTTACTATCTAGTATATGTATTTTTACCTCGACTTCAGATTAAAATAAATTATATAATATTTTTATATAAGAATTTTGAACCCAGACTGTGAAATATACTAAAGTCTACCGCGGATACTGCCGCCAGTAAAAACTAGTCATATGAGGACGAAACACACATGGCGAAAATTAGTTGCCGCGATTACACCTCTGCCTAACTCTGCGAGATTAGAGGCGTGATGTATCTGAGTGTGTGCTACTTTTGAACTGGAAAAATGCGCATAGGGACTTTTTCGGTAAAAGCATTTGCGCAGGCATAGTCGCAGGCAATACCAATATACACAATTTTTACTAAAAACTACACATAATCTTAATATGATATATATATTTAACAAGTCCACAAAGTTTTTTTAAAACTTCTACATTAGCATATTTTCATAAAATCCATGATATTGTAGAAGTCCATAAAGCTTTTTTAAAGCTTCTACATTAGCATACTTTCGTAATATCTAGCTTTAAAAACCAATGACTGACTACTTTCGGTTACAATATCCATTCACAGTCTCATTGAGAGGATATTCGTTCGGGCGCGTAATGAATGAGCGGCGTGTGCGCAATCGATTGCGCAACGGTCACTACGGTGAATGGCGGAAACCTTCAAAGGCTTCCAGCAAACTAGGAGGACGGTATGCAAGTTATGCACTGTTTTTAGGGATACTGAATATTTCAAACTCCAGATGCTTTAGTAATTTGTAATTGGTATGTTTTAGTAGTAGTGTAAATATATTTAAATTTTAAATACCTGAGTGGTAATTCAGACGAAAATATGTGTGGCCAAATATTAAATCCTAGACTTTATCTAGATCTCCTTAGACATTTTCGGGGGTGGAAGCAAAACTGAAGCTAACTTATTTAATCTTATTAAAGAGAAATCTTTTTGTGTTAAATCACTACTTGCAGTATTACGTATGAAAACGAATGTATTACGTAATGCCTTACTGTTTCCTCTCAGCATCGTGTATTGTAAACTATGCAACGTAACTTTTTATTGTAAAGTGTTCCTCTTTTCTTGCCGGTTAATTCGCATTTCCTCAATGGAACATACTTATTGTATGACGTGGCAAGTAAGTACTTTTGAGTGTTGTAACAGTGAAGAGATTTGATGCGCACGCGTCTTGAATTTAGCAACTTTTAAATGAAACCTTTTGAATGTATTTTACAGATTGTTAAGATTCGTTTTGAGGTAAGATTTGAAATTTATGTCACATTTTCTCACTGTCACTTGAGAATTTTTTTTTATTACATGGCCAAAATGATGGCGTATAAATACCACTTTCTAAAAATGAAAAAGAATCAACCCATAATAAAATACAAATATTGTTACACTTTGTATTAATAAAAATAATGCGCAAAATTCTCTGAAAATGACAACGTTTAATAACGTTTATCTGTGCGAAAATTGTCTTTTTATCAAAATCGATGACGAATTCTCCCATTATAAGGTCCACTTGCATTCCAAAAACCTCCCTCCGGTCACAATTCAAAGTAAACAAGCCCCCGCATTATTTACTGAGATAACAACAAGTCAATCCTTAAAGCTGCAACCAAAATAAATATGTGCTTAGCACTCAAACCCGATGTTTATATTGGCAGGGGTGAACCAGATTATGTTGAACTGTATCTCTACATTTAATGGTTTAATTTTGTAAGTGATATTGCAGATAAGTAACATACCCGAGGTCTTTTAACGCTGGTTTATTTTATATTTGCAATATTAAGGACTTATATTCATAAGTTGGGAAATCTCGTTATATTTGTAAATGCTTCTGCGAATAACCTTTTTATATTTGAGTTATGTGTGTGTGTGCAATTTTGTAAGGATTCCTCTCTAGGGAGTATAGAATGTAAGCTTCTCTCAATTTTATCAAGGCACGGAGGGTAACACGAAATATTAAAACTATGTAAAGCTCTTATCATTCAAAAACGTTAGTAAAAATACATTGATATATAGAAAAGTGAAACGAAAAATTAATTCAACATGTCACAAAAGTTCTGGAATATTTTGTGACAAACTTTATACGCAGTAATGCAAGGTCTTAATTTCCAGAGTATAAAATTCGAGTCAATTAACAGAAAAAAAAATCAATAATTATTTGATCTTCACTACGTACGTTCCGCTCTATTTCTTTAACACAAGTGTCGTAATTATAGTAGATTAAATTTAGCCTTTTATTTACCTTTTCTGTATAATATATCTAGCCTTATACCTCTTTGTATAATACCTAGTCGGTCTTTAAATAATGTCACTGGCAAGTTTCTAAAAAAAAAAAATATAATATTCTGTAACATGTTCGATTTTCGAAAAAATGGAGGCGGACATTTTGAGTAAAATTTATGTCACAGTCATCCGAATTTAATGCTTATTCAATAACTAAAATATTTTTTAAGATGACCTTTATTTTATTTCATGACCCTATTTTCTTATGACAGTATTTAAGGACCGACTAGGTACATCAAAATACATTAGCTAAACAAAAACATATTCATCAGAAGCATCAACCCTATATTAAAAAAAATAATCAAAATCGGATCACTAACCCTCATAAGCGTATAATTCAATTAGGCGTTCGTACATAAATAGGGTTGTCACTAAGATGCCTTCTAAGGGTCCATTGAATACGCACGTGTGCCCACAATGCTTGAGGCTAACCCGACGCTGCGGGTCGCCGAGGCCCAATGTGAGAAATTTCACAATAGTGTCAAAGTATTGGAACTAGGTGTGACGGGTTGGCATAATGGCGCTGTAGGGTACTTATTTGATTGCTGATTTGATTGGTGACTTGGACGTTTCGCACTTAACAGGGGTTTATAGTTAGAAAACTTCGCTTTGTACATGTTGCGGCTTTTCATAAGGTTTTGAATTAATCTTATCGACGAGGGTGGAACTCTAATTAAATCAGTCATGGTTATAATTTAAATGATCCGTTTTTGTTATAAGATAGTAAGACAAATTTGGATCTTATGTTAAGTGCAGCAAATTCTGATATTCTATAACATTTTATACCATGTTCAATATTGTTTAGCAAGACGTAAACTACATTACAAGTATCGCGTAAAGCAATCCTTGAAATTCTGACACCATCGTTAAGGATAATCAAATTATTATACAATATACAACTTGTTCTTAAGCGTGGAGGATACGAACCCTTTTGCGTGAGAATATATGCAAATTTTAAACGGTTCCATTCATGTACTTAACAAAAATATGTAAATCAAAACTAATCAAGCAAAAAAAACCTCCTACACTCCACATAACGTACTAAACACAACATTACCATAAACAATAAAACATCATTAAACAAAGATTCTTTACCTTCGCGACTAAGGGTTAACTAGCACCTTATCTACACCTATAAAGCAAATTCCAACTCTATTCTTTAAAATACAAAATTCAAAATAAATTGTACGAAAAATATTCTATGGAAATGAAATTCCTAACCTAACTCAACTATTGGTAAAGTAAACCGCGCTATCTACACAGGAAGCAGGGTCGTTAACAGGTTTTATCACTTCCTTCTAAGTAAGAATTGTCACCCATAGTAAACAAAACACGCACTGGATTGTTTATAATTTGCTGATAACTAAGGTGAAATACAATAAGTTGCTTCCTTCGGCTGGTAGACAAAACAGTTTGAGATTGCGAGGCAATGAACCGTTATACAAAATGATAAAACTTTCATTTGAATAGCGTAAGGATTTGCAATTATGAAATTCTGGATTCGGTGCATTTAAATCTTATAAATCTTACAGTTAAATGTTGGTTTTCTGAGTTCGATCTTTGATCAATCGATCTTTCTAATTTGCATCTTTTACTCCATTAATCTGCCCTTACTCGGTCAGCACAATATACTTTTAGAAGCATGTTTCAGAAACGATGAAACCTATCTCTTAGAAGTTGCTAATTGCCTCTTGTCAATGGTCTCTGGGCGATCCGTTCTGTAATAAACGTTTGCATAAATCCAATACTATTAGTCACGAGTAATATAATTCGTGATTCTTAAAAATTCGAGAAAACATTAACTACATTTTTGGTACCCGATATTACAACCCTATTGATATCATAAGACGAAAACATAAATTCAACCTATTGCTCTAGTAGCAGCTCTTCGTATTTTTAAGCCTTATAACTATAACATTAACAGTTTTGAAATCAGTCAAGCCCCAAGAAATCATCAGTAACGTAACGCCTGACGTATGTATTGTGGTAATAATGAAAGAGCTTACAAAAAATAAACAAATAAAACCCCACTTATTTAAATAGTACGTGTAACACCTTAACTTTGGATGACAGTTTCAAACAAGCCTTTTGAATAATGTAGAGTTCGACAGATCACGCTCGCTGCGTTTAAATAAATAGAGTGAATCGAATAAAGGCACAATAAATCGTGACGGTGGAACCTCCCGGGGCGACTCCGTGGACGTGGAAACATAACCGACATACTCGCCAAAATCGAAATAAGGTGCGGTCTCGTCTCGGCGGAGATGCGACTAATATTGGAATACACAACTTATTTTTATATTTCGATGATCCCTACGTAAAGTATCGAATCTGCAAAATGCAATGCTTTACGTAGGGGCCGTCGAATATACATCGCTTGTTGAGCGTTATAATACCATGGCGATAATCACTTCGACCCGTATTGTTTTAAATAAATGCAGTTCATTTTAATATGGACCGTCGATTTGGAATACCTTAATGTATATGGATTGAAAAATTATTATCAAAGAAAGTTTATTACTTAGGACAGTACTAGGTTAGAAAAATATTTGTTAGTTATAAAATACATCATGACAATCATACCTGCATACGAATTGCATACACATTGTCACCCACTCATATCAATGTCACAAATTATAAAACGCAAGCACGACATCCATTGTTAACACAATCCATAATTATGAATTGAGTTTCATAGAATCCAATTACAGTTACGTAACGCGCAACAATGCGCGTTTATTCTAATCTGCATAGGAGGAACTGCACCTTAAATGGCAAGAAATAGTCCCCGAGGAGTCATTGTTTCGTTCATTCGAAGGCAAATATTGGGCCAAGCTTATTCAGTGGGTTTGCAAACATTTCTACTGGGTGGCGACCAACAATGGATTTCTACGAAAGTCCGTGACAACACTTCAAATATAGTGATTATACTCTAATTGTCTCCTAGCACCTGGGCCTTTATTTAGTTTTTAACGCGAACAACGTATTTTAGCACGAGTTGTCAGTTAATTGATGGCTTATTGTATTCCTAAGACTACATGAAAAGTCATGTTAACGGTGCCAAGTAAATCCGCTGTCTCAAGGCGTTTCTTCGGAATAATTTATGTCCAAATATTTACTGGAATAGCACGTTAGTTCTACATAAATTAAGATTATTTAGTTACAAATGAATTTATCTTTGTAAATGTATTGAAAATGCTTATATTTGTCAACACTGAAATGTAAACGTGCTAAACTGAATGAAGTTGGCATATGTTTATTTGAGTCAAGGAACTACTATGTATTTGTATTTTTTTTATTCCATGATTTAAGCTAATGTGTTACAAGTAGTGCAAGAAACAACTTCTCTTATTCATATTATAGTTATGCAGAAATTCGGATCTTTTCTTTAATATCTGATGGCTCAATTGCTAGTTTCTTTATTTATCCTTCTCCTGACAGTAACTCACCGTAATAAACGGCCAATGCATATTTTTCAAGGGGTTATTAAAAATTGATGTCGTCGACTCATTGGAGATTGGTGTTTACCAGTTCTGAAAAATAATATGAGATAAACCCCTATAAAATTATTCCTGCCCCGAATCCAAGGTCTTCGTCACCAAAATCAATATAGGTTGCTTGTAACCCAAGGAACTCATAGGTATATATGCCAAATAAAAATAAAAATATTTTAATTTGCACTCCATTTCTTTACCTCGCAAAATCGTCCGTTGACGAGCCTACAATTGCATTAAGGTTATATTACATATTAATGGATTACTAGCTGCACTACACACAAACACACACATGCCTTTTATTCCCAAAGCGATAGATAGAGACGTAGGTAGTGGACCCAGTTTTCACAATTGTATTCCGTCCGATGGTGTGATAGCGGCTAGACTATCCCAACATCCAGCACAATTGCACGTTCTTGTGTAATATTAAGCAGAAAACCCCGATATCACTTTACCCGATCCAAGATTTGAACCGGAGACCCCAGAGGGGAGGTCGTACTCAGCGCGAATACAACTATGCCACCAAAGTATTCACTAACACCAGAGTGGCAGCTTTGGTACAAGACTATGCAAGCTGCCTAAAACCTCGAAAGGGCGAAGTACACATTGCGGAGCCTATAAGTTATCTTTTGTGGTATAGCTTCTGATATATGGGTCATCCATATAATTCACATACCACGTTAATTCGCATCATTAATTCCAACAAAGTATATAACATATCCATTGTTAATTGCATTTCATATCCATTTCCATTTAACGTATTTTAATAATCAAACCTGTTGTAACCATTACTCACAAACAAATCTAGAACTTTAAATTTCAAGGATGTTTTCTTAAAATATTAAATGAAATAAGCAATCCACTTATAATATTTATTTACCTTCATATATCCAATAACATAACTTACATATTTGTTGCCATACCTGACAATATATCCAAACCTTTTCGTATCAGAATAGAGCGAAACTTTTTCATCCGACACAAAACTCAACAATGACATGACCGATCCTTTTGGCCAATGTTTGGTTAGCTGCGCTACGCATTGTCGAATACGGAATCAATTTACGATAATTGTCATTTATTATGAAATAAATATGATGCTTTATGCTATAGCCTTTTGTCATATTTGCCTCCAAAAGACGAAATCTCCGGCCATTCAGCTCAAGCCATTGAGCGTATTAAATTTTTATATTTTGCGCACAAATTCATTGGAGCGAGCAACGGGATGGCATTTGACAATAATTACATGAAAGGAGTTCTTGCGATGGGATATTAGGCGGAATGCGGGAGGTTTAGACGTCAAATGATGTCTAAGAATGTTTTCTCAGCTTGGAAGCAGATGGTGCTGCGGGTAATGAAGTGACAATAATTGAGGACTTATGTTATAGGCATGACAACAAGACTAAACATGATGGAAAGAAATTCTTTAAGGAGTAGAAAATAATATTTAGAATCCATGATAACCTGGGTTATTTGGTTGTGAAAAACGACTTGCATCAAGAAAACATTAAAATAATGTTCAGCTGAATATAGCATATATGTAACCTGTAAATATACTAGAGTACCAAACAAATTGTGAGTCATGGCATTTTGTCAATGGAAGAAACATTCCATCTAAAACACGAATAAAACAACTATAAAATTTGTAAAAAAATATCTTGGATCTTTCCGATGTGCCCACATGAGTCATTATAAAACAAAGGACGGGAGTAACAAAAATAGAATAGAAATGAATGCCTCACACGCCTTTCTCAACTGGTTTTCCCGACGAAGTGATCTAAATAACGTCATAAAATGACTCACAAACTATAAAATTACACCTACGTTGAATGTTTAATCTGAATTATTTATCCTTCAATTTACAGCCTACTAGTGGTGGTTCGTGACTTCCAATCTTAGAAACAAAACATAGTCATAATACTTAACCATTAAGTTGTATACTGTAATCAAATTGTATTGTAATTATGATAAATTATATTTATGACAAAATTATGTCGTTACAATTTAAACATTTTGTAAATGACCTACATTAAATTAGAATGATGTTGGTATAAAAATATAGTCACCAAAGTAATATTGGAAAGAAGTCATATAAAATAAACTTTATTGTAGTTAACAGAGAAAATAGTATACGCTATTATTTATTTCTTCGTATATTCATAGTTTTAAATACCCATTGCAAAATGCACCATCTCACCCTTTTTAATTTAAACAAACATACAGACATAAACATACTTAATTTATATAAATGGATTTTACGTTTTTACGAAACAAAACTTTTCGATTACCGTCGCAAATCGATTAGCATACGGAGTTTTTACGCTATGAGTCATGACATATTGAAATGTTGTCACTATTCGCTTCTTGAATTTTATATGCATGCTAAAAATAATTGAGGACTCATCCTGAAATCTCATTGGAAATAACGTCCGTGGAATGGGAACTCTGTCGATTGTATGAGGTTTTACCAGGCTGGCATAATTTTGTCGACTGGCAACAATCATTTTTATCTGGACGCCATTTCAGTTGTCATCCGGGCAATGTATTGACTTTACTGTATGCTTATAAGTTTATGAATACTACTATTACACAAATATATTGCACTTCATCTTAGTATTAATTTTCTTTTGTTTTTGTAAACATTGTTCTATTAGTCCGTGCCCATGAAACTCAAAATACGGTTCTCAACACCTAGTTTGGGTCTCGCTGTAATTCGTTTTTAGTACTGCTAAGGTAGTTGTAATATTGTATGAGATGAACTTATTGTAAAAACTGTTGTGTTTAGCGAATAAATAAATAAAAAATACAAGATTATTTCTTAACATAGGAAATAATTACAATCAGTCACATGTCCATGACTGCCGAACATAGGTCAGTAAGATTGATATATCGACCTGTTGGAGGTGGCCTGCATTCAGCAACTTTCTGGGTGCAAGTCGCCTTGGTGTCCGCTCTTTTACGATGACTTAGTGACTTCTCCCTACACCAAGTAGTCATAAAAAATTACTTCATCAAATTACAAAATATCTATATTTTACCATCAATACCTATAAATAATTTACATGCCTATAAGAGAATAAACTAAACTTAAGTACTTATGTACCCAAGTTATTTACCAAACAAAAAATGCCATACAAGTAAAATCCTTCGCAAATACATACACCAATGTCCTTCATGTAGTAACAATATGGCCATATTTATTGGCTGTTTGAATGACAAACACATTATAATGGTCTTTAAAGTGAATTTGTCTCGATGATGACTTCTAAAAGGTCCATTAAAATACTTTTTGTCACCTATTGATTTGTAGTTCGGTGTGACGCGATCCGTGAAACTTGTATACAGCGTGTTTTCCTTTTAATATTTGATAGGAGGACGTCAAAATATGATAGTTAAATGGTTAAACAAATAGCAATGGAAAATAAAAAAAATGGTTTACAATTAATAATGTTCGAAAGCCTCTAAACATGTTTGTCCTGTAAAGTTATAAATTAAAATTGTCCTTAAATGTATTTATGATATTATTGTCATACAAAATTATATTTTTAAGAAAATTGGTCTGACCTTACTTCATTCTTAATCATACAAATAAAATCTTCCACCCGCCCGACGCGACCATAATCGGACTTAAAAAAAAAGTTGCTTATAGTCTTAATAAAATAGTTTTAGTCTAACAACTATATCTATTTTAACACACCTCGATTTAAATATAGTTATAAGTAATAATAATAATAAATAATAATAAGTTTATTCACACAAAAACAAAATACATGTAAAGTTATACACTAAAGACCACATTGACATAACTGTGTACAGGACAAAGCAATTAGTAACCCCCCGTGCCCATGGTAAGAATTAACTTGTGTTATAGGCACCGGAAAATCCAACCAATTCACTATTTCAATTCAATAAACATAAATAAACATAACGCATAATAATATATATAACGCATAATAATATAATAATAAACGCAAAATAATATTCAATAAACATAACGCTATTTTGAATCACACTGTATATACGCCATCGTTTAGCAAGAACACGAAGCGTCTACGCAACAAAGACTCTATATCTGTAACATATGGATCGAATAATGACTTGAGATTTTTTCGCCTCGATGAATCCTTATGGATCGTGAATTTATCATCGTTAGAATACGTATTAAGGAGCAATGCTATTTTAAATAACATGTATAATGTAAGAATTATTGAACCAATATTTTCAATAGTAGTTGTTAAGTAATTATAGTTATACTTTACTACAATAATTGTCTTCTTGTAATCCGAGCACGAATTTGCGCACTATCGTAGTTATAGTTAATATTTTTATGGAAGTTATGTAAATATTGGAAACGGTAATACGAATTTATTTTTTAACGTATATTAAAAAGCGAAATCGATAAACTATTCGATAGTGCGTAAATTCGTGTTAGGCGTACTGTATAATTTATACTGCCATTTTTTTAAATACGCATAAAGTACATTAAGGTAATATCGTAGACAATTAGAGAACACTATCAGGTTTATATAGTTAATATACGAAAATAAGGGGAAATAAAAATATAATAGACAATAGAAAACAAATATGGGAAAAGATATTCTAATACACGTACGGGAAAAAGGTATTTTATTCCGTACTTTTAGGTGACACGATAATACTAACGATCTCAAATAGGCCCGTACAGGAAAGCGGTTAGTTTTCTTAGAAATATTTTGTTGGTTTCCTTTTACTCCTATACCATATTCACAGTATTGGAATTCTTAGATTTCCTTCCTTACCTACTGTGGTTGATTCTTTAGTAGGCAATGTGCATATTTTTATATTTATATCATCGTATCGCTCGCTACAACTATAGTTACTTATGAATTAAAATCACAAGAACGAGTTGGAATTGAAAAGTTATTTTAGTATTTAATAGCCCATTAATCGAGGAAGGCTAAAGAGTGTAGCTATAAATATATAACACGCTATGACCAATAGGAGCGGAACATCACTGAAAAATGTTGCAAAAAAGGGGATAATATATTCCTTTCCAGAGCTTCGGTTGCGTACGCTACGTAATCTATATACATAAACATGAATCTCTATTTCCTTTGGTTAAGGCGTGAACGGATACAACAATGTCGCCAATTATTTTTGTTGTTGTGTTAATTATTGTCAGAATAATCTTATGTGAAAAAATTAAGGAAGTTGATCGGAACATTGGAAAATTTAAGGAACCTTAACGACACTATTAACTTTACATAACTGTCAGCGATTGATAGAATGCGCGCTGCAAATTGATAGTTAAGACAAGACAATGTAGGGTCAGCTAGTAGTTTAAAGTTTCGAACCAACGACCTTTCCATCCTAAGCATGTAATACGCCAAGCCCTAATCCACAACCGTAATACGTGATTATGTGATCGCCAATAGAGACGCGCTTCGGAGTCAGTCACTAACTCCAATAAATCAGGCCAGCATTATTCTGGCGACCGTCATGGAACGAAACGTCACATGCTAATTCGGAGTCAGTCAATAACTCCAATAATTTAGGCCAGCATAATTCTGGCGGCCGTGGTGGAACCAAACGTCATACGCTAATCGACATTACATCATGATTTTTTATTACCGAGAAGATAATTTTGTATACAAAAAAATATTTAACTAATAAACAAAGCCACAAACAAACCACAGACTGCTTTTACTTACCCATTATACTAACCTATTATAAAAACTATGAACAATCTCAAACCCATACGACATCAATACATCACTGTCTCAAGACAATCGAGTTCATAAAGAACTCAAATCATAATGCCCAATTTGTCTCAACTGAATACGGCCACGTGTCGCTACGATTCTGTCCCATTATAGGAACCCGTATCGGGATTAAAAGGCCTTAAAATCCAACCCTGATAACATCTCGGCCTTTTATACCCGTAGATTTGGAGATAAGAATTGAGCTCTGGACAAAAGGACCAATATGGAATTGAGAGTGGTAAATATATTTGTTTAACGGTACAATGACCCGCAGAAGGAAGCTTAGTCACCTTCAAACCCGTATTCTACGGGACCAGAATTTATGAAGAAATGAAAATGCAATTTAAAAATTTACACAATTGATACATTAATTTTCTTGTAAGATCTCTAGTATACGAGTATATCCAAACAAAAGGTTGTAGTCTTACTAAAAATTATATAATTTTATCAATCATTTCAAGTAAGTAATCGTTATTATATTTTTACGTCAAATAATTTAAGATTAAGAGATCTAAATAATAATTATTCACTAATTTGCGATAGTTCTGACTAAATGTCTGAGTACTCTTATTATAGTCTCAACCCGAATATTTCACCCAAATAGACATAACACTCCTCAAACACATAATAGACTAACGATATTAATTGTTCGCTTCTTGAAACTTCTGCTTCTATGCCAACACCAATAAAATACACAACCACAAAAGCCGACTCAAAGAAAGCCAACATCCATTTTCCCGGTTCTTGATACCTCCGTCTCGTTTGACGACAAATACCGACAAACTTCCTTAAATGACAAAAGCGGACTCAAACTATCTTCAGTTCAATTCACACGTCAAGCGTCAAGAGTACCTCAAGGGTACGAGTCCTGCCAATTGCAGGCGTGTCCAGGCGGGGCTCGTCAGGGCGGGAACTCCGTTTGCCCGTAACAACTTCCTAGAAATACCAATTTGCTGGGTTAATGTGGGCGGATTTGTTGTAAATTCCAGATAATTTTGAGCCTTGATAATTATTAAACAGTGTTTTGTCTCTTTCACTCTATTGCTCAATGAGAAAGAACGTAGTAAAATTGTGATTACTTAAAACATCGATTCATAAGGTTTTGCTTGAAACCAATTGTTAGTTTTAATAATTTTCGTTAATTTTATGTTATATATTTTATAGGTAAATCGGCATTCACGATTTCTTTAAAGGAGTTCATAAGTAATAGTATTTTTGTAATATCAGATAGTATGATTCCTATGCAGCTAAAGAGCCAGATACATTTAACAACACAGTAGTAATGTGTCATATTTTTCCAACTAACTGTCCAAACGGCAATTGATTGGAAGGGAATGATTTGAAATAAACTCCAGAAATTAACATTTCATAACTACTCGGTACAGATTTCTAAATTTGAATAGCATTTTTAATTATTTTAAATATGCATTATAGACTGCCTAGGTGGTGTAGTTATACTGCAAGCGCGATACAACAGCGCTCTGAGGTCGTGGGTTCGTATCCCAAAGTGAAGTATATCCATAAGTAAAGTGATAGTTGGGTTTGGGCAAAGCGATATGGCGATAGGCTCGCTCTCAATCATATTATAGAGAAACGATGTCATACTTTATCACGTCTGCCAAATTTTATTTTAATTTCAATTACTAATGCTTTTACAAAATAGACAAGGCTCTTAACACTTCCTTCTTATAATATAGCTACTCAAGCCCATAATTATTCCACATATTCTTGTCAAAAAATCCAATAGCTCTCAAAGTCAACACGATCCATTAATCACTTACCATTATTAGTACCCTCGCCAAACCTATAGATATTTCTAACAAAATGGGTTTCGCGGAAGACTTGTTATTACTGGGCGGCGGGCGTAAACTGGGCGGGGGACTTAGACGGCGGACTCAATGACCGAAAAAATAGACGAGACTTAAGGCGGACTCAATGATCCATTCCGCGACTCAAAAAATAGGCAGGTGATAAGTGTAATTTCGGATAATTAATTTCATAGCAGGCGTGGTCAACAGCTGAGAGAGAATAGTTGATTTTGCTAACCAGATTACTTGCAAAAACTTTGGGGATATTTCATTAGAACAAGAATTCTCTGTTGATTCAGTCATTTGTTTTCCATTATAAGCTTATTATTCGTATATTCCAAATTATAGTGTGTTTTGTTATGATTTCTTATATTTTGTTTATTTAATTAAATGATGCTCTGTATAGCATAATCACCGCACATACAAAATAAATACCTACAATTCGATTCTGCGCGTTCAAATCGATGTTAAGCAATATATAATATAATTTCTTGTGTTTACGCGAATGTTAGACAAAGAATGAAACCTATTTTCAGCAGCTAAAGTAATTTTAAATTCTGTATAATTGTAAAATGAGGATAAATATTTTAACTTTGACTTTTCGGACGACCAACACCTCAGTTCTCCTCTTGAATAAAGGCTACAAAGTCTTCAAAATACCGGGGAAAATTATAGTATAAAACCGTAAATAGATCCAAAAAAATAGTTTTAATTCAAATATAGAATATTATAAAAACCTATTATGTAAAGAATACACCAAACAACTTTGACCAGGCAACGTTTAACAGTTCCATAATCGGAAATAACATATTTCTTTAAATAAATACACAATACTAAATCCTTAATCGACCGAAGCACCCATCATAAGTTAATCTAAAACTTTAATAACCATTCTGAAGATTAAACTAGCGAGCATCCTCGAAACAGATCTCACAAATATTGAAATAGAATTAAATTCGTTATTTTCATACAATATCATCGGAACAATATAAAAACTGCACTCACAATGGCCCCTATTTACCGTAACTCATATTATAAATGTGTAAAACCATTTAAATAGCAAAGTATCAATAGATTGTATGTTGTATTGTGTTATGGTGAACCAACTTGGCCGTCATGTTTCACGCACATTTAAGATGTATCCTTATGACGTTTCACCATTCCAAATTCTACCTTAAAACCATCACTTTTCATATCAAAATAGCTCATTCAATCTTCCAACAAATGTGCAATAACACACAAACCAATTCCAACTTTGACTGTACATAAACAGAGTTGAAAATTTCTTAACGATAACCCCAAATGTTAAATCACTAAGAAGGCTTTTATAGGGCAGCTAAAGGTATCCGTATTGTCGATAATCATTGAAGCAAACACTTGTTATTTTAAGAGATCATCCAACCTTAAAGCTTTGCATTGAGTGGTAACAATGAGGTGTATAATATTATTTATAAGACACAGTCGGTAGGCCCGTTTGGGGCGATGTATTGTGAATGTACTGAATCGTGCGTGTGTCAATAGTTTGCGACAATTGTTAGGAGGAATGTAAGGTATAGGTGAAAATACCTTTGGGCGTGGACACTAGAAGCCGTAAGGAGCCTTCGAAGTAATAAAGGGCAGTTTTAGTGCATTGTTTTTTTATTTCGCCTTTCTAAATTGATCCATGTCTTCAAGTAATATTGTTTAACTATATTAGTTGAATTGTGCAATGTGACCGTAGTTATGAATAGCACTACTATGACCTGCGGGAGATTACATTAAGTCAATAATTAGAATAACAATAAAAAATTGTCTCCCTCACAACCTCTTACTTTTTCGACACAAAATCAATTTTCTCAAAAAAATATAGGGACGAAAATATGACTATACAAACCTTATTGGACTATTTGTTATTTATTAATGTCGTCAACACAAAAAGCTCGATCCTAAAAAACACAATACACGCTAATCTTTTACGGACGAAGGCAAAAGGGTCCAATTCTGATACTTAGTAACCATTAAGTAAATTCGTCACAAAAAAGGATTTAAAAAAATGACCGTAGGCAAACCAGTTGAAACCACTATTAAATATTTGTCCGCATATGGCTTCCGGCTATCGAGTTGGTTATGCTAAAAAATAGCTGTGATTTTTTATTGATCGTGACTGAATGCGCTTTAGGTTATGATATCGAGCGGTAGTTTTTATGTAAATTTAACTTTGAAAATACGTCCCTAATCTTGATGTATTGACGTCGATAGTTGTAAGCTAATGGAATATAATAAAAAGGTTGTAACAAGTCAATACATAATATGCAATGGATTTAAAATTCATAAGAAGTATTTATAGTAGATACTTTGAGGGCTTAAAACTTAAAGTACATATTTGTAAGTATTGATTTATGTTTTAATAAGAATGATTTTTGGGATATAAAAGTTATGACATAAGTCCTTTATTATTTGTTAATAAATCTAAATCCAGTTGCTTCTGACACTAGCTTCCTTAGGCCAATAAATATAACCATAAAATATAGAAGAAAATACAAGATAATATATATCTATGCATGGCTAGATTTAACATGACGTGTATTTTTGCAAGGCAGTGTGAAATACCGCTGCCCACTGCTAACTGCTGATTATTACGTGAGCATTTTTACATGCACCCACGAAAACTGGTCGCTAAAAGCCTAGAGCATTTATATTATGGCTCGCAATCATTATATAAATACAACTGATGATTATGGAGATAAGTTTTTAAAATACAACTGATTGTAAGAAATTTTTGTTATACGTAATACATAATAAATATATAATTCGCCTTTTGAAGACCAGAAAGAGTTTATCGCCTTTTATTCCTATTTATTTATTACAGAAGTCAAAACACAAATCGGTGCATGATATCGGAAAAACAAAATATCTTTTCGCGCCAAAACATGGCTCCATAACAAACTCAAACAAGCTCAAGGCGTTGATTTGTATCAAAGTTTCGGCGATATAACTATTTACGTAATACGAAACGTGACTTCCATAAACCTAACCAGTCAAAGCATTACAAGTCTTACGTTTCGCGGAACAAACAAAGATTCACGGCCTATTGACAACCATGAAACATACATAGACCCATTGAGAGACACGTAGAATAGACTTTGAACAACCGTAAAATGGGTGCGTCAGGCCCATACTTCCCTTAACGTAATTCCGCAAACCGACAAAAGGTTCCTGTAAGCTGTAAAAACAATCCTTGAAAGGGCTGCCGAGTTTAAACATAATCCTTCTCAAAGCATCCGACGCGCGCGAGTGTTATTTTCAAAACAGTGGAGGAATCCCTTTCGATATCCATTTGCCGCCTCGATGGCTCCGAATTACTTTTTATTAATGGATAAATACGCGAGACGTGTTTTTAAACATTTTTTACTTATTAAAGGCTTGGGTGACGTGAATGGGGCGTGTGTTATGTTTCAATCTCTTGTATGATATAATGTACTTAAGGTTTGTTACATATTTTCATAAAATGCATTTTTATAGAATTTTACGTAATAAGACGAATGTGACGGTATATTTTTTATGCGCTTGAGTTTAGTTAGTCTTTTGAACTTCGCTAAATTCGTCTTTAAACCTTACCTATGTTAGGTGAATATATAAAATTAAATGAGTTCATGTATCTATCCTTTACATTTCAAAACGGCCAGATCGATTTTAATTTTTTTTTTTTTTAATATTTTTAATCCACCGTGTGATACTATGAAGTTTGGTAACAAACAGACCAACAGAAGTCATCTGGCTATAAGTCATTAATACTACTCGAGCGAATCCAGGGCGTGTCGCTAGTAGTAGGTAAACACGAAAATATGCAACTCAAAAAAGTCGGCAGAGAATCTGAAATTTTACCCTACATAACTATCTTTACAACACAAACAATCCCATTTTCCAAAGATTCCAAAGAAACGTTAGCCCAAAATGCAGAGCCACGCCCCGCGCATGATAAAGGAATGTAACTTCCATACAACGGTAAGGAATTTCGCATCTAGAGGCCGACAATGAGTTTCCTGTTCGGATTACTAGATACGTATCTCATATCGCCTCGGGACACTGCATTATCTATAGATCTCGAGTCGCGAGTGTGGTATTGTGCCGCCGAATTTAATGCGTTTTTATCTATTCTTAATTTGAGATATCAATGGTTAATACAATCATGGAGTATTTTGTTAATTTTATGTTTCATTTATTTTTAGGTATATGAACAATCATATACTAGTTAGAAGTATTATATGCCTACTTAATACAGGTCAATGATCTAGGTGTGTAAAAAAGAAGATAATAAAAAGCAAGAAATAAAAATAATATTCCCTAACCTATCATATGCTAAATCCAAAGCTTCGGTTTCAAAATAATACCTAAGGGAATATTCAAATTGGAATTCTACAAACACAACTATTATAGTACGGTCAGCAACAAAAGTCGATGAACAGATACTAATTTACAGAACACCTGAACATTGAAACGGACCATAAATCACTTACCAAAGAAGAGTACAGATTAAGGTTATCATTTCAATATGGATACCAAAGTAAAGGATTGGCTGAAAAAAATATTAAAAAGAAACTGACGTTTACATTGAATCCTTCGAAGAGAATCTTCTGCCAGAATGTTTTGAATTTACACATTTGTTCCTTAAACCGGCCAGTGCTCTATAAAATAGGATGTTGAAATATAACTAACCTATTCCTATTAATGTTATAATATTATTTACTAATATATTATGATGTTTTGTCCATACTTAAAAAAATATAATTCTGGTTATTAACTTCAATATATACTATTATATAAACCTGAAGAGTTTGTTTGTTTGAATGCGCTAAACTCAGGAACTACTTAACCGATTTCGAAAATATTTCACTAATAGGAAGCTACATTACTCTTAAGCGCTATACGCTACTTTCTATCCCGGATAAATATAAAGTAGGACTTTTGTCCTTGAAAAACTTTTTCACGCAGGCAGAGTAGCGAGCCAAAGCTAGTATGTTATAAAATAACAATTTAATTAATATTCTGGACTGTTGTATTTATTTGGCTATGTTTTGATAGTAAAAAACACGGTGCGCTGCGCTTCGCGAGATGGGTGTCTTGAAGCTTGATGGGTTCAATTTAACGAATTGGAAAAAAAGCTTGTATATAAAACAAAAAATTTGCTAATTTCAGCCACATTTGTATTTATTACAGATCATAAAAAATTGTCGCTAGTAATGTTTAGCGGTGAATGGTTTGACGGCGTTCAGCTACTTTTGTAGTTCAATTATAACAAGTTGTTTTGTTTTTAAATTAATCAGTAACTTATGGTAAATGATAATGATTAGGAAATATTGAAACAAATTATGTTCAACGACTTCTGTTGCTGACTGTACCAACCATGACATAAACATTCAATATAACTATATTACTAAATATCTATAAATATCCTCTTCGCAGTATTTATTACGCAATTAATTTCCATCTAATACACTGTCAGTCCAAGAAATATAATATTGGACGTTTAAGTTAATATAAATATACTAATACATTACATTACTCCTATGACTTCATATACGTAAAACCCATTATATTATATTATACTCGACCGTATGACTTTTCACCTTAACAATAAAATAAAATATCGGTTAAATAACATTAAATCAAAGATTAATTTTTAAATACGATTACGATTTATTCAGCTGTCATTTTAATAACCAGGGTCAAAGGTCGAATTTCTAATGGTCTTGTAACCAATGTTTGTTCAAATGTTGCCGTTGATTTGGATACGACATCCCAGCATCCATATGTTGGCGCAATATCCAACTTCGACACGACGATTTCACAAATTGACAAACTTTTTGACGTAAAGACAAATGAATTGCGGCGACGAAGTGATGCGATGGGGTCGTTTATCAAAATTAAATTGTCGGATGTTTTATTTTGTAACGTTAGCGTATTGATGTTACCAAATTATAATTACTGAAACTATAATTTAGTCACTATTTAAAATTTTGCATAATCACCGTGATTCTGAAGATACCGTTTTAACGATCTCTGTGTAAAACTGTCGCTTAACTATTTCTATAGACCTTGCCCTTTGGCACAAATGGCAATCACCATAGTTCTGTTTTTAACATAATACACGCTTTTCACAAACAGTTAAAAACCGTATGCTTAGACACTCAACTACTATCTTCAAGATCCTAACAAAATTTCAAAAACCGAACCCAAAATATGTTTTTTTTTCGCCGTGTCCTGTCATTTCCTGCATACCAGCACTTGACAGACCACCCTCGGCAGCACAAGTCGACTTCCACAAAACTTCACGGGCTAATTATGAAAAATAAGACATATTTGGCAGTCCGCATATTCTCCGATAAACACGTGCGGGTTACTTTTTTCATCCAAACTAAATTCCTTTAAAAATTAATTTCGAACGAAATAGGGAATCAAAAAAACGCTAATTGCTTTTTGTGAGGCGGTTCGACGTAGGTTTTTGCGTGTCGGCCTGTAGCCTCGTCTGCGTCGAGCAAATGTGGGCTTTGTCAGCGAAAAGTGTCAAATTACGTGGCACGAGATGAGAGATAAACTGCAGGGCTGTCGCGAGATATTACTGTAATTAAGAAAATATATCGCTGTAACTTATAAGCTTATTAATTTTCATCAGTAATTTATTTTATGTATATTTTTAGTTATGTCTTTTACATTGTATCGGACATGTTTATGATAATTTAGAGCATACGGAAAAATTTATAATGAAAGTGAAACATACATGAGATAAATAAATACTGAATTAAAATACACAAATGAACTACACTCATTGCCATTCTATAATCCATTTCTTATTCTTAACTCGATATAGGTATGTAATTATATATTGATACATATTTAAGTATATCTTTAAAGATTTAAGCACTAAATCGCCCTAAATCAATTACTTTAAAAGGCACTTAAATTAAGCACAATTTAAAAAACATGGTCAAGCCTAATTAAATCAATAATAAAACGCATTAGTGTAAATAAAAAGAACTGAGTTAAGATACCTTTAATTATAACAAGCCGACGGCCGTTAATCTAATAAAATTAACGATATAATTAAATCAAAATTTATATGCCAGCCCTGTTCCCTGAACTGACATCGGGACTTTTTGCGCGCATCCATTTTAGTTTTTCGTGAAGATTTCGGTGTTAGATAAAAATTCGCAGGAATACAAAAATGTCGTAACCGCCACTGCTTTGTATTTGTAAAATGAACTGTAATTCTTTTAAGGGAAAGTTAAAATTTGTTTATAATTAAATTTGAGTTACAAAAAATGATTGGGAATGAAACCAAACGGAAAGAAGCGGTAGATAAAATGCCGACAAGTTGGAGAAATATTTCCAAAATATTTGTAAGTGAGTCCGTGCCCGCATGGCCGGGCCGGGGCGGTTCAAAGGGGACGGATATGCAACATTCATTTATATCATAAATATGAATTTCAAAAATGTTATATCTGTAAATCAAATTATGTATTTTTTGTTGCTAGTGATTTTTTTGTTGTTTTTTACCATCATTTATGGGACAGGGTTTGCGTTAACATTGCAACATGTTCTTGAATAAATATTGCTAAAAGTCGAATCTTCAAAATATTTTTTTCCTATTTCGATAAGATGGAAAGAAAACACCAGTATATGGAATATGTAGTGACAAAAAATCATAAGTTTTGACGTTCTACTTCGTACCTAAATAAACATCTTGTGGGAGTCAAAAAATAGGCAAATCAGAAAACGTTTCCAATTATTTCATACAATTCTCAATTCAATTCATCGCTGCACATTTTTGAATTGTTAACTAACCTATACTAAGCTATAAAAACATCAAACTTATAACCAAATTGAACTAACATCTTTTTACCGAAAACCAGCAAAAAATTGCAAAATAAAATATATTTTATAAATTAATTCACGCATGAATTCCGCTGGTCAAATGGAAGATTGTTAAGTTCCCTTTGAATGGTCTCTGTTAGTTGTAGACTCATTGTAACACAACACCGCGAGAGATCGTGTCTATGAGATAAGCAAGGATTTAGGAGGCTGCGCGGGCGAGATTTACGCCGGTGTCATTATGTTCTTTCTTAAGGAAATAAATGTTTCTACTGCACATTAGTGGACGTGCTAGCTTTATGTAAAGAGCGAGGCATGAATGAGACTATAATGTATGGAATTTATAACTCTATAATGTATGAAATAGTTTAATTAATCTACATATTTTACAAATTCGTGTATCTATTCCATCTATATACTTACATCTTTAGAAAGACAGACAAATATAATTAAAGGAACTTCGATTTTTTTTCCATCAAGTGACAGGAAAATTGCTATGTCAAAAAAACAAGTATCAGCTATATCCAATAAATTCCTAGCAATTGTGCCCTAACATTGTCTGCGAAATAAATATTATCTTTAACCATACAATACTGCCAAAACTCAGGAACAAACCAACAAAGTGAAGACATTATCCCTACATATTTGCACAACATTGTAATCTCATCACGCTACACTTGACACCAATATGCATTCGAGGATTACCGAGATGTTTATCAATATTTCCTTTACAAATATTTAGCGAGCGAATCCGCGGCCCGTGACAATGGCGACACAATATTTATAGTCCAAAGAAGATATTTAATCTCTGCATTGTACGAAATCAATGTAAAATTTTGCATGACATTCAATTTTCGTGGGTTTTGTGATGCTTGGTATAATCTGAGACGGCTTTATTACAACCTATGTAGAAACATGGCAAAAAATATGTTAAATTCGAACTGGCCACACAAAAAATTAAAAAAAACGTTGTGCCCATATTTAATTTAGACTTTATTGTGTCACCTAATACAGTATGGATTTTATCGCCTTAAACTCATCATCAGTATCATAAAAAACAAGAAATGTTAACAAATAAGTTACACGCAAACACCGTAATCTTTTCCCTTGAAATTCGTAATAAATTTGCAACATGAGGCCGAATAAACTGACTTCCTTCACTTATCGTTTTATTAATAGCAATTTAGTCTTTACATAATATACGAGGCATTATCCCTATAAAAGTTGACGCATAACCCCAACAAATATCACACCTAACTAAACCGTTTATTGAATCAGAAGCAGGGAGCCGTGTCCGTTTATAATAAGACCAGTTTTAACGCAATCAAACCGAATCCAGACATTTTCATACAGCTCAATGGGTCAGAAATTACTCGGAGATGTGACGATAACAGTGTCCGAGTCGATAAGTTGTCGACAAACCGACTGACCATCTGATAACGTGGAGATAGTCTATCGTTGCTCGATTTCCTTGTGTGTAGGGTTGCCAGTTGCTGATTTTACCTTAGTATAATTATAAACACATTTATTTAAGTAGTAAAACTGTTGGCGTAGCTACCGATTTTTATTAGGCAGTTGGCGGGAGAAAAAACTAGCCGAATTCAGCGAAAGGCTTGCAAAACTCGAGGCCCCTGTAGGCAAGGCTTTTTCTATGCTGAGTACCGACCCTTGGCCCTCTAAATACTTTGCCCATTTGCGAATTCAAAATTGAGAATTTCCATACTTTTACGCTAATATTATTTATAGACCAACATGATTAATAAATAACTATAAATATTTCATGCCCAAGATATTTTACGTACTAAGCCGACTAAAGCAGAAATATTTTTCCTCGTATCTCAACTATAAAAAATCCATCATAAAATTTTAAATCTTATTTAAATTATAACATTTTATACATAAGAAAGGGGCAACCCTAAAAAGGACCGTACCCTAATATCGTCAGTGTAACTAACACCACCAAACTTGACAGAGATTGTAGATAATTGAAAAAAAAATAAACTCGGAGGTCCAATTTATCCGACTTTTTTTATACACGCATCTATTTATTTGTTTGCTTCAAAATTAATATAATGCGATTATACATGTATTATATAATGTAAGTTACATTTTTATGACGTTAATATTTAAAAAATAAATTCGAGACATTAACGATATGGTCTTGATTACGTCATATTAGAAACCAAAAACAAAGATACCTAATGTATTTCTGTTTATTTTAATTATTTAAAACATTGATTTATCAACTCTATTACAGTTGAGTTTGGCAAACTTTATTGCAATGTTATAGGGTACTCGATTAACATTGAATTTCACCAAATTATTCTTGCGTAAATATACTAAGAGATTCTTCCGACACATGGTACTAATTGGGTACAATCAATAACCCAAAAAAAACACATTAAAATAGGTTTGGTGTATACCAAACCCAAAACATAATACTGATGAATGATTTCAATTAAGAATCACTTACACGGGCTCAGTGAAGTAACTAATCAAATTATATTTAAGCACCAAATCTCTCTGTCATCAGAGTGCGGGTGGTAGATGAAATATCAGTCGCAGTGTTGACGGGAAATTACGACTTAGAGGAGTTCGTGATACGTTCACGAAAACTAATGACAATATATTTTTGTTACTATTTATAGATTGAAGAGGTACTGAAAATATATATTATGTATATAGGGGACGATACTCAGCATTATCGTATTAATAATAATACCAGCCTTGTATAAAATTATAGCACATAGCAGGCATGAGCGTAATTAAGGTGGAGGGTTGGATGGGAGTACCCACGGTGGAAACGGCATTGTGCACAGGCGTTCGTTGAGTTTGGCGATCTCTTTTTTCTGAATAAGCTTTTTTTAATTCGAGCATGATAAAGTAACCCCATTACACCTGATTGTAAACGGAGTGTGGTGCAGATAGATTGTCGACTGACGAGAAATGGTAAATATACTTGGACATACACCATTACAAGCAAAAGAAAGTTCGCTTACTTCTACGAAAGGCCTACACCACGCGAGGCCACTGTAAGCGCTAGGTTTTCTCTAGGGTGTGCATCCACCATCCTTGCCCCCCTCAACCCTCGCCCCTAAGCTACGGCCATGCCCTGCATCGTAAGAGTATATTATACAGACCTAGTATTACTATTATACAAACAAGCCTAACATTACCAAAACCTTAAGATCTCCAATCAAAAATGTTATTACGAGAAACAATTTCGGCCGGCATTAATGTAAACAAAACAAATGAGCGCACACGTGCCGATGGGACGATAACATTGTGAGGGGAATAGAATGCGTCGCTTTTTTATTGTACTACCTACCCAGCATCGGCGGGGGTCGTGATGCGCATGTCTGAGAAAGGGTTTAACATTATTGAAATGATTTGGGTGTAAGAAGTGTTTGAAATTGGTTTCGGTTAGAATACTATCAAGATACGCTTTTAATTTCTAAGATATTTTTATTACACTAATAAAACTTCATTGTTTAATTTGTTATCTCAGAATATCGTATATAATTCAAAAATATTTATTTTCACTTATATTGCCCAATAATTTGCTAAGTATAGTAGATTTTTTTTATAACACGACATCACAGTTTATTTAATTTTTAATAAAACTTACTGCTACATTTCATTAATATATAAAATTAATATATAAAAAAATGCAGAAAAAAAGTAAAGTATTATATGTCGAAAACACTAAAGTATTTCACTATAAAAATTTGCATAGGTACACGGTTCTTCGTGCCCTGACAAACATGTTCACACGTTGAGTTTAAAAATAAATATATTCACTTGATTATCAATTAGTGTTAAACATATTCACGGTGTTGATTGAAAATCACGACTTTCCGGTTAGTACGCTGAAATCAAAAATGATCTAACACGCTATATCTAAAAGCGGCATTATCTCGACACGTCTCAAAAAATCTCGTAAAAAAGATGGTGGTAAGAAACCCCGGAGCCCGACTATTATCTCTGAACACCGAAGTCATTTTAGCTATAATAAGATAACATTAAGGGAACGAACCAGCGACGCTCAAACTTTTCCCAATCAAATGTTTTGTCGACCAAAAAAATATATATTTTCTAGTATATAGATTTTGTTATTTGACCTATGTTATAGGTAACATATAAAATATATAATATTGATATAAATATCTATTGTGAAATTCAAAAACTGTGCTGAAAAAATATATATGATCAATTTGTTCAAACAAAAAAAGAGCATTACAATTTATAATCTTGATAACAAAATATTGCGTGTTTCATAAATTATGGGAAATACATTTAACAATGTTTCTTTATAGATCCTCCGAAACCGATGGAGGTTTATGATAAACCTCCAAAAAGTTTTAGAACCAAAGATTTTGAAGAGCGCGTCAGCGGACCTGTCGTTCTCGAAGGGAACAGGTACGTTTTTGGTGTTCGTTTTTGCGTGCGCGCACGTGTGCACGCCGCCCCTTAATTACCAACGCATACCATAAACAGATCTTTACGCTCCCTTAAATAAATCTTCGAGAATGTTTTTTTTTTTTTGTTTTCTTAGGTCCGTAATTTCGGAGCCAAGTTTTCGGTTTACCGAAACGGGTACGCAACGGGTATTCTGAAATGATAGATGACGAGTATGTTTTTTGCAGGTTTATCGGTGAACTCGGATGTTTGAGTATATCAATGTTTGAACAGGATATGGGTGGATTAGTTTTGTTTATTAATTTAAGTTTTATTATTTGCATGTGTTGGGTTCATTATTTATTGCACATGCCAAAATATTTTTTGCGGATGAACTAGAGACGATCTATCTTCCTCATTAGGCTGGCTGCAGCTTAAAATTAATACGTCTTTGCATTTTTGTAAAAAGAACAAACATTTTCAGAGTACAATATTTATAAAATTTAATTAACAATATCTAAAGTAAATTATAATTTAATGACTTAAGTGATAGTTGAGGAAAATTTATGGCTATTATGCAACAAAAGAATGCGCCGAGGGGTTAGCCTTATTCCTAGCTGATTATTCACTTTAATATTAGAAACTTTTCACTCAAAACAAAACAACACTATAATTAGAACTGTAATACATTAAAAAAAATCGTAGTAATCAACCACGTCCACTCTAACAATTATAATTTCCATCACGTAATTCAAATACCAAAAAGCACTTCCATCAATCTTCGAACAATAGAAGCAATCTAACATCCAAACTAAATGCATCTAAACGATGCTCGCCGTCCAACCATAATACCCCAGAATCCATGATAAGGGTTTAGTTTGTGGCCTCCCCGATGCGAGATAAGTCGTAGCTACGTTTTATTGTGGTGTTAAACGATATATTATCAGAGGTACGATAAAATTCCGACATCCTCAATGTATTTATCTTTGGGAATCGTTTTTATTTGCCACTTTATCACTATTATTTAGGGTTTTGATAAAATAACAAAATCCTTTAGTATTATTAAGGGATTAGGTGAATGTAAAGATTTTATATGATTTATCGTTGATATCGCCAGTATATCTATAATTTAAAGTATAAGTATAGAAAGTTATAAAATTATTTAAAAAGAAATTGCACACTTAAAGATCTCCAACATAATATATATTGGTTAGTCATTATGTTAGATGTACTCTAATAATACAAGAATATTTATAAAGATGCCAGTGCTCCATTAGTGTATCTATAATTTGCGTTTCAATTTCCATTTTGTCATACAATGAAGGCAAAATAATTTCTAAATTGGGTAAAAAACTTATACAATTATTTATTTATTATAATTTGAAGATCTAACAATAAACATCAATTTTACGATGTATGCTCAAAGTCTAAACTATAACATTAGCGATAAAAGAAAACATTCAAGCAAACGTGTTTCATAAACGCATAATAATTTCCGATACAATCTTAAATGGCAATAAAATTCTCAACATTATCTACCCTTTTAAGGTTTGTAAATACGCTGCACATAAACTTAATAAATAGTTAAAACTAATGGTGAAGTGAAATTCCCTTTAATGATCTCCCCGACATAATTTGCAGACCGCACGAGTCGTTCACATTTTACTGCTGTAATTTGCCATCATTAAGACAAATCAAGTCGAACGATGCCAATCATCGATAATTAGGTGTTCCGGGCAGGGCCAGCGCAAAAAGGTGTTATATTCCATACTGCAAACCCGTTTGTGTATTAAAAACTCATGAACCCACGAATGGGTTAAGTGTATCATTTGCGCCGAAAAACATCGTTTAGGACGTAATTACAACCAGGAACGAATCTCATTCGTGAATTTGACAAGAAAGCATAATAAGGTATCATGAGGTGGCAGGCTGAAAACGAGATGCATCGTTGCACCTTATTATGGCGAATTCGGGCAGATGTGAAGCTGAAAATAATATGGTGGGTGAGACACTGCGTGAAAATTACACATTCATGAGATGTTAACGTGACAAAATGGCGTTGATTGTAACACGGTAAAACGTTGCAAAAGTGTTTCCGCGAAGTTATCAGCGAACATTCAGTCCACGTTCCGCGAAAATCGCTTGCATTATGTGAAAATAATGATTTTGCTAAATTGTCTTTTGTTTTTCTTTTATTAGTTGCAAATTGATAATGCTTTTAAGCCACTTACTATTATTATGACGTAATCGGTTGGCACCTTTCAGTAGCTTCAGGCAGTCCTCGCAGTTCCAAAGCTTGTTACTAGCATTCATTTAAACTATAACATATCTATAGTATATCACTATGTTAATATTGAATTTGTATCTGACCAATCAAGTACCTTCGTGTAATAATATCAGCCCTGTATACTATCCCACTGTTGGGCACGGGCCTCCTCTACTACTGAGAGGGATAAGGCCTTAGTCCACCACGCTGGCCTAGTGCGGATTAGTAGACTTCACACACTCTCAAAATTCCTATAGAGAACTTCTCAGGTATGCAGGTTTCCTCGCGATGTTTTCTTTCACCGTTAAATTAAGCGACAATTCACAAAGAATACACACATAATTTTAGAAAAGTCAGACGTGTGTGCCCTTGGAATTTCAACCAGCGGACATTTGTCTTGGCAGTCTGTTCCACACTCACCTAGGCTATTCCCGCTTACCCTGGTATATGCTAATCAATTCAGTTAGTGGTAAACTTGGCAGTTACTTTCCCGTGAAGATTGCTCAAATTATTTTATTACTATCGTCAATTTCTGGAGGGGCGCATTAGTTTCTATAACTGAAGTATAACACATTTAGTATGGAAGCCGATGACTAAAGAATTTCCTCCGTAGATGATAATCAGGGTTTGGTAATTGCATGCCTTTTTATTACCAATTTTAGTAACGAGCACCCATTTAACACTACATTATGATAAACCTCACTTAATGTTATCCACTTACCACTTGGCTTTTAACTGGAACAGGCGGCAAACCAATCGATTTATCGTACAAATCGATATTTAAAGCCTGTATTTCAATTTATTGCGGGTTAACTTCACGGTAGGGTGCAATTATCCCTTCTCAACAAAAGGGTTAATTTTCACCGAATCACCTCCAACCCTCCACTAACGTGTTAATTTTGTAACACGTAAAAGCTGCGGTTAACAAGCTTTTGTTACGGCAGTGGTTAACAAAGCTTCGAATTAGACAATTTTCTTTTGTTCGAATAATGTTTTTCGACCATTATGTTTTATGGTTTTACAGTTTTGTTTTTGACAACACAATGGAGTGTTGGTAAGTTGAAGCTACAGCTTTGAGAGTATAATAAAATGTTTAAGTCAAGTTGTTAAGGATTGTAACAATGATGGCATACTTATGACGTATACTTCAGCTTTGTCTGCGCCATGAATGGCTTTGAAAGAAGTGAAGCTTTGCAGATTCGTTTCGTGCCGTCAGTGAAATTGCCGAGTTTCCAATTAGTCTCCTCCCATTTCCGATTGCTAATCGTCGTCTTTAAAGTTCGGCAGCCGTCAGAGTATCTCGGTCTGTGTACATACGTGGACGGTGGTGATCTTAAAGTTATCCAGTTATTTGCTTGCCTTTTTTTTATCTCGGTTTTCGTTTCGGGGTTTTCGTCTTCAACAGACATAGCAACCCCATTGTAACTTGTTACAATGTAAATACATTATTTAATTAAATAGCAAATGCTTGCCTTCTTATGAAAAATAAGATGTCATTAATAATATTTTAAATAAAAATTCTAAACACATGTGTATATGATATATTTATCGTTTTCACTCATCTAATTTTCCATGGTTACAACCATAATCTGTTGTCTAAAATCAAACAAGCGCCTTTCTCTATATTTTACTTTGGCATCAAAAATTTAGAAAGCGAAGACAGGCAATGTCAGATATTTTTTAACTCAACATAGCTAAAATATACAATTAACCGTTAAAGCGAACTTTCATAAATGAACTACTAAAAAGCATTTTCCATAGTTCAGTTAATGGTCAATTCTAACGTTATCGAAAGTAGAGCTGGTGGTAAAAAGTCGGCGCCAGCGCAGTCGCCAATCGTTAGATAATAACGAGTGCGAAGTTAATTTACGTTTAGAAAAACCGCGGACTAGACACGAAGTCGATCTCTGTTAAAGTCTGATTGGGTAGCAACAGATATTTTATATATTGCTTGTTAATTAGTGCTTTAAAATTTTGCGGTTAAAATTTAGAACCCATTTTGCGTAATTTGTAGGTTAAGTTTATAAAAGGATATAAAAAAATCTAGCTATAACAAAAGTTTTTCTGCCAGAAAATTTAATTTATATTTTGTAGAGTTGTAAAAGAATATCAACTGTAATCTGAATAAGAGATATTTTTGTTAATATTAACATCAATTTTTATTAGGCGTGGAAAGCCTATCCCGCTACAACGGTATATAGAACACTGTAGCGACCGATAGCGTTATCTGTACTGCTTGCAACTATATTTTGTGCCAATAATAAAACTCTTCTTTCTTTCTTTATGTATTTAAAACATCGGGTTAAAAAAATCCGATAATTACCCATGAGTGCAAATTACCGGGATAAAAAGAAACCTATATGTTAATCCCGGACATGGTCTATCCGTGTGCCAAATTTTATCCAAATCTGTTCAGTTGTTTTTGCGTTAACTTCTAACAAACATCCAAACATTTTCACAAATTTTCGTATTTATAATATTAATAAGATGTTAATAAGAAGAAAATAAGAATAAGAAAGTTAAGTAATATGAATAATTTCTGCACTATAATTACAATCTTTATTCTACGCGAATGTTAGATATTATAATATAATAAGTGACCATGAAGGCTGCAAAGTCTTCGAAACGTCACCAGAAAATTATAATATAAAAACCGCGATGATATCCGACAAATACTTTAATTAACATTCGCGCATGAATATAGCTACAAATCCCCAACTTAGCTACGCTATAGCTACGTTTGAACAGATCAATTAGCCGCGAATTTGCCGGTACAATCCGGTAGCGGCCGGGCCAGGCGGCGCGCGGGCGGTTAATAGCCCGCTCGCGACATGCATTAGCCGCAATTACGCACTGTTTACGCCATCGCGCGCAAGGGATGAAGATGTAGCGGTTTGTTCAGTGTTTTTAGTTGAAGATTATAATGATGATGTGGAAATTTAAAGCGATTTCTTAACTTTACTAACAATTTTTTACAAAGACGTGGGAAATTTTAACGCATGATTTACCTTAAACATGTTAATTATAGATAATTCGGTTTTTGTCGCCTTGGCATAAGATTAAAACGAATGTTTGTTAAATAATAGCATTTTCATTATACAATTAGTTACAACTTTATTATAATGTAAATGTACTTTTTTGTGTCCGTTCATTTCTCAATACATAAAATAAATAGTTTGAGTTTGCACTTTCAATCACTCACAATCAATTTTAATCTATTACACAAATTCCTATATTACTTTGATGGCATATACGCTATAAGTTTATAACTCGACCCAAACAATTCGCATCGCCCACAAATTGCTCAAATTAATCGTTCATTGCACTTAACTATTTATTTACCCTTTGTTCAATTGTTTGTTGTCGTCATTTCTAATGTTAACGCTAGTTTACGGCCATATTGAATGCAATTGTTCTGTTTGGGCTATTTTATCTACATCTCCTATGCAATTAATTGAGCAATTATGATTTCTAAGAAGTGCAGATATTTAGATCGCCTTGTTAGATGTGAATTTTAAAATTAGGTCTTGTTATCTTACTTATTATCTAACTAATATTATATATGCAAAAGTTTGTGAAAATGTTGTATGTTTGTCAGAAGTAAATGCAGAGACAACTGAAAATTTCAATTTAGATGTAATTTGGCATACGGATAGACGATATCTTGGATGAACACATAGGCTACTCTCTATCCCGATAATAGCTCCATGGGAAATAATGGATTTTTTATTACGATTTTTTAACTAGTCGGCACTACGGTCGCATTGTTTTAGCGACTTACGTACCCGGTAAAGCTTGTCACGCGAAGAAAGCAGCTACGTTTTCTTGTATTTCATAAATACAACTTATTGTATTTAGATGTAGGAATTAGCGTAGTGGCTAAGGCCTAAATATTATCAGTAATCGAGAAGAGCCATGGCTAGCAGGGAGATAGTTACATGACGCAAGTATTATAATAGTATCAATAATATCAAAGAAACAGTACTGTGTCACAATACCTAAGAATTTATTTAAAATTTATAATACAGAAATGGCTTTTTAATTCCCTTAAAAACAAATGACAGTTGGAACGCGAAATATCTCATTAGCATATAAAGCACCAAAATTCCTCACGATATTACAAATATTTAAAGACGCGTGAAACAAAACAAACTTTCGATCAGCCACATTAATTATCCACCCACGGAATAGCTGCCGTTGCAATAAATACTCACCTAACTGGAATCAATGGCGTAAACTATGAAATGCCAAGATTTACAAAATTGACAATATATAAATGTCTTACGTCACAATATTCTGATAATTTACACATAGGTTATAATCGGTCTTACCTTTAAACTAGTTTTAGCGTTAGAGGTAGTTAAGAATTGCTTAAATACCTGTCAAAAACATCACCGGTTCCCTAGTTTATAATAAATTTATGTTCTAACTGAGCTTTGCGAATTTTTATAAGTTAGACTGAATATCATTTATATTTATTTTTTTTGTGTTTATCACAATGTGAACCAGCGCGGGATAACCTAATATAGGAATATATAGTCATTAAACAGTGACTTAAGCATTTTAATCAGAGAGGTTCTGTTATTGTCTACTATACCTAGGACGTTGGAGAAGAGGAAGTAACTATCATACAATTTTTAGATAAATCACAAAAAAGGTCGACAAGCCTTAGGTATGGATTTATAAAAACCATTGGGTTTTGTAAATATTGTATTAGAGGGTATTAAGCAGCGAAAATAATAACCACTATCAATTTAGCACATAAAACATTTTATTTATACTGAAATTGCTTGATTACAAGCATAAACAACTTTATTGGAGCATACAATATATTTTATGAAAATAAAAGTGTAATAAAATATTTTACGACACAACAAAGATTATCGAAAGTAATTAAGGCGATACAATCAAAACGTTCATATCTTACAATTTACCCAAAATAGTTACAAAACAAGAAATGAAATTGAAGTAAAAACTTATAAGATGTTTTGTAACGACCCGCCCAACAAAACAGAGCGCAGCGAATCCTTAATTAAAACTTCAAAGTAACAACCATACTTTTTTACCGAATATCGTTATTAAACTTAATATCCCGGTACAACTCCCAGCTATTAAACATTACTCCTGAACTCATCTTCCCGAGTCACAATAAAAACATGATTGTAGAACCCTGGTCGTACTTAACGCGGGAAGCGATTAAGATTATTTATTCGTAAAATCTTACTATTATGCTGCATAATGACTTCATAACTTCTAAGGCAAATATATATGTAATTCATTAAATCAGCTTCATTAAATGTTTTTTAACAGTACCATTCAGTGAATTAATTTATCGAACGTATCCTTTCTGTGCATTTTTTACACACGCACACACATAATCACACATTTATCCCCGAAAGGGCATGCAGAGGCGCAACCAGGGCACCCACTTTTCGCCAAGTGTCATCTGTCTCTGATGTAATAGGGGGCGAGATTATCGCCATATCGGGCACTAATTCCAGACTCCGCGTTGATACTGAGCAGAAAAACCCAAATAATGAAGTTGATTTTTCAATCGCATGTTTATTATATAATAATAATATCAGCCCTGTATTATATACTTTGCCCACTGCTGAGCACGGGCCTCCTCTACTACTGAGAGGGATTAGGCCTTAGTCCGCCACGCTGGCCTACTGCGGATTGGTAGACTTCACACACCTTCGAAATTCCTATAGAGAACTTCTCAGATGTGCAGGTTTCCTCACGATGTTTTCCTTCACCGTTAAAGCGAACGATAAATTCACAAAGAATTCACACATGATTTTTTTAGAAAAGTCAGAGGTGTGTGCCCTTGGGATTTGAACCTGCGGACATTCGTCTCGGCAGTCCGTTCCACACCCAACTAGGCTATCGCCGCATGTTTATTACCACAGACATAAACCTCAAATTGTATGTTTTCAAAATATATATAGTGTAACAACGTCGTCGTTGATTTATATAATTTCAAAGTACATAAAAACGTGAAGTCGCTGGTAATAGGACCGCGCCCTTAACGAGGAGGTACCAAAAGGAGGGATTATTATCACCTTCCACCCTCATCTTTGTCAGTAATGGCGTGCTCATTAACAACTACATAGAATTCGGTTTTTACTGGAATAAAAAATCACTTAACACGCACAGTCCTTTGACAAGGAAACCTTATTACAACCATGATATGCATGATCATTGCATGATGTATAAAAGACTGGAGATGCTAGAAATAAAAATTATTTATAAATACAAAAGTTAGGATATTTATTAAGTAAACGAAACATCGACCACCATATATAAAAAAAAGGTTTAACTTTTTTAATCGGTTTAAATGTATTCGCATCACGCAATAACTACTTCAAGAAATTGAATCCAGTTTTCACTGGTGTGTTGTTAGAAGCCTAGCTTAAAATATACGCTCAATTTTATCCCGGAAAATATAAAGCGGGACTCGTATTCCAGAAGACTTTTTCAGGCAGTCGGATAGGCGACCAAAGCTAATTATATATATTCAAAAATAGATTATTAAATAATTATTGCACGATAAATAAAATATTTCAACGTGACTTTCACTTATTGGAAAAAATCTATCGCGGAGTCTCTTTATAAAGAAATATCACTTTATATTATGTAAAGAGAATAAGGCGAAGACTTATATTACTTACGGTAGCTTCTCGTAATATTAATTCAAGCATTTAGAATTTTTTAATCATATTTTGCATGTATATCGAATGTCGTCAATCTTTCGCCATTTACATACTTACGTATTTATATTTACAGCTGTATATGCTATGAACCCATTGTCAGATTATCTGCAAACATTTATAACAAATCTAAAATAAATATCACGTTACATCACATTCACGAAAAGATAATTATACTCAAATAAAATCATGCAAAATCTAATCTCTTTGTCAACACAAATCCAATGTACCTGCGATTAATTGTTCAACAACCCCTAAATTCTCCACCCCCGTGTTTCTTATTTGCCAACATAAATGTACCGACATAAAACATAGTCATGCCGAAAAGTGAGCCTTGTTCCACTTACAATAAAGCTTAACGTTCTCAGTCCATTAAATTACACCTGCGCACTGTACCGTGGTCAAAATTCCTATACGTTATGTGACGCAACAAGTGTGCAAGGGTACAAAAAGAACGATTAGGGGTGATTTATACATTCCTTTATTTTCCACCTCCAATTTGATGGTGTAACCGAAATTCCCACACTCGGACCCCAAGATGAGAGCTTTTTTCGTTAACCTGTTTAAAATTTATAATTCTATTTATTTTTTTGGCGAAGGTGGAAAAGAGATTAGAAGTAAATGAATTTACTTTGTTATTTGTCCAGATATCGATATATTTCCAATTCCTTTAACAAATTCATTAACGAATGTAGAAATTCTTTTTAATGGCAAATTATAATATTTATATTGTATTCCTCTGTTACTTGCGGTTAACTAAAATTGCCATTTTCTTAAGCAATGTAATGTAAATCTTTAATTAGTGCTTGTATTAGTTATTAAGCGTATGTAAAGTGTATTAGATTGTTAAATATATGAACTGTTGATATTCCTATTGTAGTAAATAAATATATATTATCTGTTTAATTATTAAGCTTAATCACTGTGTAACGTTCTGTAGAGATGATAAAAAACTCTGACAAAAGATTCAATTATCATGTATTCTTGTCTCTATACTGGGTTAATTTGACGTTGCCTTAATAAATGAGTCCACATACTCGTGACCAGTGTTAACTTACATTGTGACAAAAATCATCCATGAATAATGAATATTTTCACCTATAATTATTTTACTTTTCTGAACATTTTGTAGTTTAGTGCGATTTTGTGTGCGTGAGTTTATTTCTAAATGAAACTGTGATGTTGCAGCTGCGACGTATTCACTTAAAGTCGTGGCAGTATCAAAAAAATAAATAAAAAATAAGTATCATTAGGGCGGGTAAAATTAAATTACTTATTTTATTCGAAACTTACACTTTTTTACTTACATATATATGACCCTATTCATTTAAAGACATCTTAAAGAACCAGCTTACTAGTGTGCACTTCTCATATTATTTCAAAAAACATAAGATCAAAGTACGTATAAAATAAAAGTCTTCATTCTAACATTCAAGTTTTTACTTACTACTTATCAGTAATTAAGAAAATAAAAACATATAAAGCCATTAATAAGAAACTTTAATTAAAGATTTTAATCTAAAAATAATACAGTCGTAAACATTCATAAGAAATTGCTTCATCAAATATAAAAAAACCTTATTTCGATCACAAACCACGTACTACAAGGATATAGATAATGACTTATCTAAAATATAATGCGGCTATCAAACTAAAAGTAATAGTTTATAATTAAACTAATTAAAGCGATCTCAAGGTAGACCAAACAAAAATAAAGTACATTAATGCACTATCTAATTACTAATTATATCACAGACATTTTTAATTAAAGGTAAGTTCACTTCATTTTAGGTCAGTTTATTATAATTTCTGGTGTTTTACAGTAATATTTATAAACATATCCAACAATATTTGGGGTTAGTCTTTCCTTATTAGGCGTTGGAGAGCATATAATTCAATTTTATTAATAACTTCGAGAATTAATTTAGGACATTTTAAACTATATGGCGATTAATAAGTTATTTTTAATGTTTATCAACCATGTTCATTATCACTGTTATAAGTAAAAAATTGTACACTCTGTACAAGGCTTATGTGTATATTGTATAAGCCTTATCTTAATAATTACACTCTACTTATGATTATTGTCGTAATTCCCTCAACCGATGTTGAATACGTTGAAACCTACTTTGGGCGAAGATTAATTAGAGGAAAATGAATTTAATTACTAAGCCTATTATTAATAATTTTACCATGACAATTTACAATTATAGAAGATTTTTATTTTGTTATAAACTTGCTAATTTTGCAAGACTAAATTGGTCTTATTAGACATGCACATTACTCAAAAAAGTTACAATCGCGTATCAATCTTATACTAAAAAAATCCAAACAATTTGACCCCGCATTGCTCCAGCAACAAGTGCAGCTAAACAACGCGTGTAATAGAAGGGTGCCCCCACCCCTGGGGTAAGTCGCATCCACTTGTCACGCCGCGGGGCACAATAGGCCCACTTTTTAAATATGACGCAAAGTGTCTACCCCATGATCAGTATCTATTCTCTTCGTGGTCTATTGTCCGTTTTTGCATCTTCAGTCGTGGGAAACTGGACTCGTGGAATGAGACCTGAAAAAAATAATTTTACGCTTTGACAAATGACGTGGTCATCAGGTAGGCAAAGATTCTTGTACAGATAAAAATTATAACACATTACACAATCAGATTCTGTTCCTTCGATTAGTTAACAAAACTCTATTACAAGTAATCAACCCTTATGATACAAATTACCGATAATAACAAATCTCGTAAATCAAACCCTTTTATGAAAATTTCAAAGTATAAATGACTACCAAAAATCATTCAACCAAATCTTTTGGTTGCCATAATCACCTAAAAATAAAAATCATACCTCCCTAATAATCTCAGAATGGTTCTAATAGACATTTAATTATAGGCCAGCCGAGTTCCACTGACCCCTTTTACACTTGTTTACATCTTCATCCCCACATCACTCACCCCAACAAACGCGCTGAGCCATCAAAATGGTATGTTTAATTCCTATACCCCATACGATTTATTATAACAAAGCAGAACGGGAATGATCGCCCGCTTGCCATCTGTCGTTGTTCCGAATCTCGTATCGCCGAAAAAAAGCTCAATGTGCGCGCAACCCTGGGAACCTAGGAACGAGGAGCATTCCCACGAACAACCCCTCAATTTTCAATAACCAAATTAGCCTTTGCGTTACCCTATTTCGAATACGAGGGAGTCGTGAATCTATTCATATCGATAAAAAATATCTGGCGTCTCTATCAATTCGCCGGGGTCGTGATATGTGCGTCCCCTTCGAATGCACGTGTTCGGCGCTCGTACATTTGTGGTGCGCGCGAGTGTGTGCGTGCGTGTGCGACAGCCTTCGGCTCGTAGCACCTGCCGGCGCGCGCGCACCCCATTGGCCGATGCACCACTATCACCGCTACACTGATTTCTTTTAAACTTAATTTTTTTGTAATACTCTCTTCGGACATGTTAAGAAAAAATCTTACATGTTTGGACCGGTACGAGTTGGATATTTTGTGTGTAGGTGGCATTTTAAGTTTGATCATATTTTTTGTAAACATAATGCTAATGAACTTTGAATCGAAGAATGCTATGCTTGATTTTCAGATAGGGGAAGATCTACAAAGTTCTGTTTAACGGCATACTTGAGATCTTGTAGCAAAAGCATTTATTTCTTCATAATGACCATAAAATTCAGACACTCTTCTATTGAACGGGGTGTGTTAATGTCTCGCTGCGAGTGCGCGTGAACAACGCGTGGAGGTCACACGAGGGGTCGTTCTCACCCCAAGCCCTGACTTAGTGACCCGGCGGGACGATAACAATCGCATTGTTACCGCAGCGCACTGCCTCGGGGGCTAATGAGCATTTGTTTACTCGAACAACTCGTGTGGACGGCACGTGGACACTCACCCTTCCCACTTGTCACGTTCATATGATAGCACTTGTAATTCAATTAAATTATACTGTGAACAATATAATAAACATTATAATTTTAATATACTAAATAAAAATTTTGGTAAGCTATATATCTCTCGTAGCACAAACTCCAAAATCGGTACTACGAAATACCTGTAAAATCAATATCTGCTTTTACAATTGTAGAACTTTAAAAGATAAGTCTTTACTCTTACAACTGCAATTTTGTAAACAACTCGGCGCGATGAGTGCTTCTAAAAGGTCTATGGTATCGAAAATGCCGCGAAAACTACCTCAGCGCTAAGTACAAGTCCACTCAAGTTTGACTCTTATAGGGTCATTGACCAATACAATAAAAAAAAATATAGCAAATTTAATAAAATATAAATATTACATCAAATTAATCTAAAAATTACCTTTATAAGTGATAAGGTACCAGAATACAAATTTTCTTAATACTCTGATTCAACCATATGAAAACAATAATTTTCTGCAACACACCTTTCAATACAGACAGCGAGTTACACGAAAACTTTACCTAACATAACAAAACCCTTCACCGCTAAAGTTATGAAGACCTGTCACGCTATACGAAAAACATATTAGGGTATCGAATAAACCACTTGACGCACACACACACGCGAAGGGCTCTTTTCACATACGCGAGCCTTTTGTGCCGGGGGCGGCGCGCCGGGTATAAAAGCCGCACCGGCCCGTTCAGCCCCACATTCCCGCCTGTGATCTCACTAGCGACACACGCTCTCTACACACATTATCAAAACTTTAAACATGTCTATCTACGCCAACAACGAGTACATCATCGCCACAAACAACTCGATCAACGAGAATAGATACAACACTGAAAAGATGAAGAACAGCGGTATCAAGGCTTTACTGCGACCGCTCATGAAAATCATCAAAAAGTCGACGAAGCGCGTTCCCGCCAAGTCGTTCGAGGCGATTGACACGTGCTACGAAGACGAACAGAACTCGTGCAACGAACAACTCGAGCGCAAGATCTACGACGAGCTGGAGACGTGCCAGCCCGGCGCCGCCTTCCTCGTGTACAACCAGGACGAGTCGTGCGACCTCGTGCCCGTCACCACTGATAACTTCTACGTACCGGTGCACTTCGCACGCACCGACGCCGGCACCTTCTTCTGGACGACGGTGTCCAAAACCGAAGCTGACTTCGCAGCCGCCCACTGCTACACGGAGTGCCAAACCGCGGAGCAGCAGTACCCCGCCTTCCAGGACCGCTGGGTACAAGCCTGAATCAACATTCACCACGAAAATCAGTGTCTTCCGTGAAACCAGTGCTCGCTCCGTTGGTTTCTGCAATCATCTGTGATGTTAGCTTTAATGTTAGGTAGTTCAAAGGTGCCATATAGGATTAAGGTAGGATTAGGCCTGCTCAATACTCGTGATAACTCCTCGAAAGCTTTAATAGTAGTTTCAATGTTTGTGATATTTTGAAATTATTTTTGTATTGTATAACGTAATGTTAGGTATAGGGCTTAGTATTGTGATCTTCCTGATGAGCTTTAATTATTTTAGATGTAGTAATTTATTATTGTATGAATGAATGAATGAAAAAAATGAAATAAATTAAGATTTAAATGTATCTACCTCTTTTCACTTGAAAACCCAACACCCGCACATTACACTGAGCCGATACTACCATTAAAGTAAAAACGGTAGCAACTGAAAACCGCAGAACATTCAATACTAATAAGACTTGGTCTTTCTAAAGGCAATAAAAATATTCCGAGTTGGAAACTTATTCTCGGAGCCGGTATTCAAAAAGTGGTCAGACGAGATGTTAACGATGTCGCGAGCTACGGCGCGAGCCACTATACTTATAACTGGATACAGCACAAGTTGTCGGATCACAGCTCCGCCGCATTCGGAGAGCTGTAAAAGGCGCATGCGCGCACGTGCACTCCCGCCGCTCAGGGCTGCCAGTTCTCACATTTCATAATTTTGCTTCCTGAATAGTCATTTCATTTACAGTAAAATTTTACTCAATACTGGTTATGATACTCAAACTCCCAATATACAAAACATACATTTGGGTTAGATTTGTTTGCTTCCTGTCTAGTATTTTGCGCGCCAAATGCGACTATATTGTCTTGTTATAAGTCTGAATCTACTAAATCAATACCAGATTCCAGATTACCACTGATATCCTTTTCACTCCATCTTCCTATTTACATATCTGACAACCCTTCGAAGTGCCTCGGGCAGACCTCCGCTCGCTCGCTACTGGGATTTTAATCATGGCTTTTTACTAAATCTCTTTTATTCTCTCGACGGTTTTTATTTTGTGCCATTAAGAGGTCCGACTAATGAGTTTCGATAATAGTTGTTCTGGCTTTAATACTCATATATACCTTCTGTTATTAATAAAAAGATTGTTATGACTCAAACCGTCATGTCTACCTTAATGTATTGATATATAATTTTAATAGGTACAAATCACGCGACATGATACCTCTTTGAAATCTGATTCGCAACTCTACAATAGTTTTGCGGTGTAAACTTATCGCAGTATGAATAAATATACAATAAACGTAGTATTAAAACATGTCATCTAATTTATTCCATCTTAAAATATTACATGTGTATAATTTTCCTGTTAAGTTTTCAAAAAACGTGACATTAAATTTTTTTAATTCACAATAAATTATTATTTCCTATTTACACAATTTTTACTACTATCCCTACTACTGCGAAATAATTGCCTAATTTTAAAATCAAATACGAAATGAAACTACTATCATCTTCTAGAATATTATCTATAGAAAATACTATGCAAATACATACAATAATTTTGCAAAACATTTTACTTCATGAATACATAAAAAATTTACATCAAATCGCATCAATTAACACACTTAAACTATTATAACCAAACCTCGAAGCATTTGTTCAGTAACTTGTCAAACGATTAGTATTCAAACGCATCCATTGTCAATCTGTTAGTCCTGTTAGTATTCAGAAGAAGGGGGTGAGCTATGAATCACACAGCGTAACATCGCTTCCTTCCTACACCCTTGTTATAATACTCTTATACCATAAACCTTAAGCGAAATATATGTTAACTGTTAATAATTTGTGAATTATCAAAGAAACAAAAATATATTAAGAAGTCATTAGCTTAGTTTGTATTAGTACTACTAGTCCTACTACCACCTAAAAGTCAAGGCAATATATAGAGAAACGTCCAATCCAAAAGTTAATACAGTAGCCAAAAACCACCCTCAGAAGGAAACACGTTTCAACCTGTTACGAAAGCATAACTCCAACAAGTCGGAACATGTCTCTTGAATAAGAAAAAATGCATTGTGCAACGCATAAATAAAGAATTCACGACAATAGGTGACGATAAAGAAGCTTAATTTATTTTCGCACGTGCAACATGCAAAAGATTTCGGTAATTGTGAGAAAGTCTTCTAATTGTATTGCTATTATAATATCTCTATGAGCGTTTTCTATTTTTCTTTTGAATGGCTGCACAAGACACAAGCTGCATTTGAATGAAATATAAAGATTTAGTTGAGCCCAAAACTTTTAGGCTTTATGGTCACCTAAATGAATGGCAGAACAGCGCCTGCGAAAATAATGGTGTTATTAAAATGATTTGCTTTACTTCAAATGACACTGCGGTATCAATTTAATAAGTTATCTATCTACTAATATGCATGAGTAAAGTTAACACTACGTCTCAATTTCCTTAGTTTAGTACGTTGCAAAAAAAACCATATCACACACAATCATAAAACATATTTTTCATATATCAAGGAAACCTCAAGCGAAAATCCTTTTCCAATACCTCGACAAAAATGCTACTCAAATTGAAATCAAAACAACCTAAAAAGTACTAAAGTATGAAAACAAATAACATTAAATAATTTCTAAAAAAGACACAATCAATACGTATAAAAACTAAATGATAGTTTTCTCCACGCTCTCATAGTACTCAGGTACCGCTAGTCGAGTCGACACGACTTGTCATAATTACTACGAGATCTATACGAGTGGAGATAGCGAACTTGTCCCGTGTAATAATACCATATGCGGCTCGTCGGATCCGTGAGAAATTTCGGCAGATGTACAATTCCTTGACGCGGTACGACGAGTGAGCGCTTATCGTTTTTTTTTTCTCCTTTACGAGTTTAATAATACACGGTCCGTATCGGCGACGTTTCGAGCCCGTTCGTGAGTCATCGATGCATTGTTGCAATGCACGTGTTTGTCGGACGCTCGGGTTAGAAAGGATTTTTTGCAACCCTTATTTCCAATTCCGCAACTCTTGCAAAATTTGGGTTAATATTTTTTTCAAATTTCGAATTTCACGTACACGTGCAATTCTTTTGAATTTGGAAATACTTTCGAGATTTAAATTTTGAGGGGTGGTCAATTAGTTGGCCTGCTTGCTTTCTGAATACATTTTTTTTTAAATTTATGTATACCTACATCAGAAATTGCGTGCTATTGGCATAAATTATTAACCCGATATATTTATACGTAAATTGAATTTCAATATTTTTATGGATTATTGAGATACATTTAACGACCACGATTAAAATCTATCGTCGAATTTCAAGGTTTTCACTACCGAACGCGGTTTTACTACTGAACGCATTTAACACGCGTATTATTTTTGTAAAAATGATGGCCTATATCGAATCGGAAATGGTACCCGGTCAAATTAATTAACATTTAATTACTATTAAACTGTTATTAGCCCTATCCGATGCCACAGAGCCGATAGCGCAATTACTCCAACATGTTCTGCTATTTCACGCGTTACATTTTTATCGACCGGGAGCAATTACTGACTTTTATGCTCATTTACGATATCTTCCATAATAGAGTTGTTTTTATTTTGGTTTCCTTCTCGTCCAACTTTATTTTATGCAGGCCTTAGGTATAAAATAATGTATTATGAATAAGCAGTCTATTCAAAGCTGGCTTGTAAATGATTAGCTGCCCTCAAATTAGCTAGTAAGTTTTTAGGAATATAAGCACATATATTTTGTTAGGCAATTTCCAGTGCCCACTTTGCTTAAAAAAAATAACTACACGCTTGAAACCAATCCGCAAGCACCAAGAAAAATCTAGTACATGTATCATCCGTGCAGTTTGGATAAATAAGCGAGCGTGCGCGACACCTGTGCAAAGTGAGGTGAAGTGATATCATCCAGCTAGTTACTCAGATGGAGCGATCGTGCCGACAAAGCAATTGCGTCAATACGATGAGCTGGCGCAATGTCTTAAGGGCTTGCACTTTGACTACTTTTCATGGCGATATTAGCTAATAACTAAGTGATAGGACTCAAAATCAACTTTGAATTACAAGGATTTGCTTGTTACTGTAATAATTATGCTAATAATTATGTATTATTAGTGGGCTACAAATATACTAATATTTAAGGCGAGTTAAAAAATATAATCCAATTCTACAGAATCATCAAATAAATTAATGTTACAACTGCTTTACTTACATAAGATCAACAAATTCCAAAGAACGCCAGTATAGGAATAATACCTATCTTTCTTCGAGTAATTTGTTTGTATATAATTAATGTAGATTATATAAATAATAACTATTCATCTAAGTTATAACTAATATGGCATGCTATTAACGGTAAAGGTTAATTCTAACTACATAGTTGATGTTAGTTCAAATTTCATTCATGCATGCATGACAGTCACACAGTTAATCAATACATTATTATACATACCATACTCTAAAATATTTAGTTTTCATTTAAAATCTAAAAGCTGACGATACCGTATTTGCTGAGGCCACAAAAAATATGTTAGTCTATGTAAAAATATTTCCCGCCAAAACAAGCCACCACGTAGAAGTTACAATCTTTGTAAGACTATTTCCCGCCAATGGATCTTTCATAAAAAACTTTCAAAACAAAAACAGTCTCATGCCCCTTAAGCCGGCCAAACAAACGCATGAGTCACTCTAAACAAGGCTGCGGAGTGCGGACGAGCGCGCCTCCATTCATTAACCAACTGATACGAATTGATTCTGTTTATTGCTGACATCAAACATAGCTTTGACGGTCATACCAACGGATTAAGTCTAATAAAGAATTAACTATAGTATAGTGGATTGTACCTTGTTAGAACTTCGTATGGTAATTTTTTTAGCAAGTTATAAGAGAAACGTATGTTGCTAACATTCTATATAACAATCATAGCATTAAAATATAAAAATATCCGAAGCTTCAAGAACAATTTAATATTTACTTAATATGGTTTATAAACGTGATCAATCTGTCACGACAGACTTTTAAATAAGTATAGTTAAATTATGATCTTCTTTATAAGAATATAACATGATAAAAAATGTAACTTCTATTAAACATAAATTTAAAAACAAACTTGTATTAAACGATATCTTTTTTTTTTCTCCATAACTCTCACTTTTCACAATTTTTTACTCTACCTCTGATATTTTTCACATTTATCCTTTACCGCCTTTAAGTTTTTATAGCGTTTTTTTCATTACTTTTGTATTAGATATAAATTTTGATATAAATGCAATAAATGTTTTTTAGTTTCGTTAAGTCGCACACATTTTGTCTTACTAGTTTCTATGTAGAGCTAATTTACAATTTACCTACAAGTATACTTAATAGTGAGATATTTTATATTCCGAAATAGTTACTCTATAGTTTGAGTTATCCCTAATATCTATATAACAAATAACTTAATGTCTCTACAATCTGTACATAAATAACATTTTAATCACTTGAAAATTTTAATACACTTGGCGCTATCAAGACCCACTAACTTATTTTTTCATTGACTGAACATTTTCACTTCACAAAACCCAATAGAAATACTAAACATTACTTTCACTAACAAAATCACAATCCCAAGTCCCGTTACTTCCTGGTTGGTGTTGCAAATATAACTGAACTAGATATTACGATCATCAAAATATATACAGGAATGCACCCTCGATCTTGTCACATTCCCACAGTAAATACCTTTACACTTTGACCCGATCATTGTCTGCCAAACAATTGTCTTGCAAATATTATTATTTCCCGCGTCCCCTTGCAAAGGATGAGATACTTCCCGGTTTTAGTTCAGCGAGAGTTCGGTAGATGGCGCTGTTCCAGGTTTATATTAAAAATAAATTAACAAATATTGGTAGATTTTCTTTCAAGTACTTTTGTGTAAATTATTCAATAAAATTCTTAGATCATGTTATTTTGTTTATAACAACCAAGTTAGAATATTTTTAACTAGAAATATATTGTTAGGTACATGATTTGATACTTGAGGACAGAAAAGATGTCTAAATTTAACACAAAATAATCTTGATTATAAAGCATTTTATTTACTTACTACACACTTATATTCTTACGTTATATGATTAATATCTATCACATACCTACCCGAGTTGGATATCATTTTGTTACTTTACTAATGTTCTGCGCATCCGAATGGGAGCATTATAATTGGCGGGAAATAACGTATCATTGCCCCATTCGTTTAAAAAAAAAGAGCAAACTACTTATTAGATGGCCAGTATTTATTTCTTAATAACACTGGCCAGTATAACTATATAACAAAATAACTTCATTTAAAACCTATCATAGAACAATAACACAATATTTAAACGAATTAAATAAATACTATGTGGCTCATGATTCATGATAAATAAACAGTTCAAGTTGAAAAACATTTAAATATAAAGCTGATGTCATTGTGGAGGTATGTTCGTGTGACAATTGTTGGAAAGCGGAGAGTGGTGGCTCGTGCGGGGCACGCGACATCGCGTCTGTTACAATTAAGTCAACAATGATCTCATAGTGTGTGGAGTCGAATTTGGCTTACACAATATTTGTTTATGTGTCTCATACACTTGTCAGTTGGATGGGTTAATGGAGTAGGACCAAAGAGGATATGCTCCCTATATGTTGGTATACACATGAAACTTTTGTCATGTTGACAGTTTTAAGTCTCAAACCCTAATTCTTACTACATGGGTTGAAGTACGCAAGATTTTTCTGCTTACATCAGACCAAATCTATAAAAAATCTTTCGCAATAACGATATTATTAATAGTTCATATTATGTATTCAGGGCGCAATAATAAAAGGTCAATATCCACTTTTCAAATTTACTTTAACACCTATCCTCCCTTCGTAACTTGCAATTTTCTTAAATCCCTCATCATAATTAATAGTTTCTTTGAATTCAAAATTTGCTTAAATAATTTGTAAGTATTTTTCATTAATTATTTTCATGCAGTTCTCCTATTCAAAGAAAAACACTCGTAACCATTACCTTAGATTCAGTACACCGCTGCATACTTAAAAAAAGTTATGTGACATTTTGTGAAACATATCTATATTATTAAGCTCTAGTTGAAGACAATCGAAAACTAATAGAAACGTTTTTAAAAAAATAACATCTAAAATTCTTAATTGGCAATCATGACGCGGTCTCACACACAAATGTATAGCGAGTTGGCAAACGCCCGGTGCGCGCAGGCCGTGGGAACGGCGACAGTTGCGCGCGCCACCTGCCCCCCGCGCTAAAAAACATCCATTCGAAAATTCAAATTCGGAATGATTTGCCTGACCTTGGTATTTTCACAGAACTGTTCTTAATTCCAATGTGTAGTAAAAAACTAATAAAATGTTTTTATCTACTGGGTGTTATGTCATTTTATTTATCGATGCTAATCTCAAATCAATGTAATAAATATCCTTATTATTAGTTCATTTGCATAAATTTATTTGTACTTTAAATCTGTGCTATCAAACTTTAGTAGTCATTTAATAAATATTTGTTATAAAATTAAAATTATAAAGTATATAAAAAATTACAATTCGTAAATAAAAAAAATAGATTATAAATTTTTCAGAAAAAACGAATTAAAATAAAAATAGGAATGTCCAAAAGTTATCCCACGTAAATTTTCTAAATTATTTGAGACTTAAAAACTGTGTACAAAAAAATCCGGATTCGCAAATTGAAAAAACCGGTAAACAGCGAGTTGTAATACCGGTTCCCGTATTCCCACTCACGGTAGGACCTCATCCCATAGATCCGCTAAGTCCGAGAGAGTTTTTTGTGCACGCGTCACCGTTGATCACGCGTAAGTGCAGCCCGCGCGCGCGCCATATGTCGCGTGGATCGTGGGAACGGATCCGTCGTGAGCGCAATGTGCGCACTACACTCTTCTGTCATCGCGTCTCCCCAGCTCATTCGAAATTCAAATTTCAAACAATTCACACAGCGTTCTATTTTAAAAGTCCGACGTTATAATAAAACGGCCGAACAAAACGTACTCTTAATATAATAGAAATTCGGTTGAAATTTTGTGAAGTAAAGGACGTTGTGTGTTATTTCATACCTTTTCATACACATGCCTCTTGTGTGTTTATGATTACTCAGAAGCAAAGTAAGCGTGTAAACTTTTATTTATACATACAATTAAGTGTTTATTTTTAATTATGGACACACAAAAAATATTAAAATTGTTTATCATAAGCGCAGTATACCTATCTGTGCAGGTATCTACACAGACATTTATAATTTCAAAAAGACAACATAACACCCGTTTCGCTATAAAACTAATACAGCGATACTTCCTTTTACAGTAGAGTACAGTAGTCCTTAAGCGTCTGTAAGAACTTTTACAATTTTGTTCCACTAATTGGTATAAACTAGATATATCGTAACTATACCGTTGGTAACACGAAGATTTTGTTGAATCAATGGAATAGACTTTTGATAGAAACATCCAAAACATGTCATAAATGAATATCTCAATTTCCTTATTTTAGAAGAATTCATAGTAGACAAATAGTTCATAAGAAATTAATTTTATATTTCGAATATGTTATCGTTTAAAAAAAGTTACTGTCTTGTCGCACGAATATCACCTTTGGTAGAGCAAAAAAAGTTCGAATGCAACGAGGGGTGAGTCGCGCACAACTGGCGCGAGCGATCGTGGGAACGCGACCAGTTTTCGAATGTGGAACGCCTTAGAAAAGGTGCAATTCTTTTTTTGTCCACATGTTTTTGTGTCCAATAATAGCCATACAATATTATTGAAAATAGGTTTTGAAATTAGAATCGTCATAATGTATTTACGCGATTGAATGTATTTTAAAAAGTTTACGTCAAACCTTTTTTTTAAATTTAGAACAGTTAAGTTAGGAAAATAAATTCTTCTGCTGGATGCAGTGTTTTATTAAAAGTAGTCTATGCTGCCTTGTATAGAAATCTTCTAGAGCATGAAAAGGAAAATATTTTTCCATATACAAGTACTGCACCAAAGAGTAAAAACTGAAACTTGTTAGCTTTTACATATTTTACCTTCAAAATAAAAAGAATTATGTTATTAGAATAAATTTATCATATTGTAAAATTACTATTGCATAAATTCGCAAAAAAAACTTGCATCTCTTACGTCATGGTAATGCATCCTAAAAACAATTCGTATATCACGTAAATAAAAACCAAAATCGAATCCCAGATGAATCTTAAAAAAGTATCAAAAAAAAAAACAACGTGGTCTCAATCAATTCACTTTTCACGAATTATGATTCCACACTTAACCCTAGATTCTTGCATCTGCCATCACAAAAGAAACCCTCACATTATGCTGGCACGTATTTTTTCTTGACCTCGATCGGCCTTTATACGAGGGGCGAACCGTGGGAACGATCTTGCACAATCCCCCGTTTCCTTGGCCATATGCGACAGAAAAAAGTGCAATTATTTATTCCCCCTCGAAGAAAAGGGGAGCTGTGAGAACGTGACCTAACAATGCGCTTCCTGGCTTACGATACAAACATCAATGCATCTAACAAATATCATTCTAGTCCTTAAAGCAATCTGCAAACGTTCCACATTCCAACAGTAATCTCGATTACGATATTTTAAATTCTATTAAATGGTTACTTTTTGACTCAAAATCCAATTGAAAGTAAACCTTATTGTGCATGAATGACGGTTATCTTCCATTTGGCATATTGAGTACTTCAAACCTTTTTCGTGGTGCCTAAGAATGGTTTCTTCAATAAGGAATAATGCACGGTGTGTGTACACTGAATGGCATTACGCGTGACCTTTAGATAGTCGATTGTATGAAAATGATAATCGATCTCGCTCCGTTAGCTATTCGTTCTTTCGAGAAGTTCTCGCACACACGCGTAGGAAGCGCATTGTTGTCTGTATTTTTTTTTCATAAAGACATTATTTATTTAATAAATCCACATTTCACTTCATAACACGCTGAAGTATTACCTAATTAATGATTTTCGCATAGATAAGAGCGTCGGTACATTGTGATAAGAACCATTACAAGTCGCCTGCACAGTTTGCACTTTACAAGTTATCTGTTGACTGGTTGACATTATCATACAGTTCCGGCAATACAACCACCACCCAATTAATTTATAATTAAATGTTATTTAGATGCTTGCTAATTAAGTGTAAAATATTATACTGTGGAAAATTAGTTCTATACATGTATAATTCGCTACATATAATGTGGACGTTAATTAATGAGAATCTTAATATTTCCGTGCAAAACCATGATTAAATGTTTGTAATTACGTATCCGTATCAAAATTCCTTACAAAATTTCATCGTAGTTAAGCTTTTTGCCGTCTGATATAATAGTAACAAACGTTTAATTTTCGCCTTTATAACTTATATAGTACTATTCTGTTCTGTGTCGGCACTCTCATTATCTACACTTCCTCATTGTACACAACTGTAATAAAAATATTATGACTATATCAAACACACGCCTCACGTATGACGTGATGGTCGCGAGCGGCGCAAACGCAGCGTCGCGTGGCGCTAGCGTGTGGCGCACGCGCACGTTCAGCCACCGTTCCGCCAGCGCGCACAGCCACAGCCGCAGTACGTGCGCTTGGTTTAAACATCATTTAAGTGATGGTTGTTAGATGACAGATTAGAATATTATAAATATCCGAGTATACATATATGTATATTAAAGTATACATACTAATTTTAAGGGTGGCTCCATTAATTTCATCTCTAAAAATTTATATAGGCCTTTCGATATTTATATTAGGAGTTAAATGAACGACTCAACTCCACAACTCTACGTCTATAAATACAATGTTACAATTTAATTGTAACAATAAGTATTTTCACATAAAAAACCAGGATAAGATAAAATAGAGATGAAACTAGTATTCAAACCAGTTCTAGTTGGATATTTGCAAATACCCTACAATATTATTTGTTCTTCGATTAAATAAAACGACCAAAGGAACTCTAACATTAAAATGTACATACTTATTTAAAACGCGTTTTATTTACAAACAATAACCTTTAATTGTTTCAGTGTAGCGTTAAACCTTGACAATTGACGTGTTACATTAGTGTCGGTTACATCGCATGCGTCCATGATCGATGTCACGCGTCAAGCCGTCGAATCACACGCCTGTAATCAAACAAAGGTGCGTGATTACATACAATCATAGTAAACATTATCAGTTGCTCAAGATCCTGTTGTAGGTAATATTATAGGCTCATGCCTTTATCTTTGTAGGGGTAGGTAAAAGTAAACCTTGTTGTGAAGTTGTTAATTACTCCATTACATTCATTTTGTTTAAGGCGATCACTGAACATCAAGAGATCGAATTGCTTCCATGCCGGTATGTGCTCTCAATTTGAATTTGAATTATGAACCAAAAAGAATATTTGACAAACTATTTGATATTAGCTTTTTCTGCTCAGTATCAATCAGCTCGAAATCTACAATTCTGCACAGCAGCAAGACGCTCACCCCGACAGCACATACCATACCTACCGAAATAAAATATATAAACCTCTGACAACCTATGAAAAGAAAGGCGTGATGCTACACGGCAATTTGAATTGACGTCAAACGATCTCGCGGTCAGAGATCGCTTCCGTTTCGTAAGTACCTATGCGTGACGTCCTCACGCGTCGCTCGCGCCATTCAACTACGCAAATCAAACCATTTACTGATCCTCATTTAATGCGTGACCTAAAAATAACAAGGCATTTCGTAGAGGGACGATTCTTAGATATTGTAGAAATTATTTGTAGTTATTTATTCTTATAGACAGAAATACATAAATGGCCTTTTGTCTCACTGGTGAATATGTAAATAATATTTCATTAGTAAATAATATCCTTATTTACTAATGAAATGGATTAAGCCTTTGGTGCCCTCTCCACTAAGTTGATTGGATACCAGGATGCCCTTATTAAGGGCTATAATTCAGAAAGTTCTCTGCTATATTGGTTCTTCCTTCCTTGACCAACATCAACAACCACTTTTGAAAGGACAGAAAGTTGGTTTGAGAAAGAAATAAAACAATCAATCTCTGCAGTCCGTTCTACTAACTAGACTCAGCTCTCTGAAAATACAAAATTAGCTAAAACACAACACGTATCAACCGTGAAGATCATAAAAATACTTATATTGCAAAATTATAATTCTTTTGTTTCATGTCGATCTTACCCGCATAATTTATTGATAAATAGGTCAGGAGAAAGTCTGTGACATTCTAACAGTCTATTCATAGAAGCGATGCAGTCAGACAAGAATGCCTGCGATATGCCTGCCATGTTACATATGACAGGCACAGAGTGAATAACAACATGGGATTGTCACAAACGTGTAAACTTATTGCACAATGTACTTGTAATAATATACAGCGACGCCTGCTAGATGAAGGATTTTAATTCAGCAGTGTGAGCATTTATCATGCATATTATATCATTTAACGATAGTTCAAGTTAAGGTTTATAGTCTGGGACCATTTAGGAACCACTCCAATTTGTAAAATAATGAAGTCAGAACGAAATAAAACCATAAATTGACCGTTGAAATTGAAATCAGACATCGTTTAACTACAATCAACAACATAGCGTCAAGCGTCATCAAACAAACAAAACAATTATTCAATTGCCTATATACTTAATATATTAATTATGTATATTTCGACTTGACAAAGCTAGCTTGACAAGAACAGATCAGAAAACATTGTGTAACGTCGATCACCTGATGAGGATTTGGTCCAATGTTAGTGGTTTCATAACTAATAGAAAGAGTCTGGCCATTAACAAAGTGAACTTTCTCTTACACTTTGCCGGTAAAATCCTCGCCATGCGAGATTAACCATAATGCTAATAAATATCTACATAATTAATATTGTATGTATCAATTCTAATCAATGATTAATTAAACAGCTATTGATTAAGGAATGAAAATGGCCAAGCAAATAAAGAGCGTTTATTCGCCTTCAAGACTTCCAAGTTAAATCCGTAATTGATATGGCAGTGCAATAAATCTTTACGTAATAAATTTATTCACTGTATCAGTGCAATAGAGTATAAAATCTATATCAGCATTCCATAAATCCGCCCACACAAACAGCCTTGTCTGACGTGACGCAATAATCAAGAGAGGAAGAGAGCCATTTCCTTCGCTTTCATTAGGTTTTAAAATCGAACATTTTGCAATCGGTACGTGCGCGGTGCTGGCACGAGTGTACACGCGCGGCGAGCCGCGGAGTGTGGCGGGGTGCGGCGGGGCGGGGCGGGGCCGGCTCGAGCGGACCGTGGGAACGATCTGCCTTTAACGCGCGCACGTGCTGCGACGCTACCAAGTACCGAGCGCCGACTGCGGGCGCATTATACAACCTACATTGTAGTGTAATGGATAGATAGCTTAGAGTGACTTTCTAGTGAAATGATATTCCCAATAATATAATTTGTGTTTTATGCATGCAATTTGGCATTGTAAGTATTTCAATATCACATCTTGTTGCTGGAAAGTTAAAGATTAGCATTAGACATAGAGCATAGTCTTCCACAATCCTTCTGCAGAATTGCATATTGATATCAATAAATAAACCAAATAATCTAGACAATAGAAACAGAGAAAAGACAGAGCGTCCCTAAGAAGCCATCAAGGGATAACGCGGTCGTGAGGTATAGAGGTATAACCCACAGAACGTAATATAAATGAGATACATTCTCTGGTCTCCGATCTAAGCTATGGACTTTAAGAAAAAAACATGTTGATATATGGCCGCACAGCATAGTCGCCTTGACTCTAGCCATATAGAGATCAATTTTATCAGCGTATTGATCAATGGATTTTCCGTATCTTCAGTCTAAATTTAGATGGTATTAGTATTCATCATCATTATTAGCAATTGAGATATAAAGCGGGTTTCGTTCTATGCTATGTTTGATATGTTAATGACAAAAATATTATTTTTCATTTGTTTATATTCGTTGAAGTAATGGTGCAAATAATTGCATCATCGTTAAATTCAAATTACAGCTATAATACATCACGTTATCAAATCAGTCATTGTTGGGTGTTTAATTCGAATCGATGCTCACCTTGATAACGGATACAAAAATACCGGCATATATATAATGTATCCGGTATAAGACGATGGCAGACTAGACAATGGCGCATATCGATGCTGATTTGTAGAGTTTATCGATTATAGTGCATTCTTTGTTTTCTAATTAACTCAATTACTAATTGCTCGAGAACAATTAGAAAACAAATACGACGTTATTTATCCTTATGAATAGCAAAAATGCAATATTGTGGGAATTAAAATACTTGTACCTTTAGTGAAAACGTATGAACAGAGAGAAAATTTGTTAGACGTTTCGATACCGATTTATCTAAACAAAATCGATTATAATAAATTCTTCATTAAGAATTATTATACAGCCATTATAAGACCAGATTAAATTGACTATGAAACAAAGAATGAGATCAACACCTAATTGAATTCTAAAATACTAAATCATACAACAATAACATCTAAATCTGTCATAAACCGATACATTGGAAATAAGTTATGCACAGAGATATCAAATATCTGCATTAAATATAATAAATATATCTAGTGACTTAATTAATATCTAGAGATTGACGTGAGTAATAACTCGAGCGTGTCCAAGTTTGTGTTAGAGGCAACAGTAGTTCTGGCGCCCACCACTAGATGTCACTATATCAAAAATGCAAAACAGACCTAAAAATAATATAGCAGTTCACAATGTAGGCGGATCACATAAAATATGGACGTGGACTGCCAACATCGACTTCCACTTACAAAGGAACACGGCAATGTTAAACCCGTCGAGGACAATAAATAAACAGTCACACTCGCCAATTATACATCAGATAAAAGACACCTCAGGCCTCAATTATATAAAAACTATAACAAGCTCATAAAAATTATAGTGGCAGAAAACGGTGGCACAGATCGACATTATTCATTCGAGAATATGAACAAAATTGTAATGTAGGTGATTTATCGGGTAAGTGCCGAGAGCCGAGAACCGCTACTGTGTTTAACTGCCGTTTGTTATTTCACAAGCCGATCCGGTATTATTACAATGGAATAAATTCGTCTCGAGTTGTTTATTAACATCTCTTAAATATGACAACTTGCGGCACCGGTCCGGTTTAAATCAATCGTTGTTATTGCTTCAGCGTCTGTTTTCAAAGTTGTGTGATTGCAATCGAGATCGTACCGTTGAATCTCTCGAAATAATTTGCATTAATAACTGTAGTTAATTGGGTTTTTTATTAATGTTTTATTTTTAGATGAAATAGAACAACAATTATCAGTAAAATAGCTTGCACACCCAGATCTCCGTGATATATTTTTCTCGAAAAAAATTTACGTTTTTCAGAAAAAATATATATGAATTCAGGACTTGTTTATTGATACCAAAATAATTATAGATGACCTTCGAATAACCATCGAAAATCTTTCACAATCACGTTAGTTAAATTACTTACGCATGAATAAATTCAACGTAAACAACTGCAAAAACTACCTCCTTGGTCGACCTTTGGCACGGCATATGTCAAGGCATGTGGCGACAATCTCGGCGACACGTATCGGCCGGCGTCGGGTTACACACATTTGGCCACCACACTGGTTCAGAGGCCAAATGTTGTAAAAACTCGCCCATTGAGTACTCGCCAGTGGACCGTGAAGCCACCGACGTGGAAATCCCGACCTCAGGCTGTGATTTATTTAATTTGTAAGATGCTTTAAGTGTCCCTAGCGTGATTTGTGATTCTTGATTAAATGCGTTTTTCGAAGTCCAGCCGTAGGTTTAAGGTAGACAGCATAAAAACAAATAATATTAAACCATTTATAGTTACCGAATCAAAGCTCTACTACTATCTATACTTACGTACCTACATTTTATAGCTACTAAAACACAACTACATTATCTCAGAATATAAATTAACATTTGAAGTGACGTCATCGTTGGTAAAGTATTAGGAAAAAATGTCGCAATAATAGTATAGACAAAACCACCCTCGAAGCATCTATAATGACGTAACACATGTTATTGTTAAAATCAGTGAAACACGAGCGTCCCGTCCGGTCAACAGAGCCCCGATTTAATAAACTGACCTACACGGTTGCCTATAGCGAACCTCCTAGCGAGAAATTGACCGCATCTACCCACACAAATTGAGTCTAACCACTATAATTTTTAAGTCTAAAATCGGTTAAATATCTACGTCGAGAAGTGTCAAACATACGGGATGAGCAATTTTTATTGTTAATTCATCTATACAAGCATTCATTGGTTTGAACGAAACTAAATTGCGAACATCCGGGGTTTACTATTCATGCGGTGGCTATTTCACATTTTATTATCTACTGTGATCTATTGATGTTGGGAATAACAAGAAAATTACATCGTTTTACTTATAAGGAAGTGCACATGAATTCGTTCAATGGTAACATGATATTTTAGTCTCCACTTATCTCTCTGTCTGATAATCGTTTGAGATTTTGAATGATATCGATTGATACGGCAAAAACGGGGTAGATTTTTGGTGATCGATAAAATATTGAACAAACAAGATTGTAACTTCAGTGCATTATCAGCCATATTTAAAAGAGATTACTAATTGAAGCGAACCGAAAATGTTGATAATTTCCATATTTTCACCACGACCAATACCCCTGCTTGGCGCTCGAAATTCAGTAATCTAGTTGATTCTTACATTTTTTAACTCTATTCAATTTCCTATTGATGCCTCGGAATTAATTTGTACACCACACCATTGCAAAATAGTAAATCGCATAAACTTGTTTCCCTTGCTATTCCTGCGGCGGATCTCAGAGGTCATCAAAGCTAACAAGATTAAAGACCAAAGTATTAGCAGACAGATGTATACGTAAAAGTCTAGGTCACATACGATCAGATAAGTAGTAATGAGTCTTTGTTTCAACATCAGATTTGACTACCTGTCTGCTTGGATACAGTATTCATCAATCATTATTAGTGAAAATTGGTCGAAGGGAGTGTCAATTAACGACTCATTACTCCCACGATCAAATATATCGAAACGTCGATCATTGTAGTTATCAGATGATTTATTTACTTATTTTCTGATATACCGCACTCAAGTACTATCTTTTTATAAGTTTTTATTGACAAGAATGAACAGCGGTAATTACGTCTACATTGTTTTAACGCCTAATCTCTTTTATTAATCCTTCCAGCATATCCATAGAACAATAACCTCGAGTTATTGCAGCGGTGTCTTTTCCCCAGACATTTATATTGGCAATATAAATTCTCCGAATAGCGTATATAACAGTAATGTTTACAAAGACGGCGAAAATGTCACTTGCAGCGATAAACGAGGTAAGATTGCCGTTTATGACGTAGACAGCAACGGTCCCGCCGCGGCGGGGTACCCACTACAGTTACTAGTCCTTTATATAGCCACTTAAGCACGAGGTTTTGTTTCAACATTTATTTCTCAATTCGCTACTTGATGTGGCAATAATAAAAATACTGTTATTTTTTGTCTTGATTGTTAATAAGGCTTGATTGCTCAATAAAAAGTCATAAAAAGTGCAATTAAGTGTCAACTCTATATTAATTAGTATAAGTTAGGAATTAGTTTAAACTACGTTATAAAGCTCGTATCTGAATCCATCGTACGCTCTCAACAGTGTCAAATAGTTTCTAGATATATTGCAATGCTTTCTAAACTCTTGTTCAATATCAATTATGAACATCTCTGCAGCATGTTAGTAACCGGCTTACGCACGAGAGGTCACTGGTACGTATGATTCCTGTAGCGAGACAAATTGTACTACGTATCGAAATTATTAATCTCGAATCTGGATGTTTTATGACCGATCTACAGTACAAAATCTGTATTAAATAGAATTCACTGTATATAAAACAGGGAAAAGAGTATACGACGCTCAGTGCACACTAGCTTAGCACCTTTCCCGCCAAATTCACTGTTTTTGGCGCGAAGTCACGCGTTCCGACACATATCCATTAAGTACAAAATTAAATATTATGGAAGAAATCAAAGCCCTGCAGCGTTCTCAAAAATCATTTTACCTTAAATCACAAAACCCATATTTTCACATTTACGTCAAAATTACTGTATAATTATGATGTAATCAACCCCAAAAAAATGGGTGTTGTTCTCCAAATTAAGTAATCAAAAATGGCTTACAGAGTAAACCTTTCACTGCCGCGGGCTTCGAACAATGTTATTAAAACGTATTTAATTTGCATAATAAATTACTTGACATTTAATATTCAGGAGAGTGTTTAGCCTGTGAAGGTTTGCAGTAAAGCATAAGCAAGTCCTCACAAAACATTAAGAACTGTCCAACATTGATTATCTATTAATATTATAATAACATATTATATTATTATATAATATTACATTACTTTTTACTTTGGCGTCTCATAAAATTATTTACTTATCATCACGATAAAGGTATGACAGTTCGTCACTATGATTCAATAAACCAATATCGAACTAAAAAAATTCTTTACTAGAAAAATCTTTTATGTAGATACTGCGTCGTATCTACATAAAAGATTCTTCTCGAATAAAATATAACTGCCAGTTGAAATATATAATCAATTACTAGTTCAGCTGTCTCTACTAGAAAGAGGGCACGACATCAAAATTTAAATTAACTGTGGGAATATTGAAAAATTTCGACTTAATTTTATTATCAAATTTAATAGCTGTATAATTATGTGACTGATTATAATGCAACGAGATGAATTAATCTTTATAAAAACAGGTCTTGTTTGACAAGAACTTTTTATAGCCCACTTCTTGACGTCAAACTATAATTATTGAGTAGCAAGAAATAATCTCTTTGCGCAAAAACAGTGTTATCTTCGTAAAGATTCATTATAGGGATAAACATAATAATAATCTTATGATCAATTAAGGATATCGATTACACAATCGATATAATTAATGACTTGGAAATAACCCATTTATTTGCAATAATTAAACGCTAGAAGAAAATTTAGAGAGAAGTTCAATATCGAAAATCTTAACAAATGTGTGATACAATTATAATTTATAACATAAATCTGAGTTCAAGATTTTTCTGTAGCCAAACATTTTACACATGCTACGAAGCGTAGCTATCCCGGCTACGCGCTACGCCACATTTCGTATCCCTCGCTCCGTCTCTGTCTGGCGCACAGCGCGGCCTGTGGTCACGCACGTGCAGTACACGCGAGCGACTCTCTCACTCGCACCCGGGCACTTCCTGCGCGCGCGCCTCAAGCTCGAGCTCGACTGTGGGAAAATACGGCAGGTGTTATGCGGGATCGTGAACAACCACGCATTACCATTCACATTATTCAACAATAAATAATAATAATAAGAAGCCGTGGAGCGAGTGGCGAGCACGCGCAACGTCCTCGCCGCGCCTCACATACTAATGGGTGGCTTGCGCGTGTGTGCGTGCCTTCGTGTGTTGGAAGTGTGCGCACTGCGATGTAGTTAGTGCGTTGTACGATGGACGTTGTTTTTTACAGACGTGTTCGTGTGGGCGGGCGCGCGTCACGGATTTGACTTTAGGATTTAGTTTTGTTAATTGTTTTGGGATATTTTTTTATGTAGCCCCTAATTGATTTTTATGTATTCGGCTCCGTCTTTCGGCGCAGAATTACGCTTTTGTTGTTGGTGTATGTAATACAATTTAACAATGCAGTTAATTAACATGGGCCGATACAATAAGTTCACTTTTAGATATTAAAATGATAACCTTTTTGTTGGCTATTGAATTATTTTATATATGCATTATTGAAAAGATTAGTCAATAGTTAATATCAATTTAAGCGTATTGGAGAGGAAAATAATTTTCCACATTAGGTAATTTTCAGAAATAGTTTAGTAATGAATCATGTTCATTTCAATGAAGATTTTAAACTTGAACTCTATTATGGAGGCTATTTCCATGACTATTTGCTATACTAACCATATTTTAGAGCACAAAAAAAAACAGCCATAATCATTAAGACATTGACCATTGCAGCTCGAAAAGCAACATATTTATTATTTTCTTCATTAAAACTATAAATAGACTAAGTGAACCGTTCCCACAACTCGTTAGCTATGTTCACACATGGAGTCTTTACACACGTGAATACGCGAGCACCTACCAATGCGGCCCATTCATGCTTTACGTCATTCAGAACGTAAAAAACGAACTTTTACCGCTTTGCATTATGCTAATAAATTCCAATTATTTTAGATATTTAAATGTGGAATTATTTGTGTATCAAAAACATGATATCAAATGATTCATTATTTTGTGCGGTTGTTGTACTTTTGGAATTTTGTTTTTAATTTCTTATTCCTATGACGTGCAGTAATATTAGTCGTATATACAGCTAATTCTAGTAATTATATTACCTTACAAAATAATCTATAATATTTATAGAGATGTATCGATGATTGATAGGTCGTTTCATGATCATTTACGGGACCCGCGATCATTGTTTCGTTGGATATATTCACTATCTGCTGGGCATCTCGGCCTTTTATTATTTTACTACATGGCTAATATCCGTCTTATATGACCATACAATGTATCTGCGTAGTAACAATGGAAAAAGTACCTTTTTTCGTTGATATTAAATATCTTTTTTTGATACGAAAACTGCAGAAGGCGATTTAGTACCACGTTTATTTTATATCAAAGTTTTCGGGTGATAACTGCAATGACTATTATCAAATAAACCCAATCTAATCCAATCAATCTGTGATAATGTCTACTTCCCCGGTGGCGTGGTTTTATTATTGTACGACTGCACTGTTGAGGTCTAAGGTTCGATCCCCAGGTCGAGATTGATATTGGACTTTTCTATTCAGTATCAGCTTGGAGTCTGGAATTTGTGCCCAATATAGTGATAGGCTCACTCACGTCATAGAATGAATTACACAGGAAGGAAAAATGGGTGCATCAGTTGCGCTTCAGCCTACCTCTTCGGGGATAAAAGGCGTGACTATGTGTGTATTCATGTTTACGCCCCCTTCCAAATATTCGCAGCCGTATGCGCATCCTCTTCGACATTCGGTAGAAACCCTACGGAGTTTCAGCAAGTTGGTCAAGACGATATGACAAGATAAATGTGCTAATTAATAAATATGATATAAATATGTCTATCAGAAATAATTATTAAAAGGAAATATAATACTTATCTTTTCATCTAATCATTTATCCTGTAGCAGAAATAGTACGGCAATGAGGACGGAAATTAAGGAAAATTAGACAGTTTTTCGAATTAACCAGTTCGATTACGATGATCGATTCGATCTTTATCAGCTAATATGACACGTCGCGAGCATTCCATTTTTAAAATCAGATATGTGTTTATCGAATATTATACCATAGATGCAAAATAAAGTCGACCACATTTATTTTTTATTGTTATTTTATGTTTTTTGTCCGTCAATGTTTGTATTCTAGAAAAGTCAGAATTATTTATTAGTGGAACTGTCTTATTGATATTACATTACATTGCTATTAATATAGATGTAGGTATTCTGAAAGGCAGATGTAACAAGTGAAAGGTGTCTGACCATCGTCCAAAATTAACGAGAATCTAGCCATTACGTATTAACCGACAACCGAGACTGTTAAACAGTAAATATTATTGGGATTCTATGTTAATTTTATTAATTACCACTAACATGCATCTAAATGGGTTTGTTACATTGAAACTAACAGATATAGTTGCTGTTGAGATGGATTAAAAACCTTTATGACGTGTATGCTATCAAAGTAGGTAAATGAAGTGTTTTATTTAAAACATGACTTTAAAATTAAAGAACTTTTATTTATTTTAGTTATGTAAATGTTAAAATAAATGCGAAATACAAACAGTTTCTCGATTGCTTGTCGCGTTAATGCATCAACTTATCATAATTATTTGAGTTGGCCGATAAAGAAAAAGTGATAAAATAATAATCTAGTACAATAAAAATCCATTCTAAAATAAGTATCTAGTAACTAAAAGTTAATTATTCTTGACTAATATAGACGTTTTAATTCGACTTTGCCATTAAAACGAGATGTAATAATTCCGAATACGCTGTTACAAGCAAAAAATGTTAATTAACTTTAACATGTAAACTTCATTAAGAATGTTTCATTTAATTCGCAATTTTTTAAATTAATTTCGATTCGAAAAGCAATTTTCGACGCGACTCACGGCACTCTCCCATTTATCAATGGCGCCGGTTTATTATTTTTTTACTCTCAATCATTGATATTTTACGTATACAATTTTATTATTGCATTTACTAGGATCCTTATTACTTAGAGCACAAGGTGACTTTTGTATAAAATTGCTTTAATTGATGTTAAATGTCACAGAGAAGGGTAAGTGTAGTCATTGATTAAAAGCGATGGACGGCCGTGCCCTGGAGGATGCTGTGGGGAAATAAGAATATCAGTCAGATATTAACGGGCACAGTAATTGAATATATCCATTTATTACGTTGCCTCGACAGGCTTCTCCGGTGTGGCATCACTTTTTAGCTAGTATCAACACACTAGACGTAAAAACACGGATTTTTGGCGCGAAAATGTAAACTGCCGTCATAAAGAAAAAGGACGTTTATATCAATTTTCGTAGCAAGAAAAAACATGAAAAATTCGTCTTTTTTTTAATAATTACGTATGATTTAAGAACATTTTTGGAGAAAACGTCTTTTTTATGACGGCAGTAAAGTCAAAGACGTTTAAAACTAAAACTTATATTTTAATTAAAACGTAATACTAAAACGAGCAATAATGAATATAAAACCGCTGAATTTAATATATTTGTAACACATTTATTCATAAATATTATTTTTATCTGCACTCGTTTATAAGAAGTTTAATCATGTCAAATCTCACACTCTTCGGGCGCAGTGTCTAAGAAAAGGAAAAAAATTTTTGCTTTACGTATTTATAGATAAAAAAATTAAAAATATCGAAATTATGGTGAAATAAAGGCATAATGTCAATATTAAAGAGAGTTATGGCTAATTCCGGTGTATTTAAAAAAAATGGAAACATAGTTATCATGTATTAAAATCACATTGAGTCATGTGACTTGTGAGTAAATTAAATTTATCAAGGACTTTAGACCGCAGCTGTCAACGCATTTGATCAACTGCGAAATTTGCCTGAATTTTTATAACGTTTTTAAGGTCATCGTGGAATGGTTAAGAACTCATATATTTAAACACATACTAAAAAATAAAAACCTTAAAATAAAACAACAAAGTTAGTACATCGTACGAAATTTATTACATTGTACAGTATATATAAATTTGATATTATTGACTATTCTATTTATTTGAAAATGTATATACTACAGATACAATACAACATGGTCATCCCACGTTGGGCTACAAATTAATTACAGAGGCTTAAAATGCCCCACAGTCTATATCTTGATTTATCGCGCAACGCATATCATATCTTATATCTTAGCATGTGACAAAATTAATGGGATTTTTCTTTGATAGTGCCAATTAATAAGGTTTTATCACTGAGATCTGTGCGAATGATAGCACGAGGAAAATTTACGATGTAAAAAAATACTTGGATCATACACTTACCTCAATAAAATGTTTTATATAAACTCTACAACCATGCGAAAACTCATTGATTACAATTTTCAATCTAAGAAATTGGAAATTACATTTAGGCTTCTCATAAGCTATACGTAATTATATTTTAGATTTTTGTAAATTTGGAACCTGCGAAGCAGAAAGGTGAATCTCTGGCTTTAAGGTAAGTTAATGGCAGACAAAAAAAGATAACGATAAACAAAATCTATTTAATTTTAAACTTTAATTTTAGAACACAATATTCAACGGTCTTAATTATTAAAACTATAACAAATTAAATCCTTTTTGTGTAATTACGGAGCCATAAAATTCATTAATAACATTATCAAGAGTGCAGATACGACGTGAAACCAATTAAATTGTAATGAGTTTAATTGAATCAATAAGATTCAATTGAAACTATTAAGCATTCTAAATCTAATGTACGCGCACGACCACCGCAGTTTAATACTTTACATTAATATATAATCTTAAATTAATGCAGATTATTTCCTGCTGGAAACTTGCCTGATATTCTATTATGGGTAGATAAGATGCTGCGGGCATAAAATCTAGGTGGTCTGAATACGGTGGTCTCTAGTTGCAACTATTAAATAATATTGAGATAATCATAATAACAATTTTCATAAGGGAGGTCTCTTAGAAAAAATCCTAATAATGCCTGTGTTTGAGTTTATTGTTATTGACTGAATATTTTTGACTAAATAAAAGTATTAGTTTATTTTTAGAACTATACGGACATTATTGTTTTGTTTACACAGTATTACAGCATTTTAAAAAATTACGAAAATCGTTTCCACTGACTTATGTCAGGATCAATTGAAAGGGTATCTAGAGTTACTTAAAACACGGGCTTCTTCCAGTCGTATGTTGATGCGCTGAATGAAATGGTAAAAATATGTTTCGTTTGAAAGAAAGGTCATCATTTCAGCCGGGAATCGTTCACTGCTGGACATAGGTCTCCCCCATTGAGCGCCATAGAGACCGGAAAGAAAAGTATTTTTAATGAATTATTTACTCTGATTACTTTTAATAGAAAACAATGTTTATTGACTTGTTTATAAAGCTTTTCATATAAATTCTGCATTTCTTTAAAGTTTTATTACTATATGCTCATAATATGTTAAATAAGATTTATATTATTTGCTTGCGTACGAGACACAGTTTATAAGTAAATAACATGAGTTTGAACATTCATTTAAAAAATATATATATATAAAAGCTAGAATTTCATGTAAATATTTAAAACAATAACCTCTTCTGGGATTTGTAGTCAGTCGAGGAGAAAATTTAACAAATTGGGACCCATTCGAAATGAAGTAATATAAAATTATTAACGTACTCAGAATTTCATCGAGGTCTTGTCATCAGGTGCCAACACCGAAGATGTTTCTTTTCTCCCTCGGAACCCCTTCACTATCACTAACCGTTAACTATTTTACTCTTTTTAAATGACCCACGTGTCATTTGAGCTCAGTCTCCCCTACATATAGTATTATGTACATTATATTTATCGGATACGCATGACTGAATATCTCACGCATTTTTTATCATAAGAGGATATTATCCTCCACTGATGATTAGCAAGCATATATTATTTAAATATATGTTAATATAAATCAAAATAGTTTTTCAATCATGATTGATCTCATTATTAACCTAAAAAACAATATATTGGCCGCCAAAATCGACACGTTCATATAATGCCATTGTTTTAATAACAATGTAGATTGTAGACAATGAGTTTGTGTAAATATTTATTTAATACCCAATTTCGGAAAGGGCACATGTATAAAAATGTAAAAAATCAAATAATGGAAAAAAAGTTATTATTTTCTACAGTAGTATATAAAAAAAAACATTTATATTTAGGTTAAAACTTAGGTCCAATAATAATAAAAAATTATAGAAGTTTTGGTGTTATTTGTTATTATATATAAGTACATTTCTAGTTATTTTATATTTATGAAATTTGCCCTTTTAAATTGCACATTCAAATAATTTTGCATAAATCAATTACAATATCAATTCACATTATGTCAGACTTATTTCATTTCCGGTATAAAACATATTAAAATAATATTTTTAATGCCGGAATATTAAACGGGGGAATTTGTCCGGGAATGGTCTCGACACGATCATAGCTGCAATCAACATCTAATAATATAACTTACGATCTGATTTCAAACTACTGGGTAAAACATACTACGATTTATTAATAGTTCTTATATTCTTTAAAATATAATATTAAAAAGGCTAATTAATACTTTACCAGAAATGAACTCGAAATACGACGACGTAGGGGAATACTATTTTAGTAGCATTTAGCAGTGGCTTTAAAATACGCGATTTTTGCAATATTTCTTACAGAAACTCAAATTCGGTAAATATTGCTGTTATTACAATTGCCGTCACGCATACATAGAGCAGAAAGTTCGCATTGGAAAATATTCTTATACGTAGTGAATAATTAAAATACATTTTAGTAAAAATGTCTCTAAATTTAATTCGGAGATGAAATTCGGGCTAAGCCCAGATTTTCCTACAAAACCATATAATGCGTATCCCACATTCGTGAAATTGAGGTGTTTACATAAATTATGTAGCGATAAAACCGTAGTTTGTGAGTACCGGATATCGCTTTAATAGCTCGTCTCGTACTAACGTGTGAGAAATTACAGTTAGTGGGCGTAAGCGTGTGTGGCTTTGATCTAATAATTGCTTTTCCCGTATTATTTTATTGCAACACAAACTTTACTTCAAAGGCGTCAACAGTTCCGAAACAAATTATAAAGATTCATAAAGACTTAGTTCTTCAACCTTTGTGTGATTAAATTTAATATCAACTTGTTGCACCAGGCACGCAAAACAAAATCAAAAGGCCATGAATATTTCGTTTACATACAATACAATACTGACAGTTGCTCAACTGAAATCAAAGCGGCTGTTCGGTATTTATATATTGGCTAAAATTAAATTACTATTACAATTGTTGCTATCAAATATTTCATAACGAACATTAAAAAAAACACGTTGAAATGAGAATCTCCTCCTTTTTTGAAGTCTTTTAAAAATGGAACGTTCTCGTCCTTTTGCGAAGACAGAGTAGCTAATAGTACTAACATGTGAACTCACGATATTAATAGTATTTAACGGTACACTATTAATCGTGGCATGATCATCCACAGCTCGCATCTGCGGAATGCGCCCCTCATTGGGACTATTAATCAGATAGCAGACAACTAATTTGTATCACTTTTATTCCGAGACGATTAATGCAAACTTTTATTTATTATTCCGTTTATTTTAATTTGCATTATCCTGTAATTCGCACCTACTTAATTTGCTACACTGCAACATTACGAGGATTCCCACACCCGGTGCTACAACACTTGGAAGCCTTTATCGATAATAGTAAAATTATTTTGACACTAATACTGCTCGACTCAGTTATTTTCTGACCAAACAAAATCAGTACTATATTCTTAATCCATACATAACGATAAATAATATGCAATTTCCTGGATAAATCTAGATTTTTCCTTTTATTTTCTTATTATAATAGCAGCCCTGTATTATATACAGCCCCACTGCTGCGCACGAGTCTCCTTTACTTCTGAGAGGGATTATGCTGTAGCCTACCACACTGACCTACTGCGGACTGACAGACTTCACATATCCTCAATATTGTTACAGAAAACTTCTCAGGTATAGGTACAGGTTTCGTCACGATGTTTTCCTTCACCGTTAAAGTAAGTGATAATTCATAAAGAATATACACATATCTAACTCTAGAAGATTCAGAGATACGTGCCCTTGGGGTTTGAACCTGCAGACATTCGTCTCGGCAGTCCGTTCCACTCCTAACTTGTTTATCGCCGCTTTTACATATTTTCATAGTATATTAAATATAATCTACCTTTGTAAACCAAATATTCTCAAAACAGCAAACATTTTTCCTTTTATGGAAATCGCATTATACAACTGGTATTATTTATTACATCACATATTCAGACTAAGACACAACAGGAATGCCCTTGTCCGTCATACAGTGTAAAGTCCTATGATTTATTACATAAGTGGTATTACGATGAATCAGTGTGTGAGTCAACATACTTATGAACCATAAAGTCGGGCCGTAAGGTTCACATTATGTTACACCTATATCATTTTACCTAGCAAATAAATTACATGTAATTTTTTAAAGATCCAACGCAAATGGGCAATATGGCAAAGACGCGGCACGTTTGTTATACCAAAAGGAGATACTATTAGCAAGAACAAGTTGCAGTTGCAAAATCAAGATCTCCCGTATAAATTGCAAAATTAAATTAAAATAATTACTTCTTACCCACGTTAACTTTCTTTAGTGCGTTTATATTTCAAATGCGTTGAACTATTCGCTTCGTTCATTGGCGGCAAATGCAGTAGAAGGAAAAAATCAGCTGTAAAACTAGCAAATACCATGTACATCACCTATAAAGCATTAGCAGCAAATATCACAGCGACGTATGGTACTAACAAACAATTTAATGTAGCGAAAACATAATAATATAATTCAAATAGTCATGCCACACTTCACTACAAAATGTACTAAACGCAAACACCAATGAATATCAATTTCAAATTAATACGAGTTTAATACGTTATAAACTGGGCCCTTATTAACCGTCCATAAAGTTACCGCGATATTAATGGTCATTCTAGTGTCTTCTATGAACATCGAATTAATTTAAATTTAATATATATCGTGATTAATATAATCGCCTTTCATTTGATCGACATACTAGTGACCTACCGCAGTTTTACTTCGCATAGCCACCATGTATGTTTAATAATAATATTTGTAATGAAAGCAATAAATGTACATCAAACAGATTTTTGGTAGCCCATGGCTGAGCACGGGCCTCCTCTACTACTGAGAGGGATTAGGCCTTAGTCCACTACGTTGGCCAAGTGCGGATTGGTAGACTCACACACCTTCGAAATTCCTATAGAGAACTTCTCAGATGTGCAGGTTTCCTTACGATGTTTTCCTTCACCGTTAAAGCGAACGATAAATTCACAAAGAATACACACATGATTTTAGAAAAGTCAGAGGTGTGTGCCCTTGGGATTTGAACCTGCGGACATTCGTCTTGGCAGTCCGTTCCACACCCAACTATGCTATCGCCGCTTTTTTAAAATTCCATATATTATTACATAAAAATGAACCACAGTAATAGATAATTTCATTAAACCCGAGCGACTGGTCGCCCACTTCTCGTTAATCAGACATCAAACAACTTAATGCAACACAAACCGTTCTGAAGGAATGCGCTAACGAATAGAAATGCAGGCTGCATTAAAATCTGTTGATTAGTCGACAGACAGACATGTAGACACTTCCTATAATACTTTGTTCTGTGAAAGTTAGCTTAGTTTATGTTATGCAAATCGTTAAATTAACTCGACAGTCAATGGTACGCTTTAATGCGCGTTATACAATTAAATATTGATCTGATTCTTACAATACTTTATAGTATATTCTTAATTATTCTATTTCACACTTACAGTCACTGAGTTTAATTGTGTATGGTCTGTTTTAATTTTTCAACTGCAAGATCTTTCCAAAAAAACCTAAACATGGTATTTTACCGTTCGAATAAAAAAATCTATCCAGTGTTTGCAGGGGCTTTATTCTCTTAAAACTCTGTAATACTAACATTTGCAAATACCTAGAATTCAAGAATTAAAATTCCGATTATAGTATGCCATCACTACTCAAGTCATTCAGTCAGGCAGTCTTGCGTATTTTACTTAACAAAACCTTTAACGAGTCATTCGTTTTAATTTTTTTATGCGTAATACTATCGCACGGATGCTCCAATGCGTCACAAATATCAAATTATTTTTATAATAAACATAATTTTATACAGGAAGACGTCAGTGCTAATTCGCAAAAGGAAAACCGCAGAACCTTGCGAGATCCACGGCGTAATTGGCAAAGCGTCAAGCCGTGATACTGATCACGCATGTTTCTTGCTAAATGAATCTATTCACATTTCCCAAGTATATTTTACTGACCTTCACACCTCGTAAAGATCTTTCTAGAACTAAAAATCCCGCAATACACGATATATACGACGATTGGCAATTTTTGACTTAAGCGACATTTTTTGGAAAGTTGAGACAAGATTCAAAAGACGAAGAAAAATGTGCTGAATCCAAATATATATAAAACTGAATGTCGAAAATAAATGATTAAGTCTATTCGTCGCTTAGATTAATTAACCTACCATCCGTCGATATGCATGCCAAATGTTATACAAATCCACTCAACGTGCGGCGTTTACATTAAAACATGCGATAAAACATTGAAAACTTGTTATATTAATTAAAGTTATTTTTAACAGCCAAAACACTGCTCGCAAAAAAAATATTATTCTACCCAGATATTAAGATAAAAAACCAATTTTGTTATTCCATAATCATTTCCAAATTCAAATCTATATCACGCTTTCTAATTTATTGCTAATTTTAATTGCAAACAGCTTCGTTTGCATAGTTTCATCTTCCCTGTCAAGTATATGCAGATATTACTAAAGATTTATGTTTATGAACACCTTACAGAAACAGGCGACAGCATTTAAGACTTTTTACATTACTGGGGTAATACGTTAGACATTTTTAACGCCACTTGTATTATTTTCCGCAAAACACGTTGAATTAACACGAAAAAACACAATAACATCGCACGTAACTTCTTAGAAAGATACGAAGATGTCCGGTGATCACTACAGAGATTAAGATAGGTGTTTGGTTAGGCGGCAAAGCCCCAGGCAAGTGGTAGCGGCCGTGTCCGAATGATTATAGTGAATTAATATACCGAGTCGTAAATACGTCAGAACTCCCGATAACCGGCTTTGGTACACTGATATTAATCAGTTCAACACGACCGACGGCAGCGGTTAGACGCCGCCGGTTCATCTACATGTTACAATGGTACTTTGATATAAGATATAATTTGGTTGCAGGAAGTATGTAGTATCATAATGAAAGAATATTATATTTAGCAGCAGTTGATGTGAACTAGTTATTTCTGCCGTCAAATAATAGGGCAATATTAGATACCACTTAATTTCACTCCAAAGATATCAGTTTGACTCTCAAGTTAAGTCAGCATCTTATGATCGTCGTTATTTAATAAACAGATATCAAGAACATTTCAATTGATATATTAAGTCTCAGTAGGTGACGTATTTTGAGAGTTGAGCATCGTTTATTTAACAAGACCGAATCAGCTGGTAACAGGCGCTTAAATAACAACTCAAGCTTTGTTTATTCATTATTTCAATACTTTAAATATATGCTAGATCCTAGTTGTTATAGCATAGACTACGACTATCATTATTGAGATCCATAATTTATCCCAAAAATAACATAATTAAACCTAGTTAATTAAAACATAAGGACGTACCAGATCGTGCAACTAGAAAAAGGTATTCAAACATGATTAATCACCATTATCTTGTAAATTTATTCACGATGCAATTCCAGTATTATTTTGGGTTTTTATATTTCAACCGTAACGTTTTTATACACCATGAATCCTAACTACACTGATTCATGTTTTAGAATTGAATGATTGTACAAGTTTGTAACCTTTTCTAGAATTACATTCAGCTATTATGTTGTTTTGCAAAGTTTACTAAACATAACTATTACCTCTAGGTAAAGGAAAATTACATTTCTACTGTTTCATATTGAATGATTAGGTGTCGCTCGCAATTACACTCGCGTGAACAGCCTTTTCCTAGTAGTGCCTTAAACCAAAGAATAAAACAAAGAATAGGCGAAATAAAGGATTAAAACAAAAAATACTCATAATTAACCATAGTGGTAACGAGCGTGGTCCCGGATACAAACAAGCCGCTCAATGCCATGGATTTCACGGTGTTTTTTCCCCCATACATCGGCCTCTTTTCCAACAGTCATGTAATCCACAGAACAATCTGATTACACTTAATTACAAAGTCGGACGGTGCATTGACGTAAGTAAAGACCATGAGCTATATAATGTATTGTTTTTATAACATTTTGCAATTCGTATTGTCTGTTTATCTGAAATTTTGTCGTCGCAAAACGTTTGTATAAAGTTTGTTATTTGGACCCTTTGAATTATATAAACGCACATAAGTAACACTTATGTTATTTAAATTAACATAAACATTTTTAATACTCTTATTTATTTATTATTAATTACTCTATATTTCTTGCACAAATAGTATGGATACCTCATTTTATAAAACTAGTAAAATCAAAATATTTAACTATGGCATACTTAACCTTGAACCATTTAAGACGAAAGTAACATTTATAATTGGAACAATGAAAATATATTTCAAATACAATATTGGTAAAACTATCTCAATTACGAATTTCATTAATTATTACACGCACTATCATTAGCAGTTGGCAAGCATCTTTAATAGTAATTAGTTATAAGAGATATTAAAAAAATACCAATCATCTAAACCGCTTCTGAATACGTAATAACATGCCTTGTATTGTAAATTTAACTTAGAATGGAACATAACACGCCTTCTTAATAACTTACGCTAGATATTATTTCTTCTTGCATAAACATGAATTAAATTGTTGCCGTCTCTCGGCGGTATAGTGTGTTTTTAATGGATGCAAACATTGAATTACTACAATATTGCTAACTTAATTCCAAGGTTTATTGTCGCATTTTTATTAATAAAAATATATAATTCTCGCATTCATATTTAAATTTTATTTATCATAAGTTCTTGTATAATGTAGTATCTATTTGAATGCACCTTCTGGAGTACATGTGAAATGTGAGACTTAATTAATTTAAATCATAATATAAAAATAGTATTCTAAATAATTCTATTTGAATATAGGCTTGCAAAAACATAAATAGCTTTCATAAAAAAAAAACACAAAACACCGATGATTCAATTACGAATAAATTATTAATTGTAAACTAAATGCAACATTATCACAAGAACTTTATCAATACATGTGTAACTGACGGTAGTCAGAATTTTGAAGGAGATTAATTATCTAGTACCCGCAAAATCATGTGAAACAGATAACAGATGGTCACATACAAACATTCACGAATAAAATTGACCGATATTAATACTTAGTAAATATAATTGTGATAATAACCTTAGTATTCTGACGTCAATTTTAATCGCATTGTCTGTTCTATTTACCATATTCAATATTGTGAAATAAATCTTAATGTAACGTAATGAACAATTAGCATCACATGGGTATTTACGGTTATGTGTTTCATCGAATTTAATCCGAAAAATCCCAACCTCTTTCTTCACAAACAAAACATCTCTACCATAATTTTACCAGACAAAAAATATCGCTCAATAGATAACATTTTATAATTATTAATGAAAACCGCTTTGAAATCGCCCAAAAGCGTCTTAAGAGCGGCATTAACGCCACATCAACTGACAATAATTACAATTATACTAACCATAAAATCAAGTTGACACCACAAAACGACTGTAAAATTTCGAAAACCCCAAAGGGAACATAAAAATAAAATCGGCCGTAAAATTTTAGATACAATAAAATATGACTTTCGGAATCGTAAACAATTTTAGACCATTGAGACTCTTGTGCCGATAAAGGCTTTTGAAGTGTTTTATTATTTCTAGCGGGGCTTTACAATGTCGAAGCCTACAGGCCATCTTTGTCGGCAAAAGCACGTGGATATTTCGCGTGTTTAACACAAAAAGGGTTTTAATGTAACACGCCTTTCCGAGAATTTGTAAAACTTTTTGACTGACACAACATAAAGGTTCGGTGTATTCATGGCTATTCGCAAATACACTGACGTGATTAAACATTACAATACAATAAATTCGCTTTATCTGGTCACTTGTATATTGTAAACACTGCAAACCACGCGCTTCCGTGATTTACAATGAATTCAATTACATTTCTAATAAATCCTTATGAACTCAACAATATGCCTATTCAATAAAATCATGGGATTATAAGTCGATTATACAAGGAAGTTACGGCTGCTAGATTTGTACATTAAAATATTAAATTTCAAAATCATTGACGGGTTTTTGCTCGGAATTTCACGAAATAGTAAGTACACATATTACTGCTTTATTCCCTATAACTACTTAAATGACCATCAGAAGGTCAATCTGTCATTGGAAGATTTCGTAAAACAAGGAAACAGAATATTCTAGATTTAATCATCGTTCCAACGAAAGAGTCTGTTTAACAGCTACAGCTACATAATGTTCTAAAAATAAATAACAAGGACGTGTACCATAAAATTTAAATAAATATAATCTGTATTAAATGCGTCGCCTGCACTGAGATGACACAGATGTTGCTATCTCCGAGCGCCTCAAGAGGCGTGGTAGTCACATGTCATTATCATACAAGTGGCTTTGAGGGTTTAAGTACAAAAGCCAGACATTTCACGTCGTTTGTTCCAACACCTCCCTTGGCGACAGGTTAAATGTTTGAGCAAAAAATTGGCGCCGCTTTGTGATATCTGTTATTTCAACCCTCGGGGAAGACAAGTGTCCCTTTTGTTTATGCACCTCGGTACCTGTTTTTACAGACCATTGTGAATGTAATTTCTAAGAAAAATTATCTACGAACACGTGGACAAGTCTTTGTCACGCCATTGTCTTCTTCGGACACTTGAAAGGCGCCGACGACGATAGTTCTTTATTGCTATTTATAATCGTTCTTAACACTTCACCGTTACATTTTTATGATAATTAGGTTAATAACGTTCTAAAAATATTTTATTGTTTTACTAATAACTTAAATATTGTTTTTATTACTTAACTATACGGAATATTTCGCCCATATATAGAAGAAATGTTATTACGTCATCAAGGTCACAATGACCAATGTAAACTTAATAAATAGAGGAAGTTATTGACCCAACGTTTTTATAATTATTACAACGATTAGTCATCAGTCATCACGCATAATATGGCTTGTATAGATCGTCAACAATGTGAATATATGATTATAATTTATGATGTAGCTTACGGTTTACAACATTGCTCCAGTGCTATAGAAGGAAAATACGTACAGGAAACTGCGAACAGCACGTTCCAACCGGTCGTATATTGGACAGATGCATGATGAAGCATTTTTCCTGCCTTCTGCAATATAACTTTAACTAATAACAGCATATTAACATTTAAAACTACATAAACTTTTGGAACCAGGGTATGGAACTAATGCGCTTATCGGCCGCCAAAAGAAATGCAATAAAAAGTGTTCCGCACATGTAAGTCATTAGTTAAGGGAGGCACTTGTGCTCAAATATTTGCCGCGACTTGCAAATCTCGGCGCCACTGGATCAGAAGCACCGCCGCTTTGGAACACCGACTGGCGACACTTCGCCGAACGGCAGCTAAAATAATATTTGCTGAGACGGCGAATGAACACAAATGACCGTAGGATTATGTGACCAGGCTAATAGTAGATTATATGACCAGAATAATAGTTTTGTAAATAAATAACGGGAACTTATGCGATACGAATATAGACAGACCTACGAAGATAAAGATATTATAAATATTGCGTTCTAAAAACAATCTTATTAATCCACTTAAGATTCTAAACAAAGCACTCGTGATAACACTATCAGTATCAGTGAATGTATAGCCAATCACGTAAACAATGGTGGGTAAAGAAATGTGACGGCTATCGATGACATCATCGTATACGTCATTGACACAATCATTGTGAATGTCGAGTAGCGAGCGCAAGCGTCATTGAGTAACCGGTCGGCTGCCGTCATGTAGATCCGGCAGACGTCATCAAGCCGCTTAGCGATTAGTTGATTTGGATTGTAACGTGAATTTTGATTCCCCCACACCTGAGACGGCACGTGGGAAGTCCACTTCATAAGATCCGCGTGCAAAGGTCATGCATTCTTAAGGACCGCGATCAGGTTTTGTGAACGAATCATCCGACGCGGTTGTAAGATTACATTGCTGTGTCACCATTCGCGATCACATACTACTCATCTGATACAGGATAATCATCACAACTATTCCCAGTTTATTATACATTCAAAATAAAATAACCCAAAAGAATTCACAATATACCTTAATTATTTGTTTTCAAGCGAACATGAACATTTAAAATAAACACAATAATGACTACTTAGTGTTTACCTTCCTGTTAGCAGATATGGCGGGTACTAGCACACGCTGTTCCACGCGTGCCCGAAGCTGGAAGCAGCCAAATGCCCTTCGAAGCACGTACGCGGCGCGCGACTCAGCCAGATAATCTAGAACTACGTCAGAATACGTGACTCCTTCAACGTAAGCGAGTATTTTGCCGTAAAGGAGGTAAACTAAAAATTCTTTAACCTCCAGATTAACTGACCTTGAGTACGTTTAGATGTCGCCTTTTCTTTTGTTTTATTGTCTTTTGTTGCGTCATTTAAATCTCTATTGTGAGTTAAGCCGCTGTCTCTGAATTTTCTTCATAATCTAGCAGCATTCTGCATGTAATATAATTTAATACTTAATGGTTATTTTCATACAGTCATTAGTTGCTTTATTGTATTTGGAACACTGTAGAATACACACTGTGTATAAATGCCTGCAAAGGTACATTTTGAAAAAAAAATGTTTAATATAATAATATTGTGAATCCAGTAAACATGTTCAATAAACAGGTACATCAGGAATTATTTTTTATAACCTAATATTATAATACGCTAATACATATGCGACTAGTGTACTTTCTTAAATAAATAAATAAATGTAGAATGACGCTGTGCATAGAGTTCTACTTGAATGCATCACCAGCACACTTGCAAGTCAGCATCACCTCATTACATAGAAACAATACCTGGAGTTCAGCAGAACAAGTGCAAAGTTCACTACACGCGTAATGCGCAGGTTGTGCGCAAGGTTGTACGCGTAAACAAGGGCACGTGTGCAGCAGCGTGCGATTGCGATCCGCCGGCCCGCACTACGTGACACGACAATCGCTTTTGTAGTACCATTGATACCGATACAGGGGCCTTATTCTCTATCCCGCACGTTATTTTAACAGTGCGTAACAAGAACGTAACACAACGCACCATGTTTAGGACTATAGAGATTTGGCTTACAGAATACCATTCCACGCACATTACTCGAAGATAACATGACACGGCCGCGTTACGCGTTTACACTATCATACAGAATAAGGGCCAAGATATGACAAGTCTCCTGTCTAAGTTTCAGTATTCCCAGCAATACGTTTGTTTGTCGGACATGAGTCATATTAAATAATGGTAAGTATTGCCAGGTAATTACGAGACAATATTTCCAATGACAGTATAGTATGCTGGCGAAGTTCAAACACATCATGTAGGCATACAGAGATACTAGTTTCGATCGCATATTTAGATCGTCGTGTCAACGTCAACAACCGCGGCAAATTGTGCACACTCATCACCATTTCAGGAAAATACGCAATTCAAGTATGGGTGTGAACAAGGGAAATCACGTTGTTGATTATAATACATATTTACACGCCAGTTGCGACAAAGCACCTGTAAACATTGATGACAAGTTTTGCAGAACAATGCGACAGTTTACAAGTCCTTGCACTTATTACGATGTAGCCGCGGTCTGATACATGTTAATATTTCTGCATTTTTGTAAGTGTATTGTTTTAATAATGACTAATAATTAACATAAACAATTCAATGTGAGTCATTTTGTGTCAGAATTTATCGTTTGATACAATACCAGTATTTTTGTTTATGTCACAACTTCTGCTAGCGTATACGCAGAATCGACTGTTAAAATAAAAGAAAGTCTAATTTTGCCTCAACATTTAAACTAAAAATTATTTAAACTCTTCAGCTCTCCGCTAGTCTTCAATCTGACATCTATTTCTATCAAATTTACCATTAAAGTAATTTTTTTCGTCTATTAAACACGTCCAGAGCCCCGCCATACTCGGCGTCCGTAGATCATTCCCCTTCTAAATCTCTGACACGTTTCAAATAAGCATGTCACACGTTACGTAGATGTTTGTACTGCCACTATCTCCGTCGTCATACTAAATAATGTTTCAAATGCACACGTAATTAGTTCAACAAATATTGGCCAACGTATGTTTGACAAGCATCAGCAGTGCACTCAAATAGATGGAACAATGTGGCGTAGTGTATTGTTAACGATCAACATTTCACGGTAACATAGAGCCGACAAACAATAGTATGTATATACTATATCTATTAATTAGTATTTAAAGAGCAACGTGTGGCATTTATCGCTGGCTTCTCTTAAATAATAGGTAGTAATTGTCGAAACTGGTGGTAGATCTCTCATATGTGAGAGTCCGGCTGGGTAGGTACCACCGCAATGTCTATATCGGCCGCCAAGCAGCAGTGTGTAATTACTGTTGTGTTCCGGTTTAAAGGGCGTTGTAGCCAGTGTAACGTATGGACATAATGAGACTTAACATCTCATGACTCAGGATGACGAGCGCAGTGGAATACCAAACAATACTTTATAATGCAGGGTCTTGGATGGTGTTTCTACTGTTTATGGGTGATCGTATCGCTTACCATCAGGCGATCGGCAAGATCGTCTCGTCATTAAAGCAATAAAAAAAAACTTTGATCATCTTCCCAATCCATTGTGGGAGAATTTCTCGTCTACAAACCTCCTTATATATCTCCCTTATCTATTGTCAATGAGTAATCGAGCGCGTGCTCTCAGAATAGTCGACAAACAAAGAGTTAAATTATAAATAGGAAAATTCCTATTATTATACTCGAGTACAGATAATTGCAAAGACATGACACCGACCGTTAACCTGAATGCATTATCGACGCGGCAATATCGCAAATAGGATTTTAATATACAAATTCATTAACATTAACGACTTAAAAGGAAAATTTAGCGAAACTCTTTAGATATTAATTATCGGTAAAAATTCCTTTGACCTCACGGAAATGGGATTCGCTTCGATAATATTCCTGATGTTAGTTCGTTCCAACTTCAGAGTTTTTTTTTTTAACAGAAAAATAGTTGCACCATTATTGCAACACATTCATTATGATAATGTATTCTTACAGGAAAATAAGAACAATCGCCAAGATGTAAAAATCTATTTTCAAAACAATAACGTCTCGTGTCAACCTGAATGGCATTACATTTGAACGATTATGCAATTGTATGTAAGAAATTAGTTGAACATTGGTCAAAATGTCTTTTCCTACTTTAACATTGGCAAAATCATCGTCTGATAACGATGGAGCCATATTCTGTAAAATTAACTGAAATGAAAATAAAAAAAATAACAGAGTTCTTGTATTAAACTACATATTTAATATAACCTTAAAAACATAATTAAAATGATCATCATCTTACGTCAACAGCCTAATCATAATATCCACCTTTATACAAAGTATTATAAAATTATAATTTACTGTGTACAATACTATCACAATCTTTCAAATTGTTGAGACTTAAAGTCCTTACTTACTAACAGACTAATTGACTAACAATGGCAGCAACATTCACGACCACTATGCAAAACCCAGAAGCATTGGAACGTGTTGATAGTTGATACAACTATTAATTTCAGCTATAATCCGTTGGGCGCAGTCGCCCGTGGCGGTAACTCGTGCCGCGGGCGCCGCGTCCTCTCTCCTCGCACACCGCCCCGCCAACTACCCACGTTGTCTGTAATTAGTGACAAATTAACATTTTTCCACTGACCATCACATTAGGCCAATGGAATTTTTATAGACATTCAACCATTATAAACAGAATAATGATTTCTTAATATACCAAAAATCTAATCGTCTAGTTCATTTTGTCGAACTTATAGTTAACAATAGTATGTAGCCGAGTTTATTAATGCTGTCTATCTATACGAATATACAAAAAAAGATACGAGACATATTCCTAATCATTGGCAAATACACACACTAATAAATTATTGGCTAAAGAGTTCGACGGCACGCGTACAGTCGTATTTGATGCGTTCGATAAAACGCCAGCCTATAATCATATCGCACAATAATCCAGAGAATATTCAATCCCGAGATAATCGCATTGCTCGCACCAATGACTACACCCAGAGGATTTCCGGATATGAACCACAAACTCTTTACGTTTCGCAGCTGACGCACGATGCCGCCAAATCACCGTAATTACTTAACATTGTCTAATTTATGTGCATACACATGAAATTCAGTAATTAACATCGCGTCAGCGGTAGAAAAAGACATTTTTCATGTCCATCCGATGAGTCATCCAAGAACTCCCCGCGAGTAAAAATTTTATTTATTTAACAAAAAACCCCGCGACTAATTCACATAATAGTCACAAAGAACAAATAAAACCCACATGATAAATTTTAACAACCGTGTAGTGGGTGTATTTCGGAGAAAGCCAGCGATCAGTGATAATATGTCGATTCCGGACGCAGGCGACAATTTCTCATCGGTGACATGCCGCACTCGCCCACTCACTGGTCTCTACCAACGCCAGCATCCGAACTACCGGCCGCGCCGGCGCGGCGACGCGCGGCGCGCGGCGAGCGGCGCCACATCGCGCCATCGGCATTAATTCATGCCTGTGTTTATGTCCCGCTCGGGTAGCGGCATTTTATTTCATTTACATTTTATAAAAATATTCTTACTCCAACGACTTGACGCCGCAAGTGTCAAATTTGAATTTCGAAGCCTCGTTAAAAAATGGGTTAGGATAGGTTGTGTGACGTGAGTTTCTACCGCATAGAGATGGTATTAAGACTACAGCAACTCTTAAATACTACTTTAAAATGCAAGAGTATAAGCGATTCATTAAGTTTCCTTACACGGATTCATGCCACGCAAGCAAAAAAACTCTTATCCATTTTACAGCACAAGACAAATTGCAAAACTTGTTCTTGATACAAGCACATCGACGGGCAATCACCGAGTCATTAGACGAGTAACCCTCATTTAGGGCGGCGTACAGTAATTATTATGAGTCTGTCAATAATTATTACGGCGAGTAATCCGTGATTGATGAACGTCAACGGTAGCCGACGAGAACGGAATATAATTGACGCAAGTCTATTGTGTCGGGGCACCGCCTCGGGGCTCCGACTGATCGATCGACCACCACCGGCATTACGTTACACTCCACACAATAAATCCGCACTCTTAATTAGACTCGGCTCTAATTAAATATGGACGTGATGCAACCAAAGATCTGTTTGAACAACGCACCAATGCCATTGATTGATCGTTAAGTTGTACGACCGTTTCAAATTATGACAACCTACCGTGCTACGCCGCCGACAGTCCAGTTTGGTACACCACGGGCCCACTCGTACTACACTGGCTACGAAAAGCTACGATCCCTTAATATTTTTATTGGTTTAATTATAATTTCTAAAATATGAAATTAAATATATTATTATTTTTAATTATATAATAACATGTATATTAATTAAAGAAGAACAATATAACATAACTTTGTGGGGTATCGCTCTATTGTATTTGTAAAGTTCTTCATTTCACAAAAATACCTCAAATGAATATGACCTATGCTCAGAGTTAAAGCTAAGCCTAAGTGACCAGTAGCAAGCGAATCAGTATGTCAATTACTGGGGCGAGGCGTCGCGGCGTGCGCCCGCGCCGGCGATTGTTTACGAGGCGCACGCGCGGCGCGGCGCGTGTCCCCCCGCGCCCCGGCGGCAGCTGCTCCGCACAGGTGGCGCGTGTGGGAACTCGACGGCTCTCTGCGTTCCCACGATCGTGCGCCCTCCGTTCCCTATATAAGCCCCCGCCCGACCGCCACGCCGCATTCCGCGTTCTACGCTCGGCGCAAACGCACGCATTCACTAACCACACAAACACTCAACATGTCTTACGAGATCGCGTATTCGCTCGCGGACGACGGCCCGCAACCCGTCTCTCGTACTTATCAATATCGCAAAGTGATGAAGCCGATGCTTGAGCGCAAAAGGCGCGCTCGCATCAACCGCTGCCTCGACGAGCTCAAGGAGCTAATGGTCAGCGCTCTACAATCGGAAGGAGAAAATGTCGCCAAATTGGAAAAAGCTGATATTTTGGAATTGACCGTTCGTCACCTGCACAAGTTGAGGCGCCAGCGTCGCCTGTCCCTCAACCCCACAGTGGATGTGGATCGCTTCAGGGCTGGATTCACTCATGCCGCAAACGAAGTTTCTCGCTGTTTGGCCTCCATCCCCGGAGTGGACGTGAGGCTCGGCACTCAGCTGATGACTCACCTCGGACACAGGCTGAACGACATGCAGCGCGCTGCTACTGGCGCCGACACTCCACCGGCGAGCCCGCCCAGCCCGGCTCTCTCGACCGCCTCCTCATCGTCCGGCTACGTGTCGCCATCGCCGCCGGCTTCGCCTGTACCTCTGCATACAGCTACCCCCCTGGACTGCACCACCACGTTCAAGAGCCCGGCAGTGTGGCGGCCGTGGTAAACAGCCGAGTGGTCGGATGGAACTGGCGGACCCGGCTCCGCGGTCACATCTGTTCCAGCACCGCTCGGAGTCGCCAGCGCACTTGTGTGTCCGCCTCAAGTCCTTCCAAGTTTCAGTGTTTACATGTGAAAATTAAACCTAGATCTCACAAAACAAGTAGGTTATAAAAATTAGCTCGTAAGTTCAACTTGAAAGCTTTAATTAAAAATAGCCCTTAAGTGTATTTGTGATATTAAAGAGTAAATATTGTATAAGAGATGTTGTATCGAACTTTAATACGTTCGCATTGTTATATTTTTTATCGTTGAAAAAGATTTCACAGAATTGTGAACTAAATACGACAGAGTCAATTAATAAAAATATTATCTTTAATTATATTTCTGTATTTTATTCCTCATTCCCGCTTGTTGACGTCTGACGGCTCATTAGCATCGACGTGGCGCCGACACATACATCATTCAAATGAAACATCTAATTATGGAAGCCACTGACACCTAATAAATATAAATAAAACATGTACCATTTAGATTCCGATAATGAAAGAGGTTAAGGGCGCCAAATGTACCTCTGACCGTGTGACTCGGCGGCCCCGCGCTCTGCGCACACGCCGGTCGCCGCTCAGCACTGGAAACTTTCCTCAACCTTATCTCATAACACTATCTTATTCACTGCTGCTATTTATATAACACAATATTTCCATTATTAGAGCATCGTACGCAATTATTAACGCTAACATGTCATGCTAAGAATTTAGGAAATATATTATCACCGAAATTAATTGTTTTCTTAGAATAATCTGCGAAAACATTAGACTATAATGACATACAAAATATTGTTACATGCTACAATAGTGTAACAAGCAGGAAAATACATCACATAAACAATTGAAACAATATTTTTGCTAAAATTATAATAATAACGAATGGACTTAGGATTGGACAGGAATGCAGTTTAACAAACCAAATCGGAATTTGGCATTTTATGAGCTATTTATATCAAACTATGAACAAAAATATAAGAAATATATAGGGTAAATATTGTGTATAATGTGTATGTTGTTAATCGTTTCATTGCTACATCTATAAAAATAGCGCGAAATGATTATTGCGAAACATATTATTATTTTAATTCTTAATTATTTAAATCAGAGGAATATTTTGATAAATAAGTAGTTATAGTATTTTTACTGGACTGTGAAAAACCCTGACATAGTGTCACAATTTAGCAAATGGTACACAATAGTCCAGTAATACACGCAGTGAGGGATAGGTGATAGTAATACATATCTTATTATATAATAAGATAGTTACAATTCTGACGACCAGTCACTGGTTAGTCAATGTTATATTTGGACTTGACAAATCCGTTTGACTTTGCTGAACCCATAAAAAACTTAAGATTTACTCTATTGTATTTTTTTTTTATTTGCACCTTGTAATCTGCCAATAAATTAAATATACTACTTTTTATTGCAGTCGTTTAAATATTTATTTTATGGCACGGATTATATTAAATAGCTTTATGTAGTTAAGATCAAATCTTTTTTATTTTTTAAATGTTTTGGATGTCCTGTGATTCTTTATTCATTTCTGTTATTTGAGTTAATATAAGTAAATAAGGTCAATGAAATAAACTAAGTCGTAAATGTTCCATGTTTATATATAATTTACAATCGAATTATAATATTAATATGTACTTGAAGAGAATATATTCTGAAGGAAATATTACGCTTGTAAAAATAATAAAAAATCACTTATGTCAAAAAAAACTAATGAAATATGGGAAATTATGGAAAGGCGTGATGAAATGCTGGTTCCCTCCATTTTTATATGAAGCCTTTGCAGTTAAGTTCAAACATTGCATTTTTCGTACAAACGCGATAAGTGCTGCCATCTATAGACCCAGTAATAAAACATGAATTTCAATAAAGTTCCACTAGAAAGTCATCTAGCGGAAAGCTCTGGTACTAACATCTAACGTAAGTTTCCAATAAGCTAAGGTACTTCAGAAGGACTACATACGTTAGAAACAATAGTTATTTCTAAAAGATGTGATAAACTAACATCAATTAAGCATGAATTTTGAAATGTATTTTATTTAATAATATAACGTGGTTAAGCTTTTGTACTTCTGACGGGAAGAGGATTTAACAATTAAAGCTCACACGTGAAAGTTCTTGGAACTTATTTGTATCTTACGATTTTATAGAGGGCGTACCTATCGCCATATTAGTCACATGAACCTATTGCGAACAATTAAAATGACTTTAGGTTTTGAAATCTTAAAGCTCACAAACCATACCGTTTCTTACTGCCTAATTTGTAGTTGGAACCGAAGTACGCATTTTAGTATACTATCACTAATAAGTTAAATTCCAGAAATATAATGAATAGATCTATCCGTTTTTAAGGACCCACTGAATTCGATTTACTTAAATCTATACATCTATTATATAAAACAGAAAAGTTTGTTTCTATAAAAGCGCTACTCTCAAGAACTATTGGTTCGAATTGAAAATTATTCATCTTAAAGGTTGTAAAAAATATATAAAAACTAAATCTCCGGCAACATCTCTATGCCTGTCTGAACGCAATAAACTCAAAAACTACGCAACAGATTTCGATGAAATTTGTTGTGGAAATAGTTTGAGACCCTGGGAAGGACAAAGGCTACTTTCTATCCAGAAAAATTCCTTTACGCGGGCGAAGCCTCGAGCATAAGCTTGTATACTATAAATGATAACGGTTTTCACAAAATTCATAAATTAACGTGTATACATTTATATATACCAGTATACATACATTTCTTTTTAATATACTGTTATAAACTTGCCTCCAATATCCTTTTTTTATAAACTTGCCTCCATCTACCTCTATACCCCCTTAACTGACTGGGAGAGAATGCCCTTGGCATAAGTGCGCTTCTAAACCAAGTGTTTTAAATAAATACTTGTACAGCAGACATACATACATTTGGTATATGTCTACATTTCTAGAATAAAAGTAGGTTGGTAGACCTTTTTTTTTCTTATTGCGGGAGAAAACGTGTTATCGCTACCTCCACTGGAGGGACGTTGGAATGGCCAATGTAGCAGTGGCGAAAGGTCCAAACAACCCGATTCCTGCTTTCCTTTATCGCACTCTTAATAAAATAATGACCAATTTCAAAATTTTTAAATGGCACTAATGCCACAATGCCACTAATGGCAGTCGTCGGAAAACTATTTTTTGTTTGCTACCTTTCTTTTTGAAGTTGTTATAAAATTGAGCTTATTAAAGATAGTTATTTAAATTAAACTATTCACGAATTTTATCGCGGCTTTAATATTTTACTTTTCTCCCGACGTTTCGAAGACTTTGCAGCCTTCATGGTCACGGGGGGGACTGAGGTGTTGTTCATCCGCAAAGTCAGAGTTACAATATCTACCTACATTTTATAAATATACAACTTTTTAATTATTTTTTTTTTAGCTGTTGGTAGGTATAAAATGAAACCTATAGCATGGAAAAAAACCTAATCGATGATGTCTCTGTCCTCTCCCAACGACCGCCCTGAGCCGAGGTCCGTACCCCACTCAGGGGTGCCCTCAGCGTGGTCGTTTAAATTTAACGGGCTGGAGCGCCTAAAGCGTTCACCCGGAAGACCGGTGTAGCTGAATAAGCCGACTCGCGTCAGGCTATCAGCGGTTGTCATTCAAAAAAAAAAAAAAAAAAAAATGGAAAAAAAGGGAAAAAACTAAAAGGTCGCAAACCGTAATTGGTTGACGATTCCGACAAATTGGCAATTTTGGAATGGTTCATTATTTTATTAAGAGTGGGTTATGTAGAATCTTATGATCATTAGAACGATTTTCAGACAGCATTTATGTATAGTACCTATATGTTGTATCGGGTTCTCTTTCGGAATATTTCTCGATTCGCCACTGAAACGTACCAGGGCTTTATTTATGTTGTAGAATGTAACCTTTGTTGTTACCAATATTCTTTTTCAACCGACTTCAAAAAAAGGAGGAGGTTATCAATTCGACGTGTTTTTTTTTTTAATGTGTTCTATTTTTGTAAATATTTGAATGTTGTTGTTTGCCTAGTTACATATTTTACTCTGAAATAAACACTCGTGTCAATAACACATCTTTTTACTTAATTTTATAAATAACTCAGAACACATATACCAATTACTTACAACAATTTAACGTTCGTAAATTCCAGCGACACTATTACACCATTGATATTTAATGGATTATATCGAAATCAACTACCAAAATTTAGCAGTTAAATGATTCTAGAATATACTTCGGAACAAAGAGAGACTATTAAAATAATTATCGGCCACGACATCACTCATGCTAGCTATGATTTGATAATTATTTTGTTTGCTGTTCATGCAGGTGCACGTGTTAGTTCTGATTAAATAATGGAAAATATATTCATAAAGATAAAATTTCACAACTTTTCGACTTAATTGTTGATTAATACTTATAGCTTACTCATCATGATTCATGGAACGTCATAATTATTGTGAAATTTTCAGTTACCAAGCATGACACATTAATAGTTGTTTAAAATATATTTATTAACAATAGACCTTCCCGGATCAAGACCGTGTAAATTACAAAAAATGTATAAACATGTTCCTGTTTAAACCAACAGAATATAGGCTAGCATATATTGGCACCCATCGAGGTACACAATGTTACTCGTTGGGCGATACATCCAGAAAAATAGGGCATTCTGGCACCCATCGAGGTACGCAACGTTACTAGTCGAGATTATATTTGGATTATACGATAATCACTATCACATCGAAGATAATCCTTTTGTTAGTCCACGGTAACAAAGAAAAATACATTTAAACAACATCTAGATATGTGTGAAAATCTATTCCAAGTAAAAATACCACATAAAATTCTCAGAATCATCCGATCAAGCGTCAAGCAATTCATTATTGCAAATAAAGATTACCTCATTTCAATATCCGGCCGCGGGAAGACTCCGATTAGGTGGGACAGTTAAAATTTCATCGCAATTAAACACAATAGCTCATTACCATGTTCAGAATTTCTAATGAGTTGACATACATCTCTTCCTGGCCACTGAGCGAAATCTTCGCGTTGATAAATATTGTTTACACGGAGTTTCCTACTATTGCATCATAGTGAGGGTATGACGCGCGTGATAACTGCTTCTGATAAGGCACGTGGAAATATTTGGATATATTTACCCGATAAAATCTAGGGGCTTGTTATACTGTCTGTCAGCGTGGCATTTTCCCTTCTGTATCTATGTGACATTTTTATCAGGCTTTGTGGTAATGACGTAATGAATACTTAAATGGTAATGACGTCTGGTAATGGCGTTATGTTGGTAATGACTCTATTATTCGACCAATAAGTGACTTGCTGCGTCACTCGCTGGTCACCAACATTAGACCAGCATGCTCTTCTGCATGTGATGTAATTCCATATATATTATAATTCTCTTTGTGATGTAATCTGGTAACAAAACTCGATATACTTACCCACAATGGAGGGTTTTTCAACATGTTTATAATGGTCGCATTACGTTAAGTACAATCCCACCAATAATTGGTGATTTCATTAGTTTACTACCCATATCACTGAAGATTTGTAGATTCGTTTCGGTGGCGTATGTTGAAAATTTCCGGAAGGGAACCAAACACTACTTATAGGTATAATAATAAGCATAAATGGTCTGGAAATCGTTTTAATGATAATTAAATTTTACATAAATTACGAAAGGTATTAGGGAAGTCGGCAGAAATCAGGTTGTGTGGACCCTTCGCCCCTAGTTCGTTTAAACATTTATCAATGGTAAGGTATAAAGTTTTAACGCCTCTCTGTACGCACGTTCCTATCTCGATTAGTTTTAGTCCCGCTCTAACAGAAGTACAAAGGAATGTTATTCCAACAAAATATATATTATATTGATTGGCGTTGGTCGTCCGTATTTTAATTATTATATTTTTTTCTATACGGACACGACTAAGTAACCCTTCATGAGTGACCCCACTGCACCTGATGGTTAGCGGAGTGGGGTCCGGATGGAGCAGAGGTGCCCAAACAAGGGTTATGTTGGGGTCACTGTGCCTCTTACGACCCCTATCAAAATTATCTGCCTACATTAATAGGTGAAGTCAAGCCAACATTTTAGTACTTTACTATCATTAAATTTTCATGGACCCCCGTTTACGACTTATGGACCCCCATGTTTTGGTTACGCCAACGTAGAACCCCGTCAAGTCTCCCATGGTCCCTAGGGGTCTACCTGGACCATTTTGGGAATCATTGAGAGAGAGTACCGACTGACGAGAGATGATTAACACCCGCCAGATGATGTAACCGGCTTCTTCCAAACCGGATATACACTGGCTGATACTTGATCGCGATACCTAGGCCATTATGGTAGGTTTAATATCTTATGTACGATAATCTTTATAAGATATATCTACCTGACAAGGTAAAAAAAAATATAAGAAATTATTAATGTCCCCATCGGGATATTGGATAATTCATTTGCGTCATTCTTATCAAATTAAATTTTTATCAACATGGTTTATCACTAGAATATATTTTACGTGATTCCTCATTTCATGATCCGGATATTCTCTCTTCCGTTGTACAAAGTCTCATTTGATAAAAATAAACAAACACGCATCACGCATTTATCTCCGAAAAGTACGCAGAGTCGCAATCATGGCACCCACTTTTCGCCAAGTGCGTTCCGTCCCATGATGTGATAGGGTGCGAACTTATCGTCATAACCTCGCACCCTATCACATTATGGGACGGCACAAATTCCAGGCTCCGGGCTGATACTGAGCAGAAAAACCCAAATATCGCTATCTATCCAAGAACTCAGAGCGCTGCCGTACCGCGCATGCAGTACAAGTACGCCGTTGAGGCAGTCTTATTTGTCATTTTATTAATCAACATGACAATCTACGCCAAAGGAATGGAATATCGCGAATTAATTGTGTAACAAATTAGAAATTTCTCTCAGGTCTTTACTAACAATAGGATTACGAAAATGAATGATTCATAATTATTGTGCAAATGCATGGACCACAGGAAACTATAAACACATCAGTTTGTAATTCATAATTATTAATATGTCAAGAGAGTTGTGGCACCAGAAATAATTATACATTCTTAGGTTATTATTGATCAAAATAAGCGCTACAGGGTGGGCGACGCCGGTCATTCATCCCCTCAACACTTCCTACGCCTTTTCTGGTGGCAGGAGGGATCAGTCTTCTCGAACTCTCACTCAACGAACTCTTGGCAGTCTCCTTCTGCAACAGGACTGCTTAACAGAAATAAGTCACCGCACGCCAGGACCACCAACTGTGGACAGTGACTCATACTACAGCCGAAATCTCTTTCGAACTGGTAACCGGCCTGCCCACATTTTTCTTAAAGGAACTAACATTGTAAGTAGAAGGGAATACGCGCAGCCAAACTACCAAAACGTAAGCAAAGACATAAATTTTGATTGTTCGTTCACACCAAATTCACTCGAAATTTTATCATTTAATCTTATTTAAGAAATAAAGCACGCGTGTCCCTGGCTGGCAAGCATGAGAATCGACAAGATTATAATGATAACCTTATTCGCTATCAGTATTGTATAATGGCGTGATTGATTAACACATAATCCAGTCATCTACCCGCTATAAAAGAAGAAAACACCTGACTTTTACGTCGCGCCGAGCACGTCTTGGACTTTAATCGTTTGACAACAATCATCGGAGAAGCAATAAGATATTTTGTTTGTTTGTCATACCGGATCTAATGGTTGTAAAGCCTATCAGAGTAACAGGTTATTACGTTAAGTAGCAACACTGCAAGATAGAACTCACAAAAATACTAATTAAAAAATATAGACCTTTCAGTCTGTACATTTTTGATACATCATCGGGAAATTATGCACAAATTAAAAGAATCGCATATAGAGTGAAATATAATAATTGACAAAATAATCGGAACCACATGATAATTGCATACATAAATGATTTTATTATAAATAACGCTCTCTCTCTTCCTGACTAATCTTCCCACATAGTGGTGGAGTCAGCTTTCTTCATATTTTCATTCCACTTCGCCCTATTCATGTTGTCGTCATCGGAACCTTTGCAAGCTATCATGTCGCATTGCAACACATTGGCCAGTGTAGTTTTGTTATAAATAACGCTGCGTAAACAAAATTCCACATATAGGAGCGAGTCAATCAGCCAGAAATACTTGAGATAAAGACGTACGCGGCTACAGCCTGTGCTCGCAAATGGAAAGTTTGTCAGCGTGATTGATAACGCGTGGTCCGCGACAGTAAATAAGGATATTAATCATCGCTTAATTGGTATCATTTGTTATTTAAACAGGTACAGACGATTATTGTAAAGATGAATGCGATGATGTGTCCGACAGACACTAAGTGGTGTACATACATGGATGGAATCTTCCATATTAATTAATTATGTCTGACACTCTGATCTTATTCTTTAACTTCGGACTTTGCTGGCTAGAAAGCTATGTCAAGTGAATTGACTAAAGAAATAGTTTCTACTACTCGATTAATACTTTATATTGAAATAGAAATTCATCGTTCATCGGCCGCAAAATGACAAAATATTTGGACATACTTCAACGGAATTGCACTTCTATTGCACTGGAAATTGGTACCTAATAACATGGCTTGAGCCGTCGGTAGAAACAATCTGATTAATTCAAGTTTATTAGTAGGAGATAATCGGATTTCAAGTCATGATACTGGAATCAAATTATCTATGTCATCAATCAACAAAAAATAGATACGGTTTGTTTGTGATTTTCGAATTTAATTATTAATTTTCCTGTTAAAACTTTTATTAAATATTTTATTAATAAATACTTAATTTTTAATGATCTGATAAAAACAAGGTCTGACAATACTGTCTTCAAGCAAATTTCAGATGATATTTACTTAAATTTCATACGTCAATACTCATGGAGTGATTGAAAAAAAAATTACTTCCAAACGACTTCAATACTACGAATAAAAATTCAAGACTGTTAGGACCTTTTTCATAATATCTGAGTAAACGCTAATCGACAAATATAATATAGGGTCGCAAAATACAAAATGCAAGCTCCGAAAGAAATGGAAAACAAAAGAGCACATTCAGTCCTTATTAACTACCTACGTGTTGACATTGGCGTAGCACAGCAACCCAGTGCCATTAAAATGAAAAAAAAACTACGCGAATATTGTAAAACAGGCTCTTAAATTAATATCGTAAGATATAAAATATCAGAAATTTATACTTTTGAAGCCATTATCATTTTTTGATAATATTGTATTTATGTATCATGTTATGATAAAAAATTGGGTCTCTGATTTTCGAAATCGATAAAACCTTTTTCGATTCTATATAATATCGCGTTATGTTATGGGTATTTGGTATTATCTACACAATATAGTGACCTATAATATAGTGGCATAGCATGTATTGTAGATAGCAACGGGGCTCTACAAATTTGTATCATATCTGTCTTTATATATTAAGGTTTTCCACCCTCGTGATTCGTATTAAATTACTATCCTTATCCTAGAAGGATTTAAGCAACAAAGCCATCGGCTTTAATAATCAATTGCTATTAAATAATATCATAAATAATACTTATGTAAGAAAAATATTATCTAACAGCTTGGTTTGTGTGGTGGTGAAGAGTAAATACCCTTCATTTTTTGAATATAATGAAATGATTAATGACGAGTAACTCTTGCTGTATGCGGTGGCTCTTGATAGAACTCTTTCCTCCTTCTTAGCGGTCTTCCTCTACCCACAAAGAGAGAGGCAGGAAGGTGTCATCGCTATGGGTGTATTGCTAATGTAATTCGGTAATAAGGAGGTTTGTGCTTTTATCTCCGACCCTTAAACAAACTCTCCTTTACTTCAAATGTGCGCACTCGTACAGAAGCGCATCTATCCTCAAGTTTCTTGCAAAAAACCCTCTTATACTATTAAATAAATCTTTTCTTTCAATAAATCTTTTCTTTCTTTCCTTTGTAAATGTATAACAAACAGATATTCACACGGCAATCTGAAGTAAAATTTCCTAAAACTGCGAAACACTAGGCCGATGATTGACTTAGTAGCATTGCGCTGTAGACTTTCAAATTATATAAGCATGTAGGAACGAACCGACCGAACAAACAAATTTTATTACAACGTAGTTGATTTACACCAAAATAAAGTCCGCACGCGACAAAAGATAACAACGCTCAAAAGTCACGCCCTAAAATGGTAGAATTATCTGCTGATAAGGCCCGGACCACTATCACAGCTAATGGACCGAGATGGCTTCGAGAAAATTCTAAGATGAAAGGATTTTGTTACGGACTTGACCTTAGCACGTAATTAAACAAATATAAAAACGAAATTTTAAGTCTTATTAGCTCCATTAGTTACACTGGCTACAATGTACCACAACACAACAGTGACTACACACTGCTGCTTAGCCGCAGAAATAGACTTTGCGATAATTCCTACCCAAGGGGACTCTCAATAAACAGACTTTATTATCCTTAAGTGATTTTTTAATTTTAAACTTATCTCGTATTCATTTTACGATTGTTTGACATGGAGTACTTAATTACTTTATGATAGTAAATTAATTAAAACAAAACAAGGAAATCGTTTTTATCACGTAGGCGACAAGATTGATCGCTAGCACTATGAGTATTATTAATGTTATCTTATATCTAATGCTAGACAAGTTTTGGTTATCAAAACAAGCAAAACTGCGACGTATAAGCCATAGATAGTTTATAAAAATTCCAAATCGTAGTTCCCTATTGCCTTTTTGTAGTAAATGAGGTTTTATACAGTCAAAACCCACTTAATTCCTATAAGGCAAGTAACGTATCCATAATTCGTTTGTTACTTTGTGTATTAATCGGTGGTAGAGAAATAAATTTCTGGTTTTTGCGTCCGCGCGTTAGTCGGCGGCTTATGTTTAATCAAATATGGTCCCAACACGTGAGAGCAGATTTCAGGTTCGGTAAAATTCACCGAAAAGTTACCCTACACAATTTGTGGTACTAATATTATGCATAAATAAGATCAGATCTGCAAATCGTTCTATTGATGATATTTTACATCAATTACGAAAGGGAAGCCGACAGGAATCGACTTATAGACATCATTCGCCAGTAGCAGATGTGACACAATAATTCCGAGTTGCGACTGAGTAATATTTAAGATGGAAAAACCCAATCACAATCATTTTGGTCCGACCCGGGATTCGAACCCAGGACCTAAGCGCGGTAGTCGTACTCGTACTGTGTACAATTACAACTACACCACCGAAACAGTCAAAAAATAATAGGGATAGACGGAACGACTGGTACACTCTAAAATTTCGTGTCACTGCAAATACGTGCTTATAAGAGTTCATTAACAAATTGTTTTCAATAATTAATGGTCACAATTTAAATAATTGCATCACACTAACAAAGTTGAACTATAGACAAGTATAATTAATGGTAACAAGTAATCAAATACTATTTATAATGTAAAGTTTTGTTAAAACAATGCGGCATTCAATTTGGTTTTATATATTTTATTAGAATAAAAAAGGCAAGTTGTTGGGAAGTAGAATTTAAAAAACATCGTAGGTAATGCGACGTGCGATTGATAGCAGTTTTTCAATATATTATAAATATTTTTATGGCTTTAAATGACGAGACGAGCCCGCCATTCGCCTGATGGTAAGCGATACGACCGCTCATAAACAGCATAAATACCATCCAACAAGGTATGTTGAATCTTGAATAACAAAGTATTGTTTGGTACTCCACTGCGCTCGACATCCTGAGACATGAGATGTTAAGTTTCACTATATCCAGTAGTTACACTGGCTATAATGTTCTTCAAATCGGAACACAACGGTGACTACACACTGCTGCTTGGCGGCAGAAATAGACATTGTGGTAGTATATTAATTCACATCCTATCACGAATAATAGGCTACCCTGGTGAATATTGTTTACAATGGAAGAACTGTTCAATGTAGAATCATTATAAGTATTATGTAATGCTAATATTGTCAGCGTACCTAATCAAATTGCCCTATTCCGTCTATGTAATCCAGGACAGCAATGGTAGCGATTTAAGTAAATAAGGGATTTTATGACTCTTTTCTTACAAACATTCTTCAATTAGAACGCCCACAATAGCTAAAAGATTGATGCCCGTTGACTATATCTACATTTTATTTATAAATCGTACAGCACGCACAAAAATTTTACATTATTTAACACAATATTGTATTTTCCTAAAATTTTATTCTTGTAAATTATAACAGTAGATAATAATTGATATTCTATGCGTCTTCTTATTTCACTCAAGTTTATATTTCATCATCGTATTACTGTGTGCACTTTGAAATAGGTAGTATTTTGACAGAAACATTATCAAACAAAACGATTGATCCGTGCCTCGTCATGCTCACGGATTCAAAAAAACCCATGACTTTAAATAATTTGTTTAATAATGTAGTTAATGGATATTAAAAAGTTAAATAACAATTAATAAAGAGCACACATTTTAACACTTCCCATTGAAGGTTTAGGTTGAGGTATAAACCTCCATATTTATAACCAACTGTAACCAATCTTACACCAACTTTCGCCTGCGGCATCGCCCGCGTGAAAAGGTTCTCGGATAAATATTATCCCGGTATAAAAAGTTGCTTATAGCACTCAAGAATCAGGAGTAATGTAGCTTCCTATTAGTAGAAGAAAATTCAAAATCGGTTTAGTATTTCCTGAGATTAGCGCGTTTTAACTAACAAACTCTTCACTTTTGTATATTAATATAGATTATATTATGACAATATTTAATTAATACAAAACTTTATTGCTATAAAAATACACGAGAGTTTTTAGAGAAAAGTATTTATTTCATTTACTATGCTTTATAAGCCACGACATCATTTCGTCATATTATGTTCGATAAAAAAAATACGTGTAACGACTACGGACATTTTTGTATTTTTTCCTTAAATGTTTTCAGCAAACAAGATATTAATCAATTTCAAACTTCTCTGAAGTCGATTAACGTTACAATACTTGTTTACTGATAAATCCTGTTCGTTGTTAGCCGATGTTGAATATATTTAGTAAATTATGTTAATAAAAATGGATTATTGACTTCATATGTGACGTGTAAACTAAATAAGCCGGTTTAAAAAAATACAAAATATAAGTCTGATAGACGAGTAAATGAATCCGATTATGAGCTTCATTAGTAATTAGTATTTAATAATTACTTGTTCCAAGCATCACCGTTATAGAACCTTATAGAATTAGATGTTGCTTACGGCTCCAGCCACGTGAAAAAGTTTTTCTGGGATATTACGAAAAAAAATAACAATCGATGTAGTAGTTCCTGAGATTAGCGCGTTCAAACAAACAAACTCTTCAGCTTTAGCCACAGCTAACGATTGACTTATAACCTTTGGTTTTTTATAACACTTAATTTCTCTAAGAGAAATTATTGTTATCAATATTCTGACAAAAATTTCATACCGAAAACGGAGGCGAAAATTTCCTTGTCATATTACATGTTCAGACAGGGTAAATATTTTAATCAATAATTGCGTATGATTATTGCAAGCCTAATTTATCTTAATAATTAATCCGACTAAATGAGGCGTTCGGAGCGCCTTCTGGGCCAATATTTCTAGTTGGAATTCCTAGCCTGGGACCAATAGTTCCATGGAGAAATAGCAAATGAATGTAGTGACCCAGAGCCTATCGTACATGGTTCAGCCGGGCTTGATGACTCGGCCGATGTAGTACTATAACATAGGCAAACATAATTTTGAGAACTGCCGGAGTTCCAAAGTCTCTCGTTGGGCGACACTATATCGGACTATACTGTACTATCAGGTGGATTGATAACATTATTGGAATTTGATAAGTACATCGCGGCTATGACGGCTATCGAGAACTCATGAGTCAGCACTATAGTTGGACGACGCGTGCGGTGCCACACCCGAGGAAGACAGTGAAGTCAGGGGAGAAGGAAGAGAAAAGTTGATCACCCCACAGCAATTGATACAATTATGCCAGCCTGTTGGAACAGGATATACAGTCTGATCCCGGAACGCGACAGTTACGTGAGCCACTATGGCGGGTTTTAACACCCTGTGTACGATGGTCCGCCCGAATAGGCGGATATAAAATATATTCTACCACCAGCATAATATATGTCAGTCGTAATAATAACGCTTTCCTCTCGCATCAACAGTCAAAATATATACTTAGCATGTTTTGTTTGCATTTATGTATCTGTATGTTTAATTATAATAATATTATTACTTTTTTCATACAAATACAACCAATACAAGGTTTGTGTAATATTTTATTGGTGTGAGAACTTATGTGCCAGATTTTGATATTTTAACTATACTTTGACTTAAATTTAATAGTTTATCCTAAATAACTGGATAATGATGGGACTCTTGTATTCAATTCTTAATGGTTATATATCCACTTTGACTCTTATTCGGAGAATTGAATTTCCTCATATTAAGCAGCGAGTCAAACTTGTATGTACATACTTGTGTGATGAAATATACTCATATTTTAAACCAGCATAATAATCTCCTACCCTAAAAAAAATACTGCAAATAGTACCTATAATTATCTAGCTACATCAAAGACTAATCCTTGGCATTATCAAAGATAAGTGTAATTAAATATAATTTAAACGTTCCTTGGCTTAGCAACGCGTAGGCAAAGTTAAATGTTGGTAGCATTGCAAATGGTTTAATAATTACAAAGAGAGATCAATAGGTGACATAGCGACGGTTGCCAAACGATTGTGATGAATCCAACCGTCACAACCTTATCAATTACAACATATCTTATTATATTACAAAATTACAAATGAGTTTGTCTGTGCTTTGTACATCGAAGACTGTTTTAAAATCGCCGTGTAAGATTTTAAATATTTTATGTTTGTGTTTTTAAATATAGTAAATTAAATAATGTAATTGAAAAGTTACCGTACATTAGCTAATTAAAAAAGAAATAATTACGTAGTGAGTAGGCTAATTGTGAATGTAAATAATGTATTTTTGATATGTTTAACATTTTGTTGGAATATCGGTGTGTTTGTTCATTGGGAAGGTAATCACGCAAAAGCCTCTTGTATTTTAAACGCATATATATTTTACGTACCTCATGCGCATTATACATTATATATATGTATATCTCATACGCCTTATACAGGGTGGATTTTGGAGACGGGGCAGTAAGGGCTGGTACCTTACCCGCTTTAGCTACAAGAATATTTTTTTAGGAGTCAGTTCATCAATTTTAAATATATTGAGATCTTCATTCACATAATATTAAAAAAATATATACAGTTAACAAGAAAATGTGCAATGTTCCTAAGAACATTTTTGATACAACATACAACAGTTCAATCAACAGTTCAGTACAATCTTTTTAATCCTTAAATTATGACCGCCCGCTCGTTTCGTTCCTAGTTATTTTAAATCCATCCAAAGGTTGTCTGGAAGAAATCGCCGATAGCGATAAGACCGCCATTTGCACTTCCTATTATTTCATCATCTCTGTTGTATATTTATTATTCCTTACGGTTTTGATGTACATAAAGAGTTTAAATAAATAAATAAACAGCATGTGATGTCTGTAATTTTTCCAATGATTAGGAAGATATCAAGAAATCCTCGAATATTGGAGCTAGAGGTAAGGACCAGAGCTCATATTTTCCATGAGTGTTGCTTTGTTTACGGATAAGTATATCTCTCATCTGTTTATCACTGTAAGTACTCACTGGGTTTATAAAATGCTTCACAGAAAAGTGGCTATTACTGTCAAATATCTTATACGTTATCATATTTCTGGTAATAAGTACTTTTGGTATCACAACGGAAAGTTTCTCTATGTGGACTTTTACCTATAAAATAAATAATGCTGACCAATGGCGTACTGTAGGATGGTAGATGATAGGTGGTAGGAACGGCCCGCCTGGAGGTATTTTTAGGGAGACAGTAAAGTGTTTAAAAGCTTTTAATAATTTAAACTTTGTCCTCTCATACGTTTTCGCACATTTTTCAGTAGCAAAGGGGTGGGAAGGGAACGGTTCCGCGTTGCGATTTTTGCTTCGATGAAATGGGGCAATTTTCATCTCGCCCGGTAACTAGGGCGACTAAAAACGACGCTACGTAACTAAAGTAACATTTATTTATATAAATAAATGATACCTTTTACCTACCAACATGAGGGATCAGCGTTTTCTAACCATGTTACCAAAAGAAGTTTTCATGGGGATTCACTGCAACATACTATTTAAACTATATTATAGAAATTATTACATATTTTTTTTAACTTAATGTTGATTAAATTAAAATATTATCGGTGAATTATTTTACTGTACTCCAAAATTGCTTGGACACGTTTAAGATATATTTCACACGAATAATGGATTCAAGCTTGTTTGATTTAGATTGAATTATTTCTAAAGTTTTTTTCGAGAGGTTAAATAAGATAAGACGCACCTATCCACACGCATATTGCATTAAAATTATCTAAACATTACTATTGGAACATTGTAATGATAAGTACCTACAAAATGTTCCTGATGGGATCAGAGCAATCCGAAGTGGATACTCTATATCTAATTAATAGGCCTATTTAAAATGCACACACCACAGAACACGTGTTGCACCAATGGACCGATGTTTGTGTCAATTGTGTCATACCAGTTGATAAATTATAAATAAACGGTCTCGTGCGCGGGCGCCGTCTTACGATAACTCGGGTTATCATATCACCGCGGGAAGATTCCATAGCAAACAACCGAACGCGGCAGATGCGTAAAGTCTTATACAACAATAAGGTACGCACTAACATCGACTTTAATTAGATTTGTAGGAAAAGTTTCACGTTTAGTTTTATTGATGGACATGAAAATCAACTATGATTTATTACATTTACTATGTGCTGATAATTTAATTAACAACTGTAAAATTAAAAGCCTTAGGTCTATAAAAAGTAAAACATTTATAAGTACAATATTTCATTCTATCGTTTTATTATTACTTTCAGTTGGCCGAAGAGTTTAGCCTAACTCCATTCCTCTCAAACATTGATCTCACTCTACTATACTCTGGTAGCAGCTTGTTGAGTCATTAATTAAGAAACAAACGTCGACACAATCTATTGCTAACATCGATTTCTAATTTGTCATTTTTTATAACATTAATATTGATCGAAATTAATGATGTTGATTTATATATATTCTTAGAATAATATCACAGCTAGCGATATCAGCAATAATAAAATGTGTTCAATATTCGTAACAGAAGACAGAGTTCTGTTTACATGTCCATGACCTATACTAGAAAATACCGAAGTAAAGATGACAAATTTGAACCTCACAGCACTACCGTACTTAACCGATGCGTCAAGACGTAGTACAAGAATATTACGGTTGGTCACCATTTATATAAGTATTACACTGTCGTCATTCATGTAGTGGTCATTTTTTAAAAAAACACCTACTTAAAAAAAAATCCGAATAATTATTTCTTATGTTTACGCGAATGTTAGTCTTTAACGAGCTTTCAATAAAGAAGATGGTTGGATGGCACAAGCCTGGGATCAAGTGCCACACTTCCAAAATATTATAATTAAAAAAACCGCGACAAAAACCGAAAAATAGTTTTATATAAATCTAAATAAATATTAATATAATATCCAAGATGTTGTAGTTCATAGCCAGTTCCAGTTACAACTATACAATCAAGCAGTTTTATCCATTTCTTTTCATTGTGTAAATCTGTATACCTGAAATTACGCTACCCTAGCTTACGAGCATCCGGAGTTACACGGTTTCAGATCTCTTAGAATTTAGTTCTTGTACGATATACTTTAGGTTTGTTATATCAATAAAAACTTGAGCGATTCCACCACCCTATTGAAACAGATCTGATTATTTTTGATTAAAGAAGAGAGATGACATTACAAAAATAATTTACCTCAACTTACGCGAATTCGACTTACGCAGGTTTCGTTTCGTCCCTATCGCGTAAGTTCGGGGTATTACTGTACCATTGATCTAAATTAAATTCCAACAGGTCATTGCCAACGATAATCTTTGAACGGTATTCGCGACCATTCCACTGAGTTCGTACGCTTGGACCGTCATGTGGTTACAATATCTACTGACTAGCAGATAAAAGCAATTTATTTTATTAATAAATTCGACAAGTTAATCGTATTTCTATTATAAATAAGAAAGTGCAAAGGATGTTGAGATTTTCACTTAATATTATTATCACGCGATATCCATCAGTATACTAATTGATAGCCAAATCTCAACCCTGGTAATAATGTTATCCAAATGTAACTACATTTTTGCTCTTCGAATCTCTTCTAGTAGACAGGCTTGCTTCCAATCCTTCGTATCAATAGTGAAAAAGATCCAATTACAATAAGTCATTAGTAGGCATGTCAAACAAACTTCATCATGATTGGTCAAATTTCGCTTCTGACCCGAAAAAAGCGGTTGGGGTTATTCAATAAAATCGGCCATAAACATTTTAATAACTACATATCTCTATGAATGTATTTTAACTTGCTCATTTATTTCTAAATAACAGCGGTGTTAATTGGTTATTCACTTTGTTACAGAGCCATTAAGGCGTTTAATCACGTTGATAATGGTGGAAAATTTAACAATAATAGGTCTTCCAAGTGTTATGTGATCAAAAGCAAGTGATGCTCCACAAATGCTGCTTCCAGACGTCCTACATGCTAGACTCTACGAGATCAAGCTAACTCGGACGGAACTGTCTCACGGAATATTAAGGCGACGTGATTGTTGCAAACGTGGTTAAGTTCTTAAATGTGGACCGCTGATGATTTCATCTAAGCGTAAATTAAATTAGGACACAAACGAACTGTAGCCCAACCTGGGAGTCGAACGCAATAGCTCGCGGTCCAAATATCATATACCTGTATAACTAGACCAGGGAGGTGACCACTATCTATAACACAAATAAGTATTTTTATAAGAATAATTCTTCATGTAAACTTAATTATCAAACCGCAGTTAAAATAAATTTAACTAATGTGGATTGCAACTAATGACCGACTAGAAACGTGCTAAAATTAATGTTAACCTTAATTAACTGCCACAATGATAAATATGTTTTGTTATGCACACCAAATCTAGCCATGAGCATCAAATATACAAGGTCTGCACTGTTTATGCTTGTATGAACTACTTTATAATTTTCAACTTAATTACAACAGACGTAAAGTTTAATAGCCATTTTATGCCAATAAAAAAGTGTTATCAGATTTACTTAACCAAGTAGAAATGCAAAGTGTTAGCATAAATAATTGTCATCGCCTTGAGTTGAATCGAACGTATAATCGTACATTTAATTATGCATGCGACATGACATTTAGAACACAACACAAATAACACGATCAATCTTACTATCAGTTAAATGTTATCAGGCTCAAAGTTCAATAAAAATATTACAATTCGATCTTTCTATTTTAAAACAAACTATGCCTAGTCTGACTGCATTTAAAATCGGCGTTTTTAATTTGTGAAGTCATTGTTAAACATTAGCTGAACATGCCTTTAATTGTTTTGTTTAGGCCTCTTTTTTAAATATCGTTTATAAAAACAAGGTTTTGTGTATTGAAAAATAATTGACACGCATTTTAATCTTTGAACAACGAAAAAAACACAAAAATGTTAGTTTTTTTTTACCTCAAATTCAACAGGAATTAAACACGCTTCTTTAAAATTCTTTAACTATAACTATTGATTATCTTTACCTCTAAAAACATCAATATTGATAATTACGGAAGCGACAATCGACAGTTTTTGTTTCGATAAATTCCTGAAATCGCGGGTCATCAAGGAAATTAAACACGGAAGCAACAATTACGCCAGTTTATTGTAAATCATATAAATTATATAACTTTATATCTAGCTTTGTTGATCATGTGGTGAGCAGAGGTCTGCAATTTCAATAGCTCTTCCTTTATGAGTCGAGTTATCTCTGACTTGGCTTTGGCGACGGCGAGTTCTTGCGAGCTTTCTATGGCGAGGTATAACTTTCTCTCGCCTTCTGGCGGGTTTTTGCCCGGCGGTACGTACGTGCCACGGACCGTAATACCCGCCTCGGAATACTCGCTTATAAGAGCCAACGCCTCCTGGAATATAAAAAAAAGAAGATCAGAGTACTGATCGGGTATTCAGGTATTTTCTTAGCCTATTTTATTCTTAAATGAATAAATAGAAATGTCAAACGCATTACCTTTAACTAACTAACGCCAATAGTAACATTTGTTCCTTCGCAACATCTTAACACAGAAAAATATTAAAATACCGATGAGAGCTAATTTAAGCAACATGATATCTGGACTGCTCTGAACGCGGGTGCAAACTGCAATGATTTGTTACAATGCGCATACGCATATACTTATAGCAGGGGTTATCTCTCAGGTCAATGCGACAAGGTAAATAAACAAATATAGAAAAAAATGAGGTTGTTAGCACACAATACAAAATACCGTCTTGTGTGTAAATAAAGTCGTAGGTCGTAAATACAATTAACGGGAAAAACAACAGTATCATGCTCTATTTAGTTGTAACAATAAAACTCGGTATCAGTGCGGGTGAACTTTGCACATAACAACAAACATATTTGTAAACATTTTTCATTAAACGCATAAAGGCCTTTAAATGACAAAAATCACATGTTTTGGAAACTGGCCATTAATCCCGCAAGAACCAACGGTAGTAGGAACACGTGCTATCGGGGACAAAAAGTTACTTTATAAGTGATCGCAAAACGACTGTTAACAATAACACTAAGTTACCAGTGCATGACTAACCAATATTCAAAAAACGTTTAACGTTACTGCATACCATCTATTTATATCAGTGGTGAAGCGTTCATACGACACAATTGCTACCGACTTCCCCTTTTAGAGTTATTTACGTTTGTCTTAGTTTTTCTGTTAAACTGACCGCGATATTTTAACTAAGGCAATTTTTTGTCTCGGAATACCTTTTAAATATTTTCACCCTCCACGAATGATTTATATACTAGAACATACACTAGACAGAGAAAAAATCCCAGGCAAAACCGTAGATCATACCTTGTCGTACACACAAAATCAATTAACAGTGCGTACCTTGCTAGTCACTCTCCACCTGGCCTGCTGCGGAAAGTCGTTGATCTCCAGTTCTGTTTCGTATTTCCGGAACACTTCCTCAGCGGGCTCCGAGTTGCTCTCATCTCGCGGTTGGTAATTCAACCTTGTATTCAGCTTTGCCGCTAGCTGTTCCGCTACCGTCTTAGCCTGTTAGCATAATTCATGACATTATAATCACGCTTTTTCCTTCTGTTAAAGGTATGGTTGGTGTTATCGCACCCTAATTTCGCTATCTATGTTAACACCAAAATCCATTGCATTAAACTTAAAATTCAGCTGACATTATAATATGTTATTGGTGATGTGTCTTGCACTATGAAATTATAAGCTTATTTACATATGTAAATTGTGACTAGGTCCCTAGCACTAAAACATCAATCTTCATCTAACCAAACTTTTTAAACATGCAGTTCTGAAGCGCTATAATAGGGTGAAACTATTATTATTTTATCGGTCATTATTCCACATTCCGGATTGGTTAGTGAGCAGAAAAATAAATATATAGATCCAGGTATTGAACCCGAGAACTCAACTAAGCAGCCATACTTTAATATAGCCATTGCGGTAGGCAAAGTACATGCATATACTAATTAGTGAAGTACCGCTTTTTACTAAACTTACACATTTGATACACATGTAATATATATACTCTTTTGCTTATGGTTTAAGTCTGTGTCAAACCCAAAAATATCAATATTATTTGTCTTTAATAATTCTAACTGAATATCTATATATTAATACATGTAGAGAAAACGTTGTACCCATTTTTAAACGCATTGTGCGTACTCCATATTTAAGACATTTCGCATGAATGAGGTTCATATAGAAGAGTGGGAAAAAATGTATGTTCTAGAAATATATTAAATTCAACTGACGATTTTCGGCCACTGGACGACCACTAATTTATACAATCATTTGTAATACTTACAATGTAGGTCTAAATTTCATCAGACTGTTTGTTTTGTCTTACTTTGTGACAGTGTGGGAGTTATCACTAGACATTTGAGTGACTAAACATTATAATTTTAGTATCGAACATGTAAAATTGTAGAAAGATCAATAAACTCTTTTATGTTTATCATGAGACCATTGAGAGAATTTGTAAACATACAATGTACTCACATTATTAGCTTAGACAATAGTTTTACGGTCGAAATTAAATAAACAATCATAATCGATATTTTTGACTCAATTGCAGACACGAACCAATTATTTGTATTGGTTTATTATCGGAATATTATTTATTAATTTTGGCTGTTAATCGATTCGATTTTTTTCTTAATTTTCTTTTAAATAATTAAAAGTTGTACTTGTATTGTAACTTATAATGCCCCAATGTTAAAAAAATACCTTCTCAAGATCCTTCAATGATACCGCGCATATGATTTTATTACTATGCTTTAAACTGTTTTTATTCCCGGCATAGCATATAATAAAAGCGCGTAGAATCTCTGTATGCAATCTTTCGCGAAGACATGTTCAGCAGGCGATTTCTTGTGGCTGATAATAATATGATGATGACCAAGATTTATTTTCTATTATGCATATATAATTTGAATGTGAAGTGAGGGTGGATGGTTGTACAATAAGAGCGTGCCGTACGGTGATGAGCGTGTGTGCGGCGGGCGCGCCCTTGAGGATGGCCTCGGCGGCTTGCTGCGTGGCGCCCTTGTGCTCGGCGCCGAGGCCCTTGGCGAGGTTGATGCGCGAGGCGAGGCGGCGCGCCAGCTCCAGCTTGCCGTCCGCGCCGCCCGCCGCCGCGCCCGCGCCCGCGCCCGCGCCCGCGCCCACCACGCCCGGCTAAAGGGAAACACACATATCATTTTTAAAAATATAATTAACTAACACACACTCACGCCTATTGTCCCCAAATGGGTAGGCAAAAGTGCAATTAGTGTACCCACTTTCTATGATGTGATAAATGGCGAACCCTATTAGGTACAAATACCATACTCCGAGCTGGTATTAAGCAGAAAAACCCAATCACTTTGGCCAACCCGAGATTCGACCCTCGGATCTCAGAGCGATCTACACGCGAAATATAACATTGTTAACAAAAAAAAAACATAAATAATCTAACTGAATATTGCGATAAGAATATTGTGGCGTAAACTATGACACGTTTGGGCACGAGAGGAAGGTCAATTTAAAACAAACACACAACAATGTCAGAGTGAAAAGTCAATAACAGAACAATATTAGGTATTTCTGTAATAAAGTAATGCGCAAAACATCTTTAAAAAACATGTTGACAATATTTGTGACATGCGCATAAGCCGACGCTTTTATCTCAGAAGGGATAGGCTAGTTTACACAGAACTTATTTTCGTCCCATGACACAATAATCTAATACGAGAAACAGTTTATGCTATTCATTTCCACCCAGTAATGTAATGGATACGAACCTAACCAACAGAATCGCTAAATCAAGCTTAAATCCTGGGCATTAGTGTGTTTTTAATCGAAAATGTAGGCTGGCTATCGAATTCGAAGCCAAAACTTACTACCGTGATATAACCAGCATACCTTTATTTCCTTGACAATCTTCTTCGCAGCCAACATAGTTTCGATCTGCTGGTCCAAATCACCTTCCACATCTTCATCGTCGGAATCTTGTAGCCCGAGGGCCGCTTTTTGATATTTCTTCTTTTCCGAAGCTGCCTGAGCTTCGGATTCGTCGAATTTAAAACCTATAAAACCAAAGATATGAACGTAGAAATCCTTATTCGATATCTCAAAGATAAATTAACTTACTTAAAAAATATTTCTTTGACGTAGATAAATAATAATCACGTAGGCATATGACCCATAGTATTGATAAAAACTTACATTCCGATTACAGTATCGATTCGTAAGTATCGACTTTGCTCTTCCTATCTAAATTCGTTCAACGGAATAAGTGCAGGGAAATATCGCACTACCCATTCCGCCCACAGTTGCCGCAGCATATTGCCTGTATTCTGATCTCAAACTTAGTATATCGATAGAATCTATCGATAGTTTATCGTGTGATATCGAATTGATTGTGTATTCACACCCTCAGCCAGTGCACCATCTTGCTCTCTTTTAATTGAGCATCCTTTTATTTCTCCAAGAGTTGTCGCAGCACGCACATTCTTTACACAACATGTGTATACTCTCAATATTGACACCAACTATCGATACATCATTACTAAGAATTCGGTGTACATACATAACCCTGTACTAATGTTGCCACCTTCTTACCCTTTGTTTGGCACATCGATGTAGTTCTCCAAGAGTTGTCGCAACACAAACATTCTAAACACAACACGTATACGTATACTCTGAATATCGACATCGACTATCGATACTTCATTACAAACCTTTCCCACTGAACCCTCCGCCGGTGTGCACCTTCTTGCCCTCCTTCTCCTGCGCGTCCTTGTACTTCTCCCAGAGCTGACGCAGTTCGGGCGGCGCGGTGGTGCCGGCCAGCTCGAACGCGCGCAGCACGTCGCCCGCGTACCGACCCTGGTCCGGCGTCAGGAATGTCCACGCGTAACCTTTGTTACCCGCGCGTCCTGTACGACCGCAACTGAGTAAAAAGTACAATGATTTTAAATTATTAGATAAGAGATGTCACTATATTAAATATTATGCATGCTGAGAATGGATATTGCTATTTCATAATTGAATAAATCTTATAATTTGTTTAGTCTATAAAAAGCAAGGACATTAATTCATTTGTATCAATAGAAAATAAATGATTGCAACGCCAATAATAGAACCACAATATTATTTACGAATTTGTGAAGAATCATAACTATGTCATTACAGGCATATAAAACGCATTTTTAATATAATCATAGTAATCTCACCGATGCACATAATCCTCATAATGATTGGGACAGTCGTAGTTAACGACAAGCACCAGTTGTTTGACGTCAAGCCCGCGCGCCGCCACACTCGTCGCGACTAGCAACTTCACCTTACCGTTCTTGAAGTCCACAATCGTCGAGTCCCTGTCGAATTGATCAATCCCTGTAACAGGCCACCATTAATATATTCGTCACTTGGCTACAAAGCTTTATGTATGAAATGAAAGCGTGTGCTGATGTACTCGACATAAGATGGAATTTTAAGTTAAATTGTTCAACCAATTTTTGCCAATTTTGTTTTGAAATATTTCAGCAGTCGAATGGAAAAATTTACTAATATTATAGTCATAACATTTAAAATATTATACAAAAAATATATCAATCTTAATATTCGATTAAAGCAAAATAACAATATCGATTCTCTAGCACCCAAAAATAAATAACGCGGGAAAGCAACACGCTTGCATTTGTTTTATTATATTTTAACAAATCGCAGCCGCCCCCGCTGATATCGATAGCTGAAATCAAACATTCTGATAAATTAGTATGTTTTGTATCGTATTTAAAAAACTTATGTACTTTGTAGTAAGTATAAATTAGATAGGGTATTTTTCTAATTTCGGTTAGGTCCATTATTCTATGCTTAATGGAAGATGTGAGTCATTCCTCTGGAATCTGCTTTAAAATTAGTTGAAAGTGAAGCAATAATTATGTAAGTCCTATTGATACAAAGAAGAAAGGAGGTGTACAGACATCTCGCTATCTCTCTCATACGCCCGCGGTAGAGTAACAACGTGATAATCGTTAACGGCGTGAATCCATTATAAGACAATAATACTTATGTCTAAATTTAAAGTACTTTTACATAGTTATTAACAAAACTGTGAAACACTCTCCTTTAAACTTTACCTAATCTGATTAAATAATGAAGAAAAATACCCTATTGTTTTAACTTGGTGTTTAAACAATTTAACAAATTTTATCAGATTAAGATGTTTTCAATTTCTGTTGTATAGTCAAGAAGAACATAACATTAAAACACGTAGACACAGAAGCAAACCTGTAAAAGAAAATTTTTAAACCTGTAGTATGTGGAGTTTAAATATACGCGAATTTGATAGTTGATTTAAAATTCTATGAACCTCAGTGATAGTACACTCCATCCGTCGTGGCAATACTAATTTATTTTCTTGTTTTCATAGTTATTGTTCCTAGGTAAGTAGTTAGAATCTGATTGTTATTTGTTGTTTAAAAATACAAAATAATTTTCTAGTAATAAATATCGAACTGTACTCCAGTAAGACGACACATACAAAAATGTTTCACTATAGACTCACCTCCGTGCAAACTCATACAGGAGTAGGAAGCTTTCATGAGGTCCTTTAGCAGGCTGTCAGCGTTCTCCTGCTTGTCCACGAACACGATGATGCTCCCCATCTGGCTGTACAGGCCGAGCAACTCAAGCAACTTGAAGAATTTCGCGTCTTCCTCTAGTATTGCTACGTGCTGCTCCACATCTTTGCATACCACGCTCCTGCCTCCCACCTGTTGGATGTAAATCTCTTAGGTCCTTCTTTAAGCGGTAGCGTTGATTACAAGAGGACGACTTCTGTGCGCACACACATATACAGAAATATGTATGTGCGCAATATTTTTTTTACAATCAAAATCGTTGTATATTTAAAATTTTATTTACAAAATAAGAAATCTGCAAATATTTTATTTAGAACAAAAAATACCGTTACGTATTTGTATTACCTGAATTTCAATAGGTTTCTGCAATATTCGCCTCGCAAGTGCTTCCATCTGTCGCGGGAATGTGGCGCTGAACATCACCGTCTGTCTGTCTGGTCTTATGTTGTCGATTATTTTCATTACCTAGAGTCAGTAAGCATAGTGTTACATACAAACTTCTTTTTTTCTAAGTAAATTGCAATGTTAAAATATTGTTAATGTATTTATAAGTCTCTGATTTAGATTTCCAGATTAATAGTATGTAACAATATTTGTCACACTACTTAGTACTCGCAGCCTCGCCCGCGTGAAAAAGTTTTCCCATACAACAAGCCCCTAAATCACGACCTATTTAAAAATGTCAGGCAGCAAGAGCAAATTACTAAGACAACAAGCCTATGTGTTAATCCGGTCTATGTGTGTACAAAATTTCAGCCAAATATGTTTAGCTGTTTTTACTACTAATATCAAACGTCCATAGAGTAAGAAGTAAGATTTGGTCACTAAATTAAAAAAATACTTTTCCTTGAATGCAATACTGTTCTTTCCAATAAGGAAGAATATAACTGAATATAGTAATAGAACCATCGACGTATATTCTACAGACACGAACGTCCATATAAACTATTTGTTCAAAATCTGAACTAAATTGGCAACCAAAACGTCACTTTGATAACCTATTTATTCCATTGAACAACAAATAATTTTACTTATTTGACTAATATTTTTTATTCAAAATCCAGGTTTACACTTAGACACGAGTTCTTATATCATGAGCGCCACTCCGCACACAACCACAAGCTGTCAATATTGACCATACTAAAGTCAGTTTGAATGGATTTCAGTTCAATTCAGTTGAACACAGTGTATGTTCGGAACGCCAAATCTAGATATAGTACATATATATCAATGAATAGAAGTGATTGTAACCTGCGGCTCGAATCCCATGTCGAACATGCGGTCGGCCTCGTCGAGTACGACGTAGGTGACGCGGCGCAGGTTGGTGACGCGGCCGGAGTTGGCGGCCAGCATGTCGATCATGCGGCCCGGCGTGCACACGATCATCTCCGCACCGCGCTTCAGCTCCGCTATCTGCAACGCACCTCAGACATACTAACAATCCTCTATCGGCATTACAAAACCACACTGTCCCGAGTGGAAATGTATTTTAAGTAGATTGATACATCATTATATTACAGAGGAGTATAATCATGTGCGTAGCTAGGGCGGAGGCAAGGATAGACGGTGCCCATCCTAAAAACGATTTGCCCATTAGAAAAAGCCTAGTTCTTTCAGGGACCTCGCGTGGTGCAGACCTTTCGGAGAATTTGGCGACGGTCTTTTTTTGCTTGCGCCAACTGCTTCCCTAAAGGCAATCCATAGCTACTCCATTAAGGATATATGATATGTATTATCTAGGACAAAAATAATAAAAGATGGCCAAAGGATTGCTCAAACTGTCCTCTTCTACCAATCAGAGCTACATGAAAATGTCAATTTCTTTCATATAATAAAAGAAATAAATATATTGCTCATATTACAATCACATTATGTTGTCATATATTTAAATAATAACAAACCTGTTCAGAGATTCCAGTGCCGCCATACACGCATACAACTCTCAACCCGAGTGATTTTGCAAATTTCTTTATATCCTTGCCAATTTGCATACAAAGTTCTCTAGTGGGGGTCATAATAAGCGATATAGGTCCATCGGTATCTTCCAGACGCGGCTGGTCTAAGACATGCCGGAACATGGGAAGGATGAAGGCTAAAGTTTTGCCTGAACCAGTCTTTGCTATTCCAATTAGATCCCTGGAATAAAGTATTATAAAATGTAGTTCAAAATAGCAAATAATATATTTATTGTTAAACAATTTTGAGTCTGTTGTATTTTCTCATGTTGGAGCTTAAAAGTCATTGAATCATCCAATGTTAAAAATCATGATGAATCATGAGGAATAGGAATTATCTTAACAATACAATTGATGTATACTTCATAATGAAATTTCGAAATTTAATCTATAATACCAAATACTCTGTGAACCACCCCCCTAAGAACTATAATCATCTCACCTTCCTGACATAATAGCTGGTATAGCTTGAGCTTGTATTGGCGTTGGTTTCTCGAAATTTAACCTTTTCAGTATGTCCAACTCTTTCTTGCTGATACCACAGTGAGCCCAGTTTTTGATAGGCTTAGGGCACCCTTTACCCTTAACGCGGATCCCTTCTAACTCTGTTCGATACGCTTCTACTTCTTCTGGTGTCATTCTTGCTAATTCATTCACCTAGAAGAAAAACTCTGTTAAAAATATAACAAAATAGAAAAAATAACTTGTAAATAATGTATGACTAACTTTCACAAACCCATATAATTTAATTTCAGGTTATTTACTTGGCAAAAGCATAAATGCATAAAAAAAATTATAATAGCTAGATTAAAATATACATATACTAGCGACCCGCCCGGCTTCGCACGGGTGCAATATTTCTCCACTATTTAATGGATGTTATACATATAAACCTTCCTCTTGAATCACTCTATCTATTAAAAAAAAACTGCATCAAAATCCGTTGCGTAGTTTTAAAGATTTAAGCATACATAGATAGGGACAGAGCAAGCGACTTCGTTTTATACTATGTAGTGATATCAGAGAAAATTGTACATTATCCACAGTTTATAAAGAAAGTATAAAGAAGTTTTAGAGAAATGATCTTACATTAGTATGAAATATAGAGGTCCTCATGACTTCTGTATATGATATTCATAGAACAGCAACTTACCACATTGCATTTATAGTCTGTCCAGAAAAATAAAAAGCCTGCATTGGGTCTCCACTTCTGTTTATTTGTTTTAATGTTAATGTTTTCCATACAAGAAATTGATACCAAATCTTACCATAATATGATGAGTTTTTTTATTTTCCCGAACTCATAGGAGTAACTTATTAAAATCTAGTAAATATAATAAGTATTTAATCTATACTCACTTCTGTATAGAAAGCTTTTCTAAAAGACATGTAGTCTAGACTGGCGTGGTCCACTTTCGCCAAGTCTTTCCTCTGTTTGGAGGCAAGGTTTGCGGCCGCATCCTTGATATCCTCAGTCTCCTCTTCTGACGAGTATTCTAACCCATCTTGATTCTGCTCTATTAATTCGCCTGAAGAAAATTTAATTGAGAATTATAACAAGATATATAAAATACTCAAAGCCTTCATAGGCATTGGTGAAAAGCAGTCTTTTGCAATCATTAAACTTATGAGATAGTAAATATAAGACAATTATTTACTTTGTATTCTCTATAATAACATTGGGCATAGATACGCAAAAAGGATCCAACCCACAATATGGTCGAAAATGAGCCGAGTATGCCAAATTATTTCAAGTCTATAAGGTCTATATTTTCCATTAGTAAAAACATCTTAGTTAAAATTATATTTATTTGAACTTTTTATTAACAAAATATTAAATAGAATATTGATGAGCAAAAATATAATTTAAACTTCAATCTTAACTATTTCAAGTGTGATTTTTTGGGCTTGATCCTTTTTGCATATCTACATCAAATTTTCTCAATAAAACAATTTACAGACTTTCCAAAAACAATGTCACTTGCCTTTATTCTTCTGTTCGGTGACTTTCTTCTTAGCTGTTCCAGTAAGAATTACAACACCAGTTCCTCCAGCACTTGGCACACTTATTATGCCTCGTGCTTGGTCCATTTGATTTACTTTTCTCACCTCCTACCAATGCCATAAAATATTTTGTCAATTAATAAAGTGTGAGCTATAGTAAAACATCATTTAGTAATAAAATTTAATTATTGTCTATTAAAGTTGTAATAAAAATATATATTGTAATAATGACAATATAGATAATTAGGCAGGTATATATTTGTGTATTTCCTTAAATATGATATAAATCTAAAAATTTAATAATATAGTCTTCAACATACTTGCTGTACTTCTTGCATGTATGCATCTAATGGATCAATTTCATCTTCCTCCTTCTTCACTTCTTCCACTTTCTCAACTTTCTCTTTGCCTTCACCATCTTCACCTTAAACAAAATAAATTAAATTTAAATCACAAAACAAGATTATGAAACTTTATTGAAGAAGGCTCTTATGGTAATCCCTTACAAATCCAATAAAAACTTCTATCATGATTAAAATATAAATTTTAAATTTAAAATATAAATTTTACATTTATATTTTAATCATGTAACACAGACATTATGAATATCATCATATATTCTATCTTTTCCTGAGTGTGTTAATACATAAGCAAAACTTATATTCCATACCTTCTTCACCAGAATCATCTTCTAATGACCACTTCTTGCTAGTTGGCGTTTGTATGTTGGTAACAATGCTTCCTTTCTGCACTTCTTTTTTGGCAGACTCAAGCTCTTTGCGTTTTCGCTCCGCACGCCAGCGCTCTATCCTATCACGACGCTTCTGCATCTCTGCCTCAAGTCTACTTTGCTCCTCTTCCTGTTAATTAACATAAATCAATTTATTATAAAGGCCTACATAAACTCCTAAATATAAAAAATGCAGCCTCCAAAATTATTAATTTTTGTTTTTTGCATCTTGAGGTTTTAATGCATTCAAGGACTACTTCTATTTTTTTACACTTATTATGTAAAACAGTAGTTATCTAACACTATTAACGTAGAGCTGAATTATCTAAAAGCTATCGAAGATAGGGCTAATCATAAACACACTAAATTGTTCCTACAATATACTCCTAAAAGTGTGTAGTACTGACTCTACAAATAAGGGCAGGTTGAATAATTATGTAATGCAGATATAACACTTAATGATTCAATGTTAGCCCAAACCTTGTCAGCAGTTCCTATATCATAGTCTGAAGTATCTGCTTTGGTGGTTTTCTCTTTAGATTTTGATCTTTCCTTTTCTTTTTCTGGAGATTTCTTCCTCGAAGACTTGCTGCTAGAACTTGTTCTCTTGTCATCACGCTTATCACTAAAAAAAAAGGTTAGCTTGCATTCTATTGGTACAAAGAGATCACTATAACCCTATGTGAATAAAAATGTGATATGTCTAGGTGTAAAACAATTAAGGCCAAACCTTTAGTAAACATCTCCAGTGTGAGGAAATTAGCCGCTATCCTCTTTCATCTACATCATCTTATACTATACTACATCCAAACCGAGCGAAATGTAGTCACTATCAAAATATTAAAAAAAACTCACCTTTTCCTATCTCTGTCGCGATCACGCTCCCTTTCTCTATCTCTTTCCCTTTCCCGATCTCTGTCTCTACTCCTGTCCCGTTTAGAATCTCTCTCTCGACTGCGACTTCGCTTTCTCTTTGAAGATTTAGTATTCCTATCGCGACTTCTCGACCGCGACCGCCTTCGCTTTCTGTCAGGCGTCTCAGATCGGCTACGCGACCGCCTACGATCGCGGTCTCTGTCCCTATCGCGTCTGAAATAACATAAAAACTTTATAACACGATCCTCCCAAACAATCATGAGCAGATTTTATAATAGGCATTTTTTAAACACGTCGAAGATATGCTGTAAATATATATTGTGTGGAATAACTTACCCACTTCTGACCATTATTTAGTTACTTCCTATGGGTAATAACATTGAAATAACAAGTTTATAAAACGAAAACCCAGCACGCGTCCAAATTTTGTTTGACAAATCATTGGACAAATTGCAAAGAACATGACAATCAAGGGTATGTCACTCTATAATTGTCTATGCCCAAATGTCAAATAGTAAAAACAATATTAGTAACATAACGATTTATACATTATGTCCTTTCATTCTCTTTACTAATTATTTTTAATCATCCAAACAAATTAAACAATATATATTGTAAACATATTTATGAACTAAATATGTTATGTAATTGTGACTGAGCAGTACGAGAGCTATGGCTTCAGATAATTGCTTCCTACCGAATTAAAAAAGAACTTGACAATACGGAACATCGTCAATGTCATAAACATAACCTCTTATTTCAGTTTCATACAAATTTATGCCGAAACATAAATCTATTCAATACTAACGGTTTTAGCAAATAATTACCTAGCTAACTTGCTATTTTTACTCATTAGCTTAACAAATAGTTAATAATACATACATTTGTTATCCAAACACTACGATGGCCGACGACGGAGAAAATGTAAGATAAATATTTTGATAGTTTAATACTTTATACTTTACTTCATTATTGCTGTAATATATATTCTCACAAACTGAAATTATTAAAGCTGAAAAGACAGCGATTGTTAATTATATTCTCTCTCGCATTTTTAAAGCAATAGTATATTTACGAATAGACGTAAATCAACTTCAAAGTTTTTATTTCCAGGTTGCGGTTATGACTGTAAAGGAGCCGTTAGATCTGATTAGACTCAGTTTGGATGAAAGAATATATGTAAAAATGAGGAATGAACGAGAACTAAGGGGAAAATTACATGTAGGTATATATTTTCAGTCAACATTATATTTATATTTTAACTGATAAAAGAAGCCAATCACTTAATTGTCACTGTTACAAACACCTCTCAATGGTAGTTGCACTGCCAAGAACTTTGGGTTTGTAAAACACTGCAAACCTTTGCACTATAATTCTCAGCATGCATAATATAATAATGGATGGTATTCTGTAATCAAACTAGCTTAACACCCTGTCAAATCAAACATTACATGGCTGGCAAAAATAGACTGTATAACATATACTTTTTAATTTCAATGATTTCAGGCATATGACCAACATTTAAACATGGTTCTTGGTGATGCTGAAGAAACAATAACCACAGTGGAAATTGATGAGGAAACATATGAAGAGGTGTACAGAACTACAAAGAGGAATATCCCCATGTTGTTTGTACGAGGAGATGGTGTCATACTTGTATCTCCACCAGTGCGTGTTGGTCTTTAGGTTACATTTATAAAATTAAGAACAATAAAGTATTTTAAAACATATAATTAATCTTTATTTATAATTTTAATTACTGCTTCATTTTTGAAATTCCTGTGTTTCTTCGTAAGCAATTCATCTTCATCCATAGGTTCAATGATCATTCCAGCTTTAGTGATCACACTTGGCTTTATCAGTTTCTTATGTGCCTTTTCAGGAATGAAAGTATTACCCAATGGTAACCTTATTGATGCTTCATAGTCTCTTACACTTCTAAAGGGATATGGCAACTCCTTAACTTTGTGTAAACCTAGTTTTGGATCCTTATATTCTTTAATAATAATGTCTCCTTTGTTATCATCCCGCCTTGGTATCTCTGGGATAGGTTTACTTATAAATCTATTTTTCTTGCGTTTTGGAGCTTTTACACCTTTGCCTCCCCAAGCTCCCCAGCCTGGTAAAGTTAAATTAATTTCTTCTGGCTTGTCCTTGTTGATTTCATCCTCCTTCTCTTTCCGGAAACTTGCTACAACATCATCCTCCTCAAATACTTCTTCTATATTAACTCTTGGCACAACCTGCTCATCATCATCCAATTCATCAAATTCATTTTGGTCCCCAGGTAACATAGTATTTAAAAATTTTGGTTTAACTTCTATGAATGTACTGGGGTCTATATTGTCATCTTTTGACTTGGGCTCTTCTTCTGCCATCGTAACTTCAGGAATAGGTTTTGCATTATTTTCCACAATTTCTGGTATTGATTTTGATGTAGTTTCTATTAATTCTTCATCAATGATAACTTTTGGTATTTTATTTCTTAATTTTAGATATTCTATATTGTCTATTTGAGACTTTTTCTGACCTTTCTTTTCATTTTTATCCATGGATTCTGTCAATTTTTTTACATTCTCAATGTTTTTTCTGAGAGATTTTAATTTTTGTTCCACTTTTTGTGCTAACTCATTTTCAAGTGATTCAAAAGCTTCTAACATTTCTTCTTTATAATTATCTTTTTGTTTATCAGTTACACTTTCAACAGTCCAGGTAGAAGTAGCAACAAGATTTTCTTTTTTTGGCTTCTTAGCCTTTACTACTTCCATCTTTAAGGTATTTTTGTTTTTTCTTGATTTTTTTGTCTGAGAATTTTTATTTTGTTGTGTAGAAATATCCATATCCAACATATTTTTATGCTTTGCTTTTTCGTTGACATTACCATGTGGTTTTTCTGTAACTTCAGCACTAGAGACAGGATTTTTATTATCTTCTTCACCATTTAAATTATCATAATTTTCCCCTTCAGCTTCTTGTACCAGCTTATTGATTCTTTCTTTTAATGTTAAAAGCTGATTATTTGGTAATTCATCCACAGTATCATTTTGATTATCATCAAATGTTTTATCATCCTCACTGTCACTATCTTCTTTCTGTTTTAGGCCTTTGCCTTGTAAATATTTCTTATACCCAAAATTAAATTCGGCATCCACATTAGATTTATCTTTTTGTTGCATCATCCAGGGGTTCATGGGGTCTTGTGTTAATGCAAGATCTGGAATAACTTCATTGTTGTCCTCGTCATCATCAGAACTCTCAACATCTTTTGTTTTTTGTGTTAGACTTCTACTGACTGCAAGTTGTTCTGCTATTTGTTGTCTTGCCTGTGATTAAAATATAATTGCATATTGTTTATTGTGTAAATAGAATTATAACAAAGTCTTATTGACTAAGGTAAATCAATACTATAATTTATAGCTGAAGAGTTTATTTGAATGCACAAATATCACAAACTACTGGTTCAAGTTGAACAATTTGTATAATGTTGGATAACCTATTTATCAACAGCTTCCATGTCATACGCTGCATTAACGTTACGCAACAATCATGTATGAAGCTCCTTAAATAAAAATTTAAAAAATAAGGGATATATTTTAAAACAAGCTCCTCCTATACATGTGTCTGCCTGTCTGATTGTGATAAATTCAAAAACTACCTAAAGAATTTTCGTGAAATTTGGTATGGTCATAGTTTGAGACCCTGGGAAGAACATAGGCTACTTTCCATCCCTGGAAAATATATAGCGGGACTTTTATACCGGAAAACTGTCACATGCGGGTGAAGTCACAATCAAAAACTGTGTAATAGTTATTTAGATTCATAAAATTCTAGATATAACTAAACAAAAAATAAGGAAATTGAAAGTAGCATTACCTCCTTATCATATTTAGCCCTGATCATTTTGTTTTTCGCCCATTTTCCTGTGTTCTTATGTCTCAATGTGTGTCGCTCTAAAGCTCTTGATTTTTCAATCGCCTCTAACTTTTGCAGTGCCTCTTCTGGATTCGTTTTTTGTAGCTCTTCAAATTCTTTTAGTTGTTTTTTCAACCTTTCCTTTTTCAATACTCTGCAGAGGAGAAGCATGATTATAGTAACACTTAAAAATATATTGATCTGGATTATTTTGTGGAGTAGGAAACAAACAATGTTTTATTATATGAAATATGAAGTTAATTTATTTTCTCACTGTATACAGTCAATACCATCATAAAATCCAATACCATAAGAAAGCATTTTTTTTTCAAATATCAAGAAATGTGTGTATGACACAAAAAAAAATAACTTCATAAAATTTATAACAGAATTTATGACATTCATGTAAGAACTAGAACAGACATGTTCAAAAATAGTTTTTTATTCCACAGAAATTGTAACCAAGGTATTTTATATTAAAACTATTTAAAGAAATAATTTAATTTTAAAGACCTCAGACTTTAAGATTTTTGTAACTTTATAAAATTTTATTATTACTTTAAATGAACACTTTTAAAATATACAATCCATATTTATGCCAGTTTATTATCCAAAAAAACCAGCACAAATATAAAAAGGACATATCCTTTAAAGTAAAGCTACTAAATATTGACTTTTAAATATGCAGTTTCAATTTTTTATGAAATCGATCGCAAATGCGGGGCCCATGTATACGTAAAATAACCATATAGAATAAAGGATACCAAATTATTGCTCATAGAAATAACAGTTATTTATAAATTTATATAAATAATATGTATGATCTTTGAAATAAATATTTATGACATCAACAGTAAAACATAATTTCATATTGCTGAATAATACTAACCGGTGATATTTCTTACTTTTAATCTTGCTCTGGCGCTTGGCTTTTGCTGCCTTGTATGATTCTTGAGCGCGTATCTTAGCTAGATGTTGTCTGTGTTCAACCATCTCCTCATATGACATAGGATATAGTGGTTCTTCTTCTTCCTCCTTTTCCATTTCTATTGGTGGGTCTATTTCATCCAAAGCAAGCTCCAGATCAGACTTTGCTTTCAATTTAGACAAAAACTCATTTGTAGACTGCAGTTTAGATGAAACCTGCTTCAAAGGTAATGAGACAAAGTCTACAGTTCGATTCCTGGCAACTACAGGGTCCCAACGTCCAACTTTTTTTTTCGTTTGAGTGTAACCAGTAGCTCGCTTGATTTTTTCTACTTGCGGTTTTTCCAAAGGCTTAGGTAGAACTTTTGAATCCGTTTGAGTCTTCAATAATTTCTTACTAGTTTTGACGTGGCCTGCTGTGTCGCCTAAAATCTTGACAACATTATGAATCTTTAATTTAGACGATCTCTTGACCAAGTTAAATTCAGAATTTAGGATCGTGGGTTCATTTCGTGTTGGTTCGGTTATGTGCTGCGTTTTATCTAACTTGGACACCGCACTTATTAATCTGTCGTGTTCTGAAGCCACAAATTCCGTATCTTCGAAATCTTCCATTCTTACAATTATACAAAACTATATAGAGAAATAATAAACGTGACCTAACCCTAATTTAAGGTCTCATGGGTCTGTAAAGAAGCAGGTAAGTGACAAGCAAAGAGAATATAACCACCAGAGACCAATAAACTAGAATAACCACTACGTTGTGACAAGTGACAAGTGACAAGTGACATTTTACAAATGAATTTTTTTTTTTTTGGTTTGATTTACTCCTTAAGGAGAAGGCAAAGGCTCTCAGCCATACAGCCTAGTCTATCAATTTACAAATAACAACAAAATCACTAGCAAAGACCGAACGAAATCATGAAACGCGAAAAAATAGTTTAATGTTTTTGATCAATAGATGTCGCTGTATATGTAAAGAGGATAAAAGGCAATCGTTTAACTGCGATAAGCCTATTTACTAATTTCAAGATGATTTTAATCAAAGACCAATAAACTAGAATTTTAATTATAATAATGCAATGACCATAGAAAAAAATGCAGTGACGATGAGTATTGAATTTACGAACTGTAAAATAGGCTGAATTGACTTCCAAATTCTACGTTAATTTCATTCATAATTTGTTCTATAAAACTGATTTATTTCTTTTGAAACTGTAATTCCTGGTAAAAGGTAACAAATAGTAATAGTTGACTAAGATGTTTTTGTTACATAGATACGTTGTCCGAACTCAGCACTGGCAAGACGAAAGCAAGGTAATTGCCCGATATTCACTTAGTCAACCTCCAACCCTCTTTGCTCCAATCATTGTCGCAGCTAGTCGGCTTACTAACTTTTTGTATTTTTATAAATAAAATGCCTTCCTGCGTTTTTAGACGATGTACAAATTATACTCCAAGTGTGAATGAAAAAAAATTCCATTTCATACGTCGGTAATAAGTAAGGTGAGGTGGGGCAAGTGCGCCGACGGGGTAAGTGCACCTACCCTAAAAAAATCGAGAACTATTGATGTTATACAATTACCGCAATCTTACATCTATGCTACTAACTGAAATACAGTTCCACTAAAAAACATAAATGGCTATGTTCATTTTAATACGATTTATTCGCCATTTTATTTTAAGTGTCATTTAGACCTGTAAACCGAGATGACCCCGTGAAAGATAACATCAAATATTTCAAGATATTTAACATATTTCTGTAAACCAGTAAGGTGAATACATAGTTTAAACCTTTTATTTTAACTTCCTGCCTGAATTTTATTTATATATACTAAAATAAAGGATTATTTAGCAATGCGAAAAAATGTACCTAAAAATTGTCGAGTAGGGCAAGTGCGCCTCAGTTAATAGTCGTATGGCGCACTTGCCCCTGATCCATATATAACCAACCTTTTTTGAGAATAAGTTTTACTAATATGAATTATTATTATTAAAATGTTATACTTAACAGCAATTTAATTTTTTGTACTCAAGATATTTTGTTTTGAGCCGACTTAAATAAAAGGGCGTATTAGTTAATTCGTTTTTACAAAAGAAAAACTGAAATACCTTGGTCTAGAGCAACTTTACGTGAATAGGTTGCAACTGTTCGATCAGGCACGTTATCTGGATATAATGCAGCTAAAACATATCAAATGTCATAAGGCCAAATTCTAAGTAATTGAGTTATAACGCATTCAAAATTGTTAATTCCTACATTTTTGTATGTTTTTTTAGTTTTTAGAAATAAAATGGATTTTATATTAGGGCTACCATTTTTTTATTCCAACATATCCGCACACAAAACTCTAACATAGCAAAAAATTATATATCAAAAAAAAATCTAAAATGTTTTCAAGCCCTGATTTACATATATATGGCGCACTTACCCCGAATTTGATTTGACAGCCATAGTTTGTTATAATATTGAGTGATTAAAAATTATCCCAGAGCAATGCGAGTAAAACTTATTTCTCTATGGACTAAAGTGAGTGTTTTCTTTATAATGTTTCATATTGGCGTTTTTTTTTACACAGGCGCACTTACCCCATTTCCAGTGGTAAGTGCGCCTACTACCATTTTTTTTTACTTTGAGCAAAATATTATTAATTTATGGTCCGATTTCCTTGAATGGCTATGGGTTGTTATCACAAAATACCAAATATTCTTAAATTAATAAAATTACATTCTTAAGTCAGCACATAAAGAAATTATTTTGCATTGAATCCAGCTATGAAAATTTTATGGCGCACTTCCCCCGACTGACCTTATACACTATTTAACTTATTTTTTGACTAATAAATGCATTTTATTCGACTGTCATGGCAACGGGGCGGTCGACGCTTGGGCCCACTAGGCCTCTGGGCCGTATCAATGTGAGCTGCTAGGGCTGTGACTATAGTAAATACTGTGCTGTTTTTATGTGCATTTTTTTTAGTCTAAAACGCGTCTATTTGTAAAACGTCATGGACAGTTAACACGTATAAAATATACGTAAATGATTAGAAAATAAGGAAATACTATTTCTATTTGTATGGCAGGTGGGGTCAAATGAATATGACTGATGAAAAAATGCTAGGACTGTCAGTCACTTTCTTCAATTAATCTATCGACCCTGTTTTTGTTGCAATTTAAACCCCTCATGTGCATCTATTCACCTCTTTCTTTGTTTCTATTTCCTCAAAGACGTTTTATTCATCACTAATTTTCGTCTATTATTCGAACTACAGGCGTCTTGACTTTATTACTTTATTTATGAATATTATTATTGAATATGATTTTTTTGTTTTGTTTTACTAATAGATAAGAATCAATAATTCAAATAAATACATTTATGATTAAATGACGCAACATACACGATGTCTGATACAAAAAATTACACATTACTAAAGCACTCAATTGCTTACATCTTATACCTTTTATATTTTAAACTCGGATAAATGACAGGCAAAGAAATAAAGTTTAATCAAAATACAATATTCTTTCATGACATAAATCAAATTAATCTATTTCCATAAAATTTTGTAAGATTAATGAAATGAAATAGTACCTACTGGATTAAGAAATATCAAAAATTCAATGATATTTTAATAACTAAGCGAGTATTTTGCCTTACACTTTTTATTATAGAAAAATAAGCCACATGTCGTTAGACTATAAAAACAAATGGTTGCCTATGTCAAATATGGCCAAGTTGTAATATAATAATTTTGGTATTATCATTTCATATACCATAATAATAATATCTTAAAGGGTTATTTTTAGAGAAAAAAGATGGAACACAAATATGTATAGCAATTTATTTCTAATTTAGCATACAGAACATAAAATTATGTAAATACTTGTTACATCATAATTAAGAATAGGGTACCTATTGTAATTTTATTGAAATGAAATTTAACGAAGAAAGGTATTCATTGTTCATAGGAGCAATGTGTTTTATCTTCGTTTCCCCTGAAATTATAAGTATCTTGACTCTTGACCTAGCTCAAATTTAAATATCAAAAAGGACTTAATTTGTTACAACTGACAATTCATCGGATGAGGGCATCGAAGGTGGAATATTTTCTTCATTTTGATTTGATATTTGTCTTGCATGTCTGTATTGACGATTGCGATAAAGTTTCGCTTCATCTGTGCATTTGATTGTTATGCTGTTTCTGAAACATTATGATAATTATTTAAAAAGAAATATCAAACTATGCATAGTAATAACGACCAGTAATTACTTAAATAGGACTTGAAAATTAAGAATATTATATTTCGTACCTCACTAAATTTTTTGGTACTCCGCACCGCGTAGATACAGTTTTCACAATATCTTCAACTAACACAGGATCTAAAATCTTTTTCGGCGGTTTATTTGTAAACGCTGGCGATTGTTTTCCAGTCAATGAATGAGTTGCTAAAACCCTACAAAAAATTTGTTTATAAATTAGGGCATTCATAGCGGGAATATTAAGCTAGTCATGTTATTTAAAATATAATATTACTTTCGAGGAAAAATGGCCTGCAATAATTGTCGAGTCGCAGATGTGTGCGAATTCCAATCAATTTCATTTAGCAATCTTGCTGGAACCGTAGCGTTACCGTTTCCTATTGGTACCTGAAAACATATATGACAGAATTATAACTATTTATAAGTTGAAACTTCTAAATATCACTTATTATTAAATTTCTTACCATATCGGAATCATTTGAACCATTCTGCTCTACGTTATTAGTTGTTTGAGCCGACATTCTGCGTACGCGCAATGTGTTGACACTGTTCTTATCTAAATCATTTTTAACATTCAATCCGTTTGTTGAGTTTGGGATCGGTTCTTCACTTACTCTTTCTGGCTCTCCGTTAGTCACGTTTTGTTCAGTGTGCCTATCATTTTCTATGTGTGGGCGGTTGTTTTGCTCTACCCAAGAATCGTTGACGAGTGGTTCATTGTAAGATATGTCAACATCATTATATTCTGAATCTGATATCTGTATACAGCTTGCATTATTATTCACTTGTGTTATTAAGTTTTGAAATCTATGGTATAAATTTTTTAGCATTAATTCCATTTCTTCGATCTTCTCTAACGGTGGTTGTAGAAGAGTATTGTCGGTTTGGGTGCCTTGATCAAAACAAAGTGTTGTATTTGATTGAACACTATTTCCTGGAATCGGCGTACTACTAATAATTGAACGACGTTTCTGATTTGCAGCGGGACTAAACGTGGAATGAGTGTATCGCATGTTCTCTGCTTTGTTAAAATGATGATATTTTTTGGAGCTTTTTGAATGATGTGTTCGACTTCTATCTTGACGACTATTTGTCTGAAAATATAAAATTTCACTTTTCACTTATAAATATATTTATTACAATATCGAGTTTGTACCCTACCCAGCCTATTCGAAGGGCTACTTCCGAAAAATTATAAGATCCTCATATCTACAAATACAATGCAAATAATATTAGGTGCTGTGTATTCGATACACCTGTATTTGTCAGCTAAACATAAGTATAATGAGTGCCAGATTTTTATGTAAAAAGTATTCTTGCGCTATACTTTGTTTTTGTTATAATAAGTGCGCATGACATAGTTGGGCATAAAACACATATATCAGCAAAAACACTGCAGTTGTTTTTAATTTATCAAAGAAGTTAAATACTTGGGAATCGAACCTATAATTATACTGTTCATAGGCAACGCGGTTAAACCACTGAGGTGAACAGTAAATTATTTTTTTATTCGATGCTTTTATTACCTCTGGTTCACTATCACTTGTGCTATCTTCACCCTTAACTATTAAGTGAGGAACTGAATTCTGGTTGGATATCGCTTGTTGTTTCTTGCTTGCTGTTGAATCAATGTACTGGAAGTAAAAAATACAATGAATAATAATTGAAAATAATTTCTTTCGTACTTTCTATAATAAACATAAACTGCCTCAGTAACGTTCCTATACTTAGTTGTATTGCATGTGCGATACAACTTTCCACTATGAGGTTTCGGGTTCGAATTTCAAGTCGAGCAAAGTGATACCTACTGGCTGTTTTTATGTAATATCATTTCGGACTCTCGAACTCGAAAATCAGGCCCTAAATATCGATATATAAGTGCGCGTATGTATGTATAATAAATATTTATATACTTACCATTGATTCGGATTTCATTTCTTTAATGGTGCGCATACAAAGCTGTAGTACATTTTTTACTTTTTGATCTTGCCTTTCCAGTACTTCTTTGTGCTCTTGCAAATACCGCTTACTATCTGTTATCGTAATAATTCAGGTGTAAAAATACAAATTATAAATTTGCTAAAAATCAAAATAAAAATACGCACCCGATATTCGCAATATTTGTGCACGCCGTGGATTTTCATGTTTCGCGTGAATGAAAATTTCTTTTCCCAGATTTAAATCGGTTTCACTGTAAGTTGTAGTATCCACATTCACAACACCATATGCAGGAAAGACGTTCCGCTCATCCACCCATTCTACCAACAACCAGATGCGTCGTGCCATGTTATTAGGTTATTACACTGCAACTGCCGGCGTACAAATGATAACTGAATGATGCTCCTCAATGCGCTTTAGTTACTCTGGAAGCGCAGGTAATAAGTAATACAATACATTTCACCGTCCCAAGCACCCAAAATTTGCCGACCCTATTCAATAATCGACAAAAAAACTTCTAAACTTTATTGCACCCATAGCCTTTGCGATGTAATAATTGTGTTCGTCGTTGACCGTTATTTTAAATCTCGTAAAGCAGCAAAAACAATGTAAGTATTATTTTATTTTGAAGGTGAAATCATTTAATCTCATTGTTATTTTTATTTATTACTTAGGCCAAGTAATCCATCATTCGTAATCCCTAATTAGTGCAGGTTTAGATTTTTCAATGACTTCTACGGCAATATCCACTAATAAATAAACTATACGATGCTTTCAGTTTGAAATATTTAATCTAAATAAATATTTAAATTGAACCTTAGAGTATTAACATTAAGTTTAAGTATATCAATATATTTGTTAATACCTATTTATTAAAATTTATCCAGTAATAAAAATATTCAGGGACAAATCAATGAATGTTAATAAATAATTACTTATAAATAAATATGTGAATGATAAGTGTAAACTTTAAATAAATAGTAAAATTGATTGCTTATTATAATATACTAGTTTCTGTTTTTTGCATTTGAGTATTAACTTATCAATGTTGTGTTAGACACACTACGTCTTTTTTCTCTGCAGTTTAAAGTTGAGCGGAGTGTTATTCATTGATTTTAGTTTTGTTACGTATGCCTGATTACACTTAATTATTTGGCAAAATTAATAACAAATTGAAATAATGTCTATCTTAACAATATTATAATTATTTTTTTATTAAAATTCTTTATTCTGCTCTTAATGCTCATATTATATAGGTGGCTACTTTTGGTTTAATATAAAACACATTCACCCACCATTACTTTACATGTTATAATTTTGTTTTGTTCATTGAATTTGCAACTAATTTCTAAATAAATTAAAGTCTAGTAATACCCATGGCCCAAAAATTGTATTTATCTTTAATACACTTTTTAAGAAATTAAGCTTACACATAATATAAGACATATAGATGTATTAGGTGCACCTCTGTCTATCCCTTCGAGAATAAAGGGCGTGAGTGGATGTGTTGGTTTATATTTTAACTCATAACAGATATTTTAAACATTAACACAATACCCATTGATTTCACTTTACTATTTTCACATGTGAAGAGGTAGGTAAAAATAAAATCAAATCGGTTCGAAGAATACAAAATAAATTGTAAGAAAACAGTAAGTTAATAGTAAAAATCTTGTACATTTCTAATAAGTTACTTGTTCCTTATAACAAGCCTATAAGGATTATAGCCTTGCTCTATTAACAATAGAAATGAGTAGAGTTTAGTTTAAATAAGCTAACTTGTAAATACCGTCGTTGCATTGTTCTAAGCTTATTCCCTTCGACAATAATTAGAATTTAACAATGGTCAAGGCTTTTCCAAAGAATTTTGTACATAATAGTAAATGCATTCATAAAGCGTCCAAAGGGATTTGGTTTATCTACCTGAAAGTTAAAACAGTACCGTGGTATTTTATTTTATGATTTGTTCAACTGTGAGTGTACTTAAAGAGCGTCAATTGTGAAATTTTGGTCAGTTTGCATTCATCTTAGGTGGTGGACGTTTGTGGTATTTCTCTGGCTATAACTTAAAATAATTAACGTTGGAAATAACTAGTTAATGTTTTTAGTGGTGCGCAATTCTTCACCGACTAAGTATGTAAGTTATAATATTACTATTTGACATAAGTATGTTTATAGAAATTTTTACATACATTATGCTTGTAATATTTGTATTTTTTTAGTATACCATGTCTGCTATCAGTATGAATTCGGGAAACATTGAATATGATGCTGCACAGGCCCTTTTGGATTTACAAAGCAATATAAGAGAATCAAGTACAAGTCAGTGTAAGTAGTATTTTAGTATTAACTTGGAGATTTAAAAATTATACACACCGTCATTATATACCTACTAAAAAATGTTCTGTTTTATAATTAACTTTATTTTTTTTATTACAGCTAGTATAACACCACGATTCCAACCTAAAGAAGACATGGAAAGAGCAGCAAAACTGTTCTTGAGCTGTATTATAGCATCTAACCCACCTACTCCCGCTTCTGTCCCCGAATCACTGTTAGAAAATAATAATAACACAAACAGCGCCGCTACTATCCGCTTTCCCGCCGCATTAAAAAAGGATGCAAGTCATGAACGTAACATTGATACAAGAAGAGCAAAAGAAAAAATTGCAAAATTTTACCATAAAAATCCACAACGAGGTCCAGAGTCGTATAAAAGAAAAGAAACGATCGATACAACGACGCTTAAAATTCAACATTTTGAAACTATACGTCCTAAAACTACAATAGAAAATTCTAACTTACAGCAAAAGATAAAAACTCGTGATATAGCTACTCAAACGGACGATTACTATCAATTACCTCAAATAGAAAATATGGAAGCAACCATCAAAAGTTTAAGTGAAAAAATTAAATCGTTAGAAGCGCAAATTGAAAGGACTAAATCTCAAAAAATAATTCATGGGGATGATAAAACTACCTCGGAAGCTGAGATGGAAATCGATGAGGACGAAATATCTTCATATGAGCAAAGTTCAAACGATTTAGACACGGTATGCATTAGTTATTATTCGAATTCGTCTATCAATTAATTTTACTAAAATTTTCGCTTATATTTCATTGTTTTAATTTTAGACTCTGGACAAAACTTTTACCAAAAATTCTTCATGTCGTGAAAGAAGTAACAGCATCGGAAAAAGATCAAAAGAAGAAACTTCCTGCAAAGTGTTAAAGAATCACAACGTAAATACTAAATCTAACGAAATAGTACGTGTCTTTAATTGTTTTTTATACTTTTATTTTACTTCATATATTATATCATATTATTCTTAACTATATTTGTGGATTAGGTTCCAATTGGCGATGGACATGCATCAGTCCCATCAAGACTGCTCAGGCACATCAATTGGAATTCTTATACGAGTGCTACACGAAAATTATTGACCGCTGTATTCTCTCGCAGGTAATATTACTTTTCCAGTCACATTTTATTTTCTCCGTTCATAAAAATCTATTTACCAGTACGTATTTAATGTTGTACATATTTACAGGATATTAGCCACGCATTCCCTTACTGGAAAACCATCACCTGCGTTTCCAAATAAACCGGCAAAGAAAAAATTAGATCCTGCTTTAGTTAATGACATCGTACAAACCGTTGTAGAAAAATGCTGCGTGCCTGAAAACGTAGTACGGTACGTTTATCATTTCTATCGTGTGAAAACATATGTTTAAGTATATGAAATTATATTCAAATTAATAAAGGAACGTGTGTTTTTGCAGGACTAGCATAACTACTAAGTGTGCCGATGAAAGCAAAATGTACCGCACTCGCCAGAAAAATGTAAAGAAACGCAAACACAAGGTGAACAGAGAGAATATTCCACCCGATACATCAGATTCAGACGAATTTTGATTTTCCAAGAAGATATTTATATGGAATATTCCTAGCTATGTCTGCTAGTTAAAGTGGTTTATAAGGTAAATATTTTTTTTATAATAATATATATAAGCTATAGGCATCAGTATTAAAATATGTATTCATATATATGATATTTAACGCATTTTTCTTAATTGCAGGTAGTTGGTCATTTAGACTTTAATAAATAGCGTGCATGCTTTAGCGCCGTTTAACTCCGCCACTTGGGTGTACTACTCTTTCCCAATGCCAGTCTCAAGCCTGGAAAAGAGGAGGAGAGGGCGGCCGCTCTCCCGTTCACATCAGAATGTGGTTATAATAGTACCGATAACATATCTTGAACTTTTGAGTAGATTCTTATTTATGTTTCATTATTATTACTGTAAATAGGTTTGTTCATTACTCTACTTTTTATATAATAGTATATTTTTTTATTTGTGTAAATCTTAGACTATATAGAAAGGAAGCGCGATGTGTAATAGGCACAATGGTTACAAAAAAATCATTGTAAGTACTATACGCATAAGCAATTCGTTATATTTTTATATGAACACAAATTTTCAATGCTTGTCAGTTTTACGAAAGCTTATATAAGTTTATAAATGTATGAATGATTTAATCTTATATCTTTGGCACATGTAATAACATACAAGCCGTGTCCTTTATATATTGTCTACGGTGTAAATAACCAATTTTAGATACAATGTAAATAACATTATTCTGTAATAAACGGAGCCAAGAACAAGGAAAGTGTTATATTTAAATATATTAATTATTGACAAATTAATTAATAAAATATGACATAACTGAAACAATTGACTTTTTAATAATAAATCAGATCGATAAATTATTATTGGCCCTTGTTGGGAACAACCTCCCTCTAGTATTGAAAATGATTAAATACACAATTAGATAATATTTTTTGTCAGAGTTCATACACTTTTACAGAAAGGTACTATTTATAGTCTATGACAAATTATTCAGTCTGTGATTTAGGCGTAATAATATGTCAAATAAACTGTCACGATGGACTTCCTTATGTAATCTGTGCGCAATAGCAAAAATGTGTTGGAATGGGAGGTTGTCGTAGTTGTTTTGATAGGAATTATGCAATTAAATTACCGTAGTCGTGTGTGATTTATGTTACGAAACATCAGACAATGTCTCACGAGACAGATCTCTTAATATCTGTGCCGCGTTCTTGTATAAATGAGTTTTACAGCAAGTATATAAATTTAGTTGAAACTTTTTACTGTGTCACACTCTCCAAGAATAATTTGTGTTTGCCAAACCAAAAACCTGATTATGTGTACTTCAACGTCACGTTCAACTTGAATCCAACAGACGGAAATTTCAATCCTCGGGAGTTGGTTGGCCGCATTCAGGTAAGAGGTCCTATTGTGACATTCATTTACGAAATGTATTGTATAAGATTTGAAAAGAAACAAAGAGAAATCGACCTTGTGTTTATATTAGTCGTCATCATTTCCTGTCCATTTAATTTGTATCATCTGGACAATCGTGTTCCTACAATAATTGGTTATTGTGAATAGTTGTCATGGCTGCCTTAATGTTATATACTCATAGGTACTAAGTTCATATTTGATGAGCATTAGTGTTAACATACATCGTTGAACTCGTTGTGGTGTTCATGCTGTGTAAATGTTTGAGCATATGTGAATGTTTAGTCCCATCTCTTGTCTATGTCTTGAGCCAAGCGTATTGTGTTCTATATTCAAATAAAATATATTAAGAATTTTAGTGCATATGTACTTAAAAATGTGATGAAATTAAGTATAGGATACAGGAAAAAGCATGCCCAAAGGATACACCTGTCCATTTGTGTATATGGTATCAATCAAGTTTTATATTTTCTCACCCTGAGGATACATTTTACCCTGTGTTTTGGTAGTCTTTTATGATTTCTTATGTTTACGCAAATGTTAGACATTGAAATTAAACTAATTTTCGGATTCTATCGCCCCCCCCGTGACCATGAAGGCTGCAAAGTCTTCGAAACGTCGGGAGAAAATAAAACACTAATACCGCAATAGAATCCGAAAATTAGTTTAATTTCAAGTCTTTTATGATTTATATTTGTCTTTATGGTAGTCTTTTAAAACTAAAGGATTCCAATAAGTATTTATATGACTCTATGAAAATCTTTGGTGGCAGACAATAAAAGAACAAAACCCATTGATGTTCAGTTATCAGAATGAGAGCCTACAAATAGGTAGAAATTGTAAGTCACGTTTAATGCAAATATTATTTAATGTGCAATGAATTGTAAAGCATGTCGGTCTATATGATATTGTAATTGGACCGTCTTCTTTAATGAATGTAAATGTTGATCCTGTTAGCTCATAGGTAGATTACAGTTTCTTGTATTAAATCTAATCACTTAGTGATAATGAACATGACGCTCAATTTGTAAACAGATAACATATCTTATTAGTCATAAGTACAAAGATTTATATCTAAATATTATGTGGTTAGTCATCAAAATAATCATTAAGATGATTATTGAGATAGTCATAAATAGTATACTTTAGGTGTATTTGTTGATAGTTGGATAATACCAATTTTATTACACTAAAGTCAGTAATTACATTAAACACTTCCTTTTCTAAGCCAGATAGGAAAATACAGAATATTTAATATGATCTCTTGAAAGCAGTCTTGATTAGCAATAAAATTCATATTTAATCTTTACGATGCATACTGCAGAAAAATTCAAAGTTTCAACAGATATGTAATTTAAGTAACTAATGTGCATTGGGCTAGGCAAAAAGTAACGGCGTTGTCGTCTATGTAGCATTCGTTCGATAAGGTGTAAGATTGTATAAGAAAAGATCTTACCCCTTATATGATCTTACAAAAGATCTTAGCCAAATGCATCTTGCCTGTTATACAATAATCAGTATCACTTTATAACAAGTCCCAATTTAAAGATACTGACTCCTCTAAGTTAGACTGTACATGAATTTTTTAGATTTGCAGTGTCGAATCATGCAACAGGCCATTTAATATTACATTGAAATCTGTTTTATGATTGAATATATACATGAAAATGTTGGGAAATGAAAATCATGTACTAAACTGACATTTATTTATGCTTAATATTTATACAAATACAAAGTATTAAGATATTTATATGTTTTAGTGTCCAAATCACTGACAAGCAATGCCATTACGTTGACACAGAATTGAACAAAGTCTACAGTTGGTCAATACATTACAAAGTTTCATAAATTATTTTTTTATGCTGGAATAGAAATATAAAATTTGCATATTGATAAAAATTTGAAAATCACTATTACTGGTTCTTTTCTATATATTTTTTGGGATTATAGATTTTTTTTACTGAAATGGATATAGAATCAGGTGTTATATATACAGCAATTTGTTCAAAAGATATAATATGGAACCTTGTAGATGTGAGCCAGCAATATGCAGAATCTTATTAAATGGATTGTCCTGTATAGGGCAACATAATTATTCTCACATTCTCTTAATATTGTGGCACATTTATTAAAAAAATTACAAAATTTACAATAACATAATATTGAAGGCCACATTACTCTTAAAATAAATATGTAGAGATTAGACAATTATCAAGATGACTTATATGGATGGTACTTTAAAGTATATTTCGGTCCTCCAAAAACATAAGATACAAATTATCTTTAGTCAGTTTTATTATCATATTTTATAATAAGCTGTAATTCAATGATGTCATGTAATGCCAGCCGCATTCTATATCATATTATGATGAGAAATAAAATAAGAAGGTTAGCAAAATGGTTTGTATTATATTTTATTTCTTGTATTGTTTACCATTGAAACAATTTTAGTTTTTACATATATCACTGATTTATGCAATGTATTATTTTATACATAATGGAAATTACTATGAAAAATATTTTTTTCTTTCCATATCATTACAATTTGCTAGTGGTAGGATATATTTTATTATCGCTCGGATTGCGACCACCATATACAAGATGTTAAAATTTGCCACACTCGCCTCCCTAAGTTTGTCGTGTTCTGGGATTAGTCTGTGTATATCCAGTTCCAACAGGCCAGCATAATTGTGCCGACAGTCGAGGACTAATCATCTCTCGTCAGTGAACTTCCTACTGGACCCGAGCCACTTACCATCAGGTGCGGTGGGGTCATTTTATCGTGCCTGTAAAAAAAAAATATTTTCGTGATATAATTTTTTGTAATAGCATAAAAACGCGATTGCGCTTTCAGCATCTCGCTATCTCACTTGCATGCACACACCACGCTAGTGGCTGTCATGCCCAGTTGTAACTACTGATAACCCTATCAAAATAAATATTAATTTTTAATGCTCTTCCGAAGCTTTTCTAGTACTTAAGGTAATGTAATTCTAAGGAAAAATAAAATATGCTATCTTCTCAGCAACAAACACCAATGCCCCATTTTCCTTCTAAAACTAGATTTATCCAGAGACTTGTGTGAAAATTATACATACAATATATTATTCCGTCTTGATTGAGTATTAGATAAACAATTAGATAAGAGTTGGGCTCGCAGATTATTTGGTAACATACAGGTGATTCACTGGTGGTGAATATAAATTGGTCTATATTGACGCACAGTAATCTGTAGTTACGTTTACAAGATTGTGTTTACAGTCTCTATGACTGGGTAATAGAGTGCTGAATGTTCTATTGGAGGTTTTCCGAGTGAGAGTTTGTTTTCGAGTGAGCTAATGTCTGAATCCTTTGAATGGAACACGGACGAAGTTGCGTATATATGATGCTTTGTAGTTAAAGCATTGAAAGACCGATAACTTTTATGCTGTATATTACTTTACAAATGTTCATAAGGTGAAATTTATTACGTCAATGCGAACTCGCGATGTTACGATCATGATAGGTGAATGATGATCTGTCCGTAGCCATAACCTGCGCCCTTAAAATCATAATATTTTTATACCTAGAGATACGATTATATGAATTTGCATATTTTGGCCATTTTCACCGGTTTTGCATATAATGCCTAAAATCATGGGACGGTGCATATTTTCGCTATATTAGATGTATTACTTTCATTTGATGTTTTTGTAGCTTACCTGAGGCCATTTTTTTAAATCACCATGACTTTGTTAAACTTAAAAGCATATTACGTGAATTGGTTGCAATCGGGGACCTTTTTTTTGTACCTGTTATTTGTATACTGATTTTAATTAAAAAAAATATAACATATTTTGACGTTTTTCGTGCATTTCTCACCGTATGCTGAAATAACCACCCAGCTGTCATGGTGTGCGTGCGCGTGTGCTAGTTTAACAATTATACTCTTTCTTTTCTTTCATATTTTAAACATTTTTATATATTTCGGGTTTTTCAAGGTGCATACAATCCGTTCTCATTATGACCTTGTACACCTACTAACATTATCTCGTAGTTATCGTAATATGTATCCCTAAACAGGCCCAAATCTAGGAGAGTGGGTAGGGGTTCACGGATATTGCTGGTGTACGTTCAATTAAACGGCATTTTAAGGTTGTACGCAAATTGAAATAAAAGTTGTTTATTTCGTAATTAATACAGAATTTAAAACAAAGTTAATTAAACGTCGGGAGAAAACTAAAATATTAAAATCGCGATTAAACTCGAAAAATAGTTTAATTATAAACTTAATTACCTAAAAATATGACATAAGATTACTAAAATTCTTTTGTAACATTATGTTATATTTTTAGAATAATACCTAGCTGAAAATATTTTGAAATTAGGAATCATTATGATAAGGATCTTACATTCACGCAGAAATTATAATGTGGTGAGCAATTTACACCGATTGTTTTGCGATTTGCATGACTTGCATACCTTGAATGAACGAGTGGTATAGTATGTAGGGACAAAAAAAAATTGCTGTCTATTGCATATGAAAATAAGTATATTATTATATGAATGCACTCTACTGAAGAGAGCTTTTTTAAGAATTATTCAGAATGCCCAAAAATAGCAATATTTTCGCGAGCAGTAAACATATGCCATAAAAACAATATATTTTATTTATAAGCAAAATATTGATAATAAAAATGCCCACGTCAGCGTAATAGCCGCGATTATACGCGAAGGTGGCGCGACTGTTTTCGCTGGATAAGCCCATCTAGCCAAGCCAGTTTCAACAGAAGAATATATTGCAAGGTAAAATAAATTATAAACAAAGAATGCCTTCGTTTCAAATAAATCTTTTGTTCAGATCTACTAATTACAGCGAATACAATAGAGATAATATGAAAAGTGGATCGATATATGTTTATATTTTCTTTTTTCTTCCCTGAATGTAGTATCTAATTTATTACAGATACACCTGTATTGAAATGTGTTATTAAAAACTGTTTTGTCTTCACGACGCCATTATATTAATGTTTGATACAATATACCCTCGTTAATTTATCTCTTTGGGGTTTATTGTAGTTATTTAGTTTTAAATAGAATGAAGTAAAATTTTCCTTATTTGGTTAATTGTTCAAGGCAAAAACATGTTACGTAATTGATTATTTATACTGATTAGTTGCACTGTTATTTCTTGTATAGTATTCAGACAAAGATCGTCCCATTAAGAATTTGTGTAGAAAAACCCACGAAAAGTGCGGTGTTTAATTACATAGTTTAAATTCCAATTTATTGTTATTCTGATCTGGCAAATGACGTCATTAAAACCTGATGGCGTGTACGTAGCCGTTCAAAATTGATGATAATCAACATATAGGTTGAAAATACTATGCCCTAACAAGAAATGATTGTCCATTCAACCGATGACAAAGGGTAATATTGGGATCATTATAATTATAACGATCTACTGGCTTTGTTAATTATTCAAAGACTGCGAAAGTTCGGGCAATTCAACTCTAAAACTAAAGTACTAAAGTAAAGTTATAAGCATGTTCCTAAAGGAAGCAGATAACATCGCGTGTCTTTAATATTGGTTACTACCATTAATTCTTGCGCAAATCCGCGTGAAAATGATTGCTGCTGCGTTAGTCTGAGGCTATGCAACATACGAAATTTTGCGGGTAATCGCGCTTGCTGCCATCAAAATAGTGACCGTGCTCGTGGGCGCACTATTGGGCGTACGGCCTTAATAACGTTTATTTGCTAATCATCCTCCAAGCGTCAATTGCCATCATCCAAATTAAAAGGACTGAATAGGTTAAAGTGATAGTTTAAAATCAGTGTTTATTTTTCTTGTTAAAATCGAAAATTTGGGACGTCTGTCCATTTGCTACCATTTGTTGAAAGTTAAAACATTCTCTCATTTATCTATTTAATGTTTTTTACTTGAATGGTTGACATTTTTATAAATCATCGAATTTTATTCAAATTATGCCCTCTTCTAGACTCTTGCGCATCTTTAACTTGCTCATCATCATCATTATCATCAAACATCTCGCAATCAGTTTATTCTACCTTCCTACTACTATAGAGGGGGTCGGCATTTATCACGAGGCCTAATGCGAGATTTTTTTACGAAGTTTTCCTTCACGGTAATAATGTTAATGTTAAGATATTCTACCGCCAATTTACTTTTAACATACCAATAAAAAATGAAATTAAAAATAATGACTTTATTTAATTTTAATTCGCTGTTTCGTAAATGCCCATGAGATAATCAGTATTGATTCCATTATTTCACATTGTTTATGGAATACATTATGCATCTTTATTAAATATAATAGTCGTAGGAAGTTGAGGTGTGTCGATCTGACTGAATTCATTTATGTTGGACAATACATAAGAAAATGTGGTTGCAAGTTGTCACGTGTATGCGCATTGATTAATTAACGATCTATATCGAGATTCGCTTCTGTTCATATTTCATAGTTGATATCATTACTTAGGCTGACACAGAGTCGAATTTAGATAAGTATTTTAGGGTCGTAATATTAAAGTGACAGTTAATTCAATACATCTGTATGGAAGGTGAATAGTTTTGACTACAGAAGGTCTTATCGAGATCCAGCGTTACCTTCCTCGCTTATTATAAACGTATCAAATTTAGTTGTCAACTGCCAAGAAATGTGTAACAGTCACGTGCTTTCTTTCTTTATTTACAAATCATCTTCGCGTAGATTTTCTTGAAAGGGATATGTGATCGTCATGCACAATAAACATATTGTTGTGATTTGTTTTGGTCCCACACGTGACAGACAGCCGATCCACCGTCGTCTCGGATACAAATCACACACGTATTCGAAACTACATTCCTACGCTGCGTGCAGTGGTTTCATTAGTTGCTTCTCTCTACGGCTGTCGCCCTATGCATAACTCTCAGATTAGATATTATCTTGAAACGTTTCGATGTCCTTAAAAAAACTTAATCCTACTTCAAAACAGATTTGAGAGACAAAAAAAGCCAATTAATATTATGTTAATGTATGTTTTTATCTAACCAGTGACATTGAATTGTAGTTATCAATGCTATTTTGCGTCAATGGAGTAAAAAAATATTAAAATTAGAAATAAAAAAAGTAGTATCGATGGAACAGATATCCAGATTCTGTAAACGATTAAAAGAAGATGGTGTAGATGCGACATGTCTGAAACAATATTGGCCGGTGTATCAGAGGTCAACGGTGCGCGGTGTTTGGGGGCCGCCCGTCGGGTGCAGTGGGCGCACAACCCGGATCTCGCGGTGCCCCGCTTCCCCTTCACTCAGCGGGCCCGTGCGTGGAGGTGTGCATGCGCGGTCCGCTCGGCGCCGCCGCGGTAGTCTCGCCGCGAATCACGCCGCGCGAGCACATGCGCGCGAGGCCATGCGACGCTCGTACGCACGCGCACTCTTACACTATTATGTACGCGACTGATAATTCCCAGGTGAGCGCGATACCCATACCCCCGTTAGGGCACCTGCCCACCAAACCGCTCGCGTCCGACTTGCCCTCGCGTCACGGATGTTGTCGGCTCGCGAGTTTCACAGTGAGTCGCGTTTTTGCGTACATCGCATTGTAATGATGTTCATTCACGATCAGCCGATATAATGATCCCGGAAGTAAGGCGCGTTTATTAACGTCATATAGGTATGCTAATTTTTGTACACAACGCCTTGAGTATGGTGTAGGAAATGTGCGAGGCTTGGTCGTGATGTCAAATGGGCGAGGAGATATTGTGTGTATTGATCATCGTTAGGACTCTGCTGATGGTTTATTTAACTGATTAGAAGAAAATTTAAGACTAACTGATTGTTACCTGTATAGAAAGAAATGTGCACTGTGTGGTGGAATCGGTGGTCGATGTCGCTTGTTGGCTTGTTGTCATGTGTTCGATGTTGACAGTGCAGTCAGTGTGGTCACGTAACATTGTTTTGTTCCATTTTGTGAAAGCCGAGTGGAGATTTAATTGAGGTGCCCGTCTTCATCGGTGATGTGTTGGAAGTGTCGCAGGTCCGGCATCGGTTGGATATCATGGCTGACTTTCACTTCGACCGCGAGAGATCTAGTAATTTATATTCATGCGTTATCTGCATCTGATCACGGATTTGAATTTAATAAAGGTGTGCACTCGAATGTTTATGTTTCTGCGAATCTTCAATGTACTTTGTGAACTTGTGAGCTAATTCTCTGATACTTGTTTAACAATAATCCGCCTCTAGGACGTCATCTAATTGGTTTTAATCGTTATGGATGATAAAACTATATATTGAACTGTGGATCTTTTGCTTAAAATACAATACAATGGGCCTGGTTTATCATATCTTAACACTTACGATGTAGGTTAACTTTTCCCTCTTCGATGACTATCTTTAAGTTACATGTGTAATTTTAAACGAGCCTTGAATCTTAAACATACGGATGTTTCGCAACAAGACACACGATCAGACAAGCCTTTGGTTTTAACGAAACATTTAAACGACACATTTTGCCTTTCCAAGCATAAGCAGAAATGTAACTAAATGCGAGTCATTTCGCAAGCCACCTTAGAGTCTATGCAATAGAGGAAAACTGAAGAGTAACATTGTTATCAATAACTAGCGCACGGGAAATCCCTTTAATTGTACCACCGTTTCTCTCACCATTAACTATAGATCATGATGACATGATCAGCATAAATATCAATAAATTATAGTTTCTAAGTTTAGACTCGCAAATTCTCGTAACAATATATTTGGTAATCGCCTTTAAGCTGGCAGCAATGTTTCAATAATTGGATACACATGGTACCCGCAATAAGTCTTGCAAGCTACAAAATTTCAAGAAGTCAGGCTACCGTGACTTCCACGGAAAAAACTCTCGCTTACGGAAAATAACTTTTGCAAGTTTTCTTGTTAATCTAAGCCCGGCTTTAGGATACAAGGTAAATTTTCAAAGTATTTTGCTGTTTGCAGATGCGTTATTATTAATGTGGCCTAGTTCGTGACTGATGGGATTTTCTATTCCACTATTATGGAGATGAAAATATTGAAAAATATTTTTCCTGTATCCTGTATTCCACCAGTTGCGTTGCCAGTCAGTAAAAACGTTTTTGAGCATTTCTATTTTCTTACATACAAAGTCCTCAATCAAGCATTGTGAAAAGGCACCCTTCCCTGAGTTGTCAGCCTAGGTACTCTTATGTTTGTGTTAAATTGTTAGAATTTCCTACAAGAAATTACCGATTGACTCCAACCAAATAAATATGGGGGATTTGCCCCTGAACCCCCTGGGTCCAAAACCTGAGTACATCCTTGCTCCTCTCTCTAATCTGTATCTCCTTTCCCTCCAGTTGGTGCCCTTAATAAACGCCGCGCTAACTGTATTTTTAGAAGCCATCTCTATTGGAAATGCATGATACATATAGGAACGATTCAGCACCAAATACGTTTATTACTCAATCCTGTAGTTGTAAACCGTTCGAAACGTTTGATGCCTTAAACCTATTCTGGGTATGCCTAGATCCTAGACCATTGAATCGTTTAATGTTTTTTTTTTTCATTTATTATATTTCTTCCAAACATTGGACATAGAGAGTATAAGAAGCATTATGAAAAACGATTATTGTCTCATTGCCATAATGAGAAACAAAACTCCAAGATTATCAAAAAAAAATCGATCATAGAATTCATAAAAAATATAAAAGTAGGTAGCGACTACATATTATAATATGATAAATTAACAACTCCAAATTTCAAAGGGCTATGTCCAACATTAAATAGTTGTTATCAAGCGGATCTTGTTATAAAATTTGCTAATTCATTTTCCGTGTTACATTATCATATCTATGAACAGGAGGTTATTAGAGTTAATCAGCCTTATTATTTGAACCATTATCTTATTTTTTATATTGTGCATTAATTAAGAAATAAGCCCTTTTCACTTAAATAAATCGGTGGTTTATAATTTAACTTCGAAAGTAAAACAAGTTATTATGTACCTTCTCTTATATATTAGAGAGATGTTAAACGTGATATTAATTATGTGACCCTCAACTGGGACCAATAGGGATGAAGAGTGTCAATAAGGATAAAAAATATTAAAATTACTTCAAAGAAAAACTAACTTTACTCTGATCAAATATATCTATACTTCTATCTATGCTATCATATAAAGCTGAATAGTTTGTTCGTTGACCCTGGGAAGGATATAGGCCACTTTCTGGCCCGAGAAAATATATAGCTGGACTTTAATCCCAGAAAACTCTTCCGGGCCTGCAAACTGACAAATAAAATTCCATAAAATGACAAAAATTAAGCTTTAAATAATACTTCAGTCTATTTCTCCTTATAATACAATACCCGTTTCATCCCTATTTATCCCGTTCCACTTAAATAAACAAGGACTCAAAATTTTCATCAATTTTAAATGTCAATATTATATTAAGATTCAACTAATATAAAAAAATATTGCAGTGTATGCAAAAACGAACTATATGGTTTTGATAAAAGACTTAAAAGTTGTTTGGCAACCTTCTAACGTTTCTTGAAACGTATCCGCGCTGTATCCGGTATAATTATGTTCTGATGTAATGTCAATAGTCAGCCTCGGTGAAACGATAGGGGCCCATTTGTGGTCAGCGATTAATAAAGATGTTATAATACATACAGTTTTTATGACTGATGTCCTCGGATGATGCTAATTTTTGATCGGTTATGTAATCTCCACTGTGTTAAGGATAACAACTTTGCGTGCATATATCGCGGTTCTGTAAATGTTGATTTCGGACTATTCTAAGAATTGATTAGACTCTAAAACAAAATATTGATTTTATTCTCTCTTTGTACCCAGGTCTCGATTTTAATGGTGTTAAGTTACAAGTAAAAACAGTTGAGATAATGCAACATTATTAAAAATATCTATTATCCTTTTTATAGTTCCTTACCTCAGAGCGAGAACCCTTATAAGGTCATTTCATTGTTAGTCCGTAATTCGTATGTCAAGGACCTTTTTATCAGGAATGACTTGAGTTCTGCTGTAAAAGTTTATAGATTAGCCGTGTAGCGTATTATAGATACCCATCTAAAGATTCTATTATTAATCTTCGTATCGCTTTTATTTTCTTAGGCTCTGAAATTGGTAATATTGGTATTGGTAATGGATTTTAGTCCATCCCGAGATTGACGCAACGCGTGCATTTTGGTATTTAAACATAAAAAAGATACTTTCAAAGATTATGTTTGGTTACTATAAAGCAAGTCCACTTTTGCTCGTTTTTGAAAATGACATGCAGATTACTATTCTGCGTTAAATTCACGAAGTTAGAGCAACACGGCGGTGTTATGAGTTTACATTTGCTAGTTACAAATTTGCTTGCAAGATGGTCTTTCACTACATATAACAAAGAAATTAAAAGATGCGAGTCTCATTTGCCCAACGTACTAAACCTAAGTAATTATTTGTTTTTGATCTTTTGATTTATAAGATCCAAATACCTGAAATGTAAGTCGATAAAATTGCCGCGTGTAAGCTAAAGAAAACGATTGTTGAAGATTAAAAATCAATCAAAGTTTAACATAGATTTATTAGTAAAGATTACATTTCAGTATTCCGAATTAATTACTTTGCAAAATATATTATTTGAATAAAAAATATTATTATGAATATTTAAAACATACATATTTTACATATTTTTGTATGTTTAAAATATTAATGAATGCGTAAAGGATTTAAAAAATACAAATTTGCTTTAATCAAATTGGGTTTCCCGGTGTTAATTAATTGTGTTAAGGCCCTGCTCCGAGCAAATGGCCTTGAGCATTAGTTACATACATTTATGGAGCACGAGTTACGGTTGGGAATGCAAAGTTTAGAAACTTCTTTAAAAAAATCAATTATGTCTTTTGTAAACTTTAAACTACCAAACTGTAGCTTATAATTTTTATTTAGCGCCTTAAATTAACTTTTCTTTACTACTTTTTAATTCAATTTACAACGATCTCTTAAATTCCTCATGCGATCTGCAACTGTTACTTTACATATACTCACTAGTACTCTACGTAAGAAACTCATTTCCACCGAATTTATTTGACGATTATGCTTCTTCTGTCGATCCCGGCATTTATTTCCACACATGAGCTTCGGTACTAGGATACCATTCTGAATAGCCTTTTCAGACACAGCCTGGCTACTTACTATTACACTCATGATGCTATACACTCCTAATCCAACCTAATTTATTTCGTTTGGCTGTAGCCATACACTTTGCTACTCACTGTGTCGATCTTTCAATATCCATGTCGCGCTTTACCTCAATCTTACGTAGTCATACAACAAAGGCTCACACACTTATTCATGTGTTCCACTTGCTTACCGTCTATACTAACGCTATATTCAGCAGTATCTTCCTGTAATTTTATCCATCACTTTTATCTTTCTCACCTTCAATTTGGTTCGTTTTTCTTTAAATACTCCATTCAAATATCTTGTTATCACGCTTAAAGCCGTATATAAACTGAGCAAGAATATCGCCCAGCACGTACTCTTCTTGAAAAGACCTAAAATTAGTAATTTTGGCGACGTAAACAGGTTATTTTTCTAAGCTTTATGAGGTATTAAAAGTGAGTAAAAATCTGATTAGCTCAATGGTACATTACAAAATTATACTTCAGACTGTTTTCGAATTAACGTTTTTCTATCAAGTAGGTATAATTAAAATTTATTAGTTGTTATGTTTGAAAATCGTAATCAAAGTATCCAGGACACATAAACTTATGTTGTACTTAATCAAGACGTTAATGTGATTCCACTGCCTAACCTTTTATTTACGTCTATTCAATATTGTCGTCCGATAAACACTCTATTAGCGTCATCGTTCGTTTTCTAACGACCTACGTACGAGATACGTACGTCAGAAAATTAATTAGAAATGCAACTCGGATATAAATATGAATTTTATTATTGCATTCTTCCTGTAAGTATGGCATTGTGGTTTGTCGACATTATCCGAATGACACTGGTATGAAATATTTAATATTATAAATCAACTGTATACGCGTTCAGTTCATACGCGCTATCAAAATATATTTGTTATGGTAACTATAGTGTTTGTGTGCACTTCGTGTGCGTACTAGGTAGATATGCACGCTTGTGTGTTGTATGTATATGTGTAAAGTGTGTCGCGTGCCCGCATCCTGTTCGCGCGTGACGTCACATCGCACGAGGTGGCGCGCGCCGACGTCGCCCAAGTTCTCCCACCCTATTGGCTGGTGTTTTATCTTTTCAACGAACCAGCGATAGAATTTCTCCTCAACAAACGGAACTAATTGTACTCATTCACCCGCAGACATTATTATTGATGTATCGATATCGCCCGGCTCGCAACCGCTGAGAATAAATGCATATCTTTGTCGTGTTTCGGACTTAACAGCGGGAGTACCTATATCTTTTGCGGATACTCTATTTCATTTTATGTGACGTTTTAGTGACCGATTAAGCTATAAATGTACGATACGTAATGTATTTCGAAATTTAAATTGTATCTTTCCCTTTTGTAATTCACTCAAGGTTCCCTTACAGGTACAGTATCCACTTAATTTTAATCAATTTTCTCACAACATTGCACCAACGGTTTCCTCAATCTTGCTGGATGTTGTCATATGTCAAAGATATATTTAGTAAGGTAACTTTATAGATGATTTATCACCTGAAATCAAACCCATATTAGGCTTAATGATGCAGTGACGGATACAAAAACTAAACTGATCAATAAATATCTTAAAAGAGCATTTCACTGCTTTAATTTTTTAAATACGTATCATATTATTTTTATAACGGAAAATAAACATTAGCGGAAAAATATCTGTATCAGGGACTTGCCCCATTTGACCTTTATTTAGCTTAGAAAAAGATCTAGAGATATCAATTAAGTCTTGGTATTGGATCACGCCCTGTTTTTCTTGGTATCTGCTGTACCGAGAACGCTCGTGGAATTGGCACATTACGTGCAGTTTGCTGTAGACTGTACACTCATTGTCTCTGGAGTTAGCAACACTGTTAGTCAGAATTCGATGACTACCCCTTTGGTAGCAATGTGTCCATAGATAATGATAACCTTTGCTAATTTACGATGTAAATATACAAATGCGTATTTGATTTAATTACAGTCGCCCTTTGTGTTTGATCTACAGTTAAGTGTATATTGACGTCATTATTATCGCAAACTACAATGTAATAATAGAAAACACGAGCTGAGTGATGTCAAAGCAAATGTTTTGTTCCGATGGTTACATGTTTTGGGGTTACTCGGTCACGGAACATATGGATTGATTAAGTGGATTTTAATAATATCATTATGCAAAATTTTGATATCATATCCCTAAATAGAGATAAAAATAGATATTAATAAGCCTATACTTAAACGTTTGTAGTTTCGAAATCGTAGTGTAAAATTCAATTACCTTTGAAATATAAAGCAAGTGCGAAAAAGGTACAACGAAATTTAGTATCTTCTACAAATAAAGAAATTAGAATTTCAAATAGTACGCATGCAAAGTAGTTAAAAACCACAATCTTAAATTAGACGAACGAGATTACAAGCACTTAGCACATTCCGTCACGTGCTCAGTGGAATACTTCTATAATAACTTTACATTTAACGTCGTCTCACCCAGATACAGCTAATCATTTAAATAAATTTAACAGAAAGCGGAACTTTGCTACCAACGTCCTACGTTCTCTAACTAATGATGCAATAAGACCTTCTAATACACTCTTAATACTTAATAGTTATTTGAGATAAGAATCGCATTGCTGTGTAATTAAATAAGCGAATTGATTTGGGCGCAAATTGTACGCGCCATTCGACATTATATAGGTTGTGAAGAATTAAAAAAATTAGTCAATAAAAAAATGATGACGTGATATTCCAACACGTTTGTAATAATCACTATAAAGTATCTGGCAAATTGTTTGTTCCCGTTTTCGTTGGAAGAATAGGCAATCCGGAAAAAAACGTAAACATACGTTCAGCCAACGTAAACAAGCGTGGCTAATAGAGCGGGATAATCCAATGGGTTTTTTATTTTGTCTAAAGTTGTTGCTACTCGTCATGGGGAAGTTGTCTGGTATATAATCAACTCTATTGTTTCCTGAAGACCGCTTGAATGCTTTGTGCAATTCTCAAATAATATCCAGTGTTAAGTCACAAGCAAACTGAATCGATAAGATACAAATATTTTTATACCAGTTCTCAATAACGACGTATGCAATCATCATTAATAGCAGTTAGCCTCATACGTATAAATCAAATAATTTCGACGATTGACGTAGCTACCAGTGAAGCCAGTTCAAAAAATTTCTTTTAACTTTGAATTACAAATTAAATTCTTGTTCTTAATGTCATAATTATCTGTATTGTTCTGGAGAACCAGTCCGTTTAAAATGTTAATTATTTTGAATTGGACATTTTGACATAACTATATAATAATATGTAGTTTATTTTCTACGACTATGAGCGTTTCTCTAACAGACACACTGCTGGTTCCGTACGCTATATTTTTTTAGAAAGTCGCATCCGGCTACGCGCAGAGGCGGGGCGCTTCCGAGCGGCTCATACCGGACGTAGGCTTCCAATAGAGGCCTACTAAACTTTATCGGGTCAACACTTTAAAATCTAACTTTCAGTTGACGATAAAGAATAAAAGAACGTAAGCCGATCTAAGGTCCGTAGACGCCTAGTCCCTGTACGCGCATTACGTAACCGCTTTAGCGACCAAGTTTGCCAATGAAATGATGTAAGCGTTCAACTGAATTTCTTTTATTTCATAATTGGGCATTCTATCTGATCTACATTGTGAGTATTTTGGCAGCGTTGGTAATTTATGAAAAAGTCTGCCCAGTCGCGCATTGTAAGTGGCTTGAAACAAAATTGAATTTAGATTATCAGCCAACTAGGTCTGAATGCGGATCTCGTCTGAATATGACTAACTCGTATTTTGTAGATATTATTCAAGTGAATTGTTTGAACGCACGTAAGGTAAACGCTCTTCGCGCTCGTAGTTTAGGTACGTAAAAATTTTTAAGAAATATTTTTGTGAATGTAAAATAATGAATTACAACCGGTACGCTCGACAGTTGCGCACACGATAAAGGTCAATGATCATCTGTAGATCCGCTTCGGCGCCCTCATGACCCTGCCCTGAGCCAGCTTCGGCTGTAGTGAATAAAATTTGCTTATTGATCAATATAATCATCGTTTCTCAGCCGATTTAATCGTTTATTTATAAACCGAGAATAGAATTGAAATATCTTCGCGCTTGTACGTCATCGTGTTGTATCTAATTATGACAAAACGTTATTTTGAAATGTTAATAAACGTTATCTTGTTTTATATCGAAAACATAAAGTTGACAATGGTAGCCTGCTTATTTTCTTGTCATAATAATGACTTTATTTGTTTTTTGTTTTAGAAATATGTGGAGTCATCGTTGGGATGGGCGGGCGAGCGAGGCGAGGACTCTAGCTATGATTCCGAGTGCGAGGACGAGAGCGCGCACCGCGCCGCCTCTCGGACGCCCTCTGATACCCTCGCCGCGGAGTTCGCAGAGTATGTCACCCTCACGCCCTCGACACCGCATCCTACCCAAGTGAGTGAAATTATCCAAATAAATGTATAATAATTATTTTTATGCAATTGAGAATCTTTACAAAATATCGAAAAAATGTCTCCAATTATTTATTTGATTTGATATTAAATATGGGTAAATTTTAAAAGCATCGTTTTGACAACAGGTTAAAATCGAGTTCGCCGTGAAATTGGGGTATTCTGAGCGATTAGCGCGAACAGCACTCCAGCGGCTCGGGCCTGACCCGCCGCGCAATGAGTTACTAGCGGAGTTGATCCGGCTCGCGGCGCAACAGCCACCGCGGCCGCTCTCTCCGCTGCTGCAGCCCGAGCCTGACGTTCCCGCGGACAGTACCTCGCTGCGACCCATCGTCATTGACGGCAGCAACGTGGCCATGAGGTAACTTGCATTTTTGTTGGTACGTTTGTTGAATTTTAATTTGCTCTCGAATACACAACGTCACATTTTCATTTCCAGTCACGGCAACAAAGAAGTTTTTTCGTGTCGCGGTATCGAAATATGCGTGGATTGGTTTCGCGCTCGCGGTCACAGGGAAATCACCGTGTTCGTTCCAAAGTGGCGGAAAGAAGCGACAAGACCCGACAACCCCGTAGCCGACCGAGACGTACTAGAGCGACTCGAACGAGACAGAGTGTTAGTTTACACACCCAGCCGACTGCTTGGCGGGAAGCGGCTCATCTGCTACGACGATCGATACGTGCTGCGCCTCGCCGCCGAGACCAACGGCATTGTCGTCTCCAATGACAACTACCGCGACCTTGCCGCTGAGAATCCAGAGTTTCGACGCGTCGTCGAAGAGCGATTGTTGATGTATTCGTTCGTGAATGACCGATTTATGCCTCCCGATGACCCACTCGGGCGCACTGGACCCACACTCGAAGTATTCCTACGTGTGCCGAAGTCCAGGGTCGAGCCTCCTCCGGCGTGTCCCTACGGTCGCAAGTGCACTTACGGCAACAAGTGCAAGTTTCACCATCCCGAGCGCGCGGGTCGACCACACAAGTCCGTTGCGGAGAAGCTAACAGAGCGGGCGGCGCGGGCACTGCGAGCGCGGGACCTGCACACGGTGAGCTTGCCGCCGGGCGGCCGCCCCGCCGAAGTCAAGCGGCCGCTCGCGCGCGCGCACTCCGCCACGCCGCGGCTCGCCGACGTCGCGCTCGCCACGCACTTCGACCGCGCTCAGCTGCAGCCGCCGGGCCCGTCGCAGCAGCTGCCGTGCTCGCCACCCGGACCCCCCGGCCCGCCCGGCCCGCCGCTCAACGTCAACACTCATCGGAAGTTGGCGCGGCAACTGACACTAAACCCAGCGTGCGATCCACGCCTGCATTCGGCGGCGACACGCGTGGCCAGTGCGCCGGCGCCGGCGGGAATGGCTGGCGGCGCGGCGGCGGCGCTTGGGCCGGGCATGTCGGACGGTGCGCTGCAACACTGGGACGCACGGCAGCGCATGCGCTTCCACCTGGCGGGCATCTTCCCCGAGGCGCAGGTGGTGGAGGCGATGGCGGCACACCCGGAGGAGACGGACGCGCAGCAGATGTGCGCGATCATCCTGGCGCGGTACCGGCCGAGCGAGGCGCCGCCGCCGGGAGCGCCGCACTGACCGCTCCGCGGCGAGTCTCGACCCTCGAATTGCCCCCGGTTTTGTTGAAAATCGGGTCGTACGTTCGAGCTCACGCCCTGGTCGGGGCGTATGACTGGATCTTGGAAAATTCGGGAGCGGCGATGCGGGAGTCCACTGTTGAGTCGGCGTGATTTAACGATGGATCAAATGATTTACTATCTTTTCAATGTCTCGTTAGCCTTGTAATAAGTGTTTGATACAACACGATTGAAAATCCCGTGGATAGCGATCGTGGTGCGTGTGACACCTTACCACTTTGTGTAATGTTACGCTGTCGGCTGTACGCTTCTGAGAAGTGCACGCCATTATAATTAAGCGTAGATGTACAAAATCTTTTTCCATTAGAGGATATTATCTAGCCGATTTTCTCTTTTCATATTGTACTAACCCCGCTGAAAAAAAAAACATTAACGACGTTCGCTTAAAGTTCCAGTAAATCATTTTGTAATACACGCGATATAAAAATATTGTAAGAGTAGTAAATTTTTTGGAATTACTCATTAACACTGTTATATCCCTTTCCACTATAAAATGTAGATTAAAAATCAATTTAAGGTCTATGATGGTATAAATCATTATTGGTACTATGTATCAACTAAGTTAATTTAGTTGTAAAAACTAATAATATAAATTTATGACACACTTCAATATTATCAGTTTTATAAATGCAATGTAAACAAAATTATTTTGTTGAAATATTCTGGTAATTAGGGCACTAATGTGAAATGTTTCCAGCATGTGAGTGTTTGTAAACGTTAGCTCAGCACACGAGGCGGCGTTTTATTTTTAAAACACCGCCTTGGTCTTCTCAAGTATTTGTCCACGTTTGCGGTGGATTTTCTAATAAACTAAAATCAATACTTGCGATTGTATATAACATACACGAATTACAACTCTGATCCCATATAAATAAGCTATATGGTTTGTAATCACGTATTCGTTAAAGTGCCGAGTGATATTAGTCCAGTAATTTTAACAATTTTGGATGTTTTCACAATAAAGACTTGTTTCGCTATGTAGTATATTTTAGATATAAACAATGGCCAGCTATCATTACGGACTATAAGTCATAGGTGTAACTATGAAAACAATCTGTTGTTTGATTTTTATTAAATTGAACTGTTTGAAAACTTAAATGCAATGCATCGAATGAAAATGTAAGATAAATATATCTGCTCTTATGCTATACTTCATAGAATGATTGTTGTTATGTTTGTATAGATTCATTTTTATGGAGTATTGCATGTTAATATATTTTAGTATAGTTATGCATTATGATGATCGATTTTACCAGAATAGACTAACAAATTTGCATTATATCATGAATGTCAGTGGTTTTACCAATTATTATATTGTTTCTCACAAGCTTTCATGTAATGTAGAATGTGATGAGAGTAATAAATTTAAGGCGATACCTCAAGGTCCATTTTCATACATTTTGTTTCGGCTTTAATCTGGGTAACTAAACAAGTATTGGCAAGTAAAGAATTTAAATTCACGTCTAGTTAGTGATTAGTTCTCGCAGTTGAAAGAAAAACGTAAAAATAATTAATAATCATGGATATTTCGGCCTTTAAAATTTAATATGACGAAATTTTAAAGGCGGAAATATCCATGATTATTAATTATTTTTACGTTTTTCTTTCAACTGCGAGAACTAATCACTAACTAGACGTGAATTTAAATTCTTTACTTGCCAATACTTGTTTAGTTACCCAGATTAAAGCCGAAACAAAATGTATGAAAATGGACCTTGAGGTATCGCCTTAAAGTCTAATAATGTTTATAAGATTAAAATTTGAATTTTGTATTGTTCTGGTAAAATGTGATTACAGTAGTCAGAAATGTGAAGGCATAGCTTACCTTTTCAATTAGCAAAGGCATAAAGCCCAATCAAATCTGATTACTGATTTGCAATTTCACATTCCTTCAGGAATGTATAAAAATAATCCATGTCTTTTTTGACATTATAGTTTATTGATATTTTATAAATAAAGATTTTCAAAAGATATTTCTAGTTTTTCTTTCTCTTCACCCTGTTTGCATTGCCTAATATTTTTTTTACTGTCATTTTCATAAACTCTTTACTATTAGACTCTGATTCTTGATTGTTTGAGAAACTAATGAAGTTTTGCCCAGAGAAATCATTCTTTGCCACTTCTTTTGCATCAGATGGTATAAATACTCGAGTTCTCTTATCTGATCTGTGTAAATAGGAAAACTCATTTTTGGAAATATTTGTATCATTTTGATTTTCTATAGCAGTATCCACTTCCATAGGTTCCACTATTTTCTTATTCTGTTCCAATTTTATGGGTTTATTAAACTTATTTGAAATTGCTAGTATTTGATTTTTGAGGTCAGGTAGTTGTTCATTTTTTATACAAAGGCAACTTGTAGGTATACCGAAATGATTTAAGCTAATTTTCCGTAACCCAGCAAGGCACACAACTGGAATATTATCTTGAACACAAGCTTCAATTACAGGTTGTACAATAGTCCGTGGTACCACTGACGCTTCAATAATTACTGCCCAGCACTGTCTATTTTCTAGTGCAGTCAAACCTTCTGATATACCAAAAATTAAACCTTCAACTTTCCTAAAAAATAAAATTTATTACTTTGTATCGAAACTTAATTTTGTTAAGCAATGAGATTAAAAAAATATTTCACATTACATAATGAACGAACTTTATGACGGAGCTAGTAATTATTGCAATTAGTATTATTCAAATATTATTGTTAGTATAGTCATTATTTAAATGCTAAAATACAAAACTATATTTTACTTTAATTTTTCTATTATGAAAAAAAAGAGTTACAAATACAAACAATAAAATAAGTAAACATTACGGTATTGGTGGTGCCTTGGGTCTCTTTTCTTTTTCTATATGTTTTAGTTCATTCCAATGAGGTTTCTTAAATACAGGTATGTCAACTCTGTAAGTACTCAATGCTGTTTCCAGTTCTAGTGAATCATTTTCTGAAGTTTGGGGCCTGAAATAATTACAGTATATATGCTGTATTAATAGGTATTAAAATGAAATGGTGTAAAAATACTAAGGATTGGTTTTAAATAAAAAATATAGTAATTTATTTTTCTTTAATACTAAAAAAATAACAGGTAGATCATAATAAAATTATACTGACCACCGTACAGCGTCAGGGCGGTACAGCACATTTTTTATGCTTTTTTTCATCTTGCCTTTGCTAATTGTTTTTTTCTTAGGTAATGTTTGAACGTCCATCTTCTTCAACATGTTACACGCACAGGATTTAGGATCTTTGTAGTGATTTAATTAATCTGTTTATATCTATGTGTCTTGTAGAGACTGAGAAAAAGTAGCTGCACAGGTTGAAAACTTAAACTTAGGTATGCTAGAAATTTTTGATAATCGTTTAAGAAATTAAACAGTCAACGTCGTTTAATTCAGTAACAGTATGATTACCGCAATATTTACTTCTTTTATCACTAGAAAAAACAAAACATTTTGTTTGTTTCTATTCTTAACCTAAAAACGACACAACTTGGTAAACTTGAGTAAATCATAGAGTAAGTAATATACTACGTAAGATGAGTAAATCAAAGACAAGAGAATACGAATTGCAAATACTACTATACTTACTACAATATATTCAAACCTCAAACAAACTTGCCAGTTTCCAATAGTAAAATATGGCGAAAAATCATAATATTAATTATAATTTTTATCTTATAGCTAGCCTAAATATGAACACCATTTTATACAAGTAACTTTTGTAAAAAAGAATGATCTGATTCCCCAAAGATAGACTTTTTTGCGATTGGCAGCACCAGTCATATTTTTTTCATTGGCGAAGGAATTATACCATTTTGCCTTGCCCTGCTATGTTCTCGTATCACTACCAGTATAGAGAAATCGGTTGCCATAAAAAAAATCATTATATATTTAAACAGTATAGTATTATCATTAGTACTTACACTAATGATTTAAGATCATTAGTGTACAATTCTTTATAAAAATTGTGACTTACCGACGTACTATGAATGTAGAATAGCAATTTATTCGTGGAAATGATTCTTTCTACCTAATAATGAGATGAATCTACAAGCAGCTCATGACACAAATTATATAACTAATGTTCAACTGTTTTGGAACAATCACCGACCCCGAATTGCCTATCAAGCACACACCAAGGTCTCCTATTGATATCTGTCGAGTGTGTTTAACAGGACTTTATATTATGGGATAGTTTATGTTATAGATAGCTACGCTCAATAAATTATTATTATGTGCTACTAATATGTATACGGGTACGGTGAAGGAAAACATCGTGAGGAAACCTGCATACCTGCATAAATTCTCTATAGGAATTTTCGAGAGTGTGTGAAGTCTACCAATCCGCACTAGGCTAGCGTGGTGGACTAAGGCCTAAGCCCTCTCAGTAGTGGAGGAGGCCCCTGCCCAACAGTGGGACATACAGGGCTGATATTATTATATTATTAATATACGGGTACATATTTGTCTAGTGTATATATCTCCTCGACTTGACGGATAGATATTTATTAGGCTTAGAGTCAGGATCCATACTGAGCGCTTTCCGGTCAGTGAGAGGCCGCCTGGAATTGTGTTCGGTAAATGGCAATAGACTTGCCCTTTGACACATGGGCGACAATATAGCCAGCCGTAGTGGTTATATTCTCTCTGTAGCCACGTAGTGGTAATATTCTCTTTGTAGCCAGCGTAGTTGCCGTATAATTTAGGTAGACGTTCTACCACTGAACGGAAAAACATGCGCGACGTTATATTACGACGCAAGGCAATCATATCTAAGCTACAACCAGTATTTTTTTGAGTAGAGTGTTTTAAAGTTGGCTTTAATAATAAAATTCACTTAAACTAAGTATTTACTTTATAAAAATACAGTCTATTGAAATAAAAACAATCCTAGAGCACCAAGACCTAGATTAAACGAAGCAGAAAAATCTGGCGATTGCAAACATTTATATAACTGATTTTGGGGTATATTTGTCGCTTAGATATAATTGCCTTTCAAGCGTCGGTTTAATTGCCTAACGAACACGCCTTTCACGCAAGTTCAGTGACTGCCAAGTAGCACCGTATTTACATAAGTTTAGACTTTCATAAATTTACTTCTAGTAAAATACAAGCGTTCGCTATCGGTAAGCAGGGCATATGAGAATATACCTAATATAATTAGGGTACTCAGCAAGCTATCTACCTACTCGAAATTTATAATATAATGTGTAGAAAAAACATCAGGTGTTTGCAATATGTTATCTTTACTAAGATTGTTGAAATTTTTTTACAATGTGGATATTTTTTCGTTAATTTCATAATGATAATGCCACTAGATTTATGGACTCCGTGGTTCTCCTCCTAAAGTACACATCATTTTGATTATATAGACTATTAATTAAGGAATATTTAAGTGGTTTAAAATTCTCAAAAACATCTAAAATTTGTTTTAAAAAAATATATTTGTAAATCTTTGCATATTCCCGCTTGTAACTTGCGCGCCGCGCCGTTAAGTATGTATAAACCGAATTGCTCAAGCCGTTAGCTTGGGGAGACGCCTCAGTTATGACTAACAGGGGTCATGTACTTACTGTCTTACATTTTTCCTGTTGCCGCCCTTCTCTTGGATATTTTGAAAGCATAAACGAGTGTCCAATAAAGAATTTACAAATACAAACTTCACAAAAATATGAGTATATTCAAGTTACTCTATTAGTATGAGCATGTAACGTATCTTATATCTACTAATAGGTATAATAGTCTAAGGTTTAGGCTCTAGTTGGAAACAAAGATTGGTTCTTTAATCCAGTTAGACAATATGGTGTTAATCTGTATTAGTTGTATAAAGTTCATTAAGTATTAATATTAAACAATTAACGGATATTAAAATTCAAAGTTTTATAGATCTCAGTTTTCAAAAATATTCGATTTACCTATGAAAAACAAAAGAAAGGGAACAAAAGCTTATTGTTTTACTAACTTTTATGACTCAACGAAGATAGATCTATTAACAAAAGAATATAATTCTCCGCTTAGAAACCTACTAGGAAGTGGTGCAAAAAAAAGGTTTTTGTCGGTCCCGATGCCATTGGCGAAAATTCTTATTGTTCGGGGACTAAGGGCGGGGGACCGTAATAACTGTTGTAAGGGTGCAATGAAACTTTTACCTGAGCCATGGAGCAATACCAGACCCTTTAGTTACGCAGTGAATTAGTAACGTTTGTGGGTTCTAGTCGCATCTATGATGTCCGGTAAGAAGAGTGAGAACTGGCTCCTGGTAGAGTGGAGTGAAGGCGGTAGAGACGTGGTGTATGTGAAGTCGGTGCTGAGTCCTCTCAACAAGGAGTTGAAGGCTGGTGATGTTCTAACAGCTAATAGGAAAGGCGAGGCGCATGCCGGTACACTTATTGCGCGCGCACGTGAGTACCTTTATTATTTATAAGATAGATGTTAAATTTGTCTAGTGTGTGGGAATTTTAAATTCACAGTGTTCCCGAGCTTTGAACATAGTTTAACTAATAAATGATTTAACTACAAATAATCTCACTGGTTTTTATTAAGAGCTTCTAGAAAGTTACTCATCGTATATCCACACTTGCATTTTATTTAAAAATTGGTTAATAATTCTTATTCGTCAGATTGATTTATGAAGTCCGGTTCCTAAAATAAAAACGGTTCAATAGAAACTCGATGTCGCCCCAACAGTGGATAGATGGTTATTGTTATTAAATCGATGTAAATAATATATAGATACCACTTTATATGTATACACGCAACTTATATTTTTGAGGTATTATTTTATTTATCGCATAGATTTTAGGAGAAATAATGTTTATGGTCATTTTCCTTACTCATTGGGCCTATCGGGAATCTATGTAGGAAACCAAATAAACTTTATAAAGTCAATTGGGTTTAAGATGAAATTTTAAAATATTAAGTAATGTGAATTTCCAATTACGCATCCCAATCAAGTATCTAAATAATGCAACGAAAACTTAAACTATTAATATTAAACCCGCTTAACGGTATTTTTAGGGGAACGTCATATGCTGGATTCTATGATAAAGAGCGAGGAGCCAGCTGGCCCAAGTTTGAAGAAAGGTGAAGAGTCGGAAGACTTTTCAGCAAGCGCATCGTCCTGGGAACCGAGCGACGAGGACGGCGCAATGTCTGCTGATTCAGATGCCGTATGAATGATATTAATCTTTTAATTACCCTGTCTTATCCTTTCACTCATTTTTATATAATGTGCATGCTGTGACGACTCGTAATTGCAACAACATTTAGCTTTTTTTTTGAAACTTTGTATTAATCAGGTATCGATGTATGTTTTGTGAGTTGTTCCTTTTAATAAATAAATTGTTATTCCATAAAACATTTATGAATTTTTCCAATACAAAACAAAAATTATGTGTAAAATCCTATAAAAGGGATCAATGCAATTGGTAAATTATAATAAATACAGAGCTTTATGTTTGTCATGTAAATAATTGTCTAAAAAATTCTAACGATAGTACTTGTAGAGATTATTTATCACATCACTTTTAAATAATTTCCTGTTGTTCATAAAAAATAATGACTTTATATTTTGTTTAAGAAACCTCTTAAGTTAAATTGGACCTCAAATACAGATTTGTATCATCATTTTTTGTTTATCCGTCAAGGTTAACTGTAAAGATTAAGGATATCATATTGTCCACATATAAACGTTGTAAATATTTTTAATAATTTGCAGGTAGAGACAAAGAAAATCAAATTAGATAAGTGCAAACGACAGTATTCCAACAGGAGATCAAGCAAAAAAATTCTGACTCCATCAAACAAAGTAAACGCTATCATACCTAAATCTATGCAACAGTCCAATTCAATCAATCGAAAGCGAAGTTACAAGGATATTGGAAAAGGTACACCAGTGAACAAATCACTAGCTGATTCTACAAAAAAACACAATAGCTCAAAAACAGAAACGAGTCAGAAAAAAATAACAATTGACGTCCGTGAGCTCATAAGTATTAGAAACAGTTTTAAAGCCCTTTTTAAAACAATAGACGATCTGAAGCGAGCTGTTGTACCCAATTTTATACCCGACGAGGAAAAGATAACATTAGATGATATTATACCAGTTGTGAAAGCGACTGACGCTTTAGAGGAAACTGTCGAAGAATATAAAGAATTAGAAAATAATGACAGTGAAGAATTCGATAGATCAGATGACAACGTGCTGATAACAAACAAATACGATAACCAACGCGTTATGCAAGCCAAACCAACGGAAACGAAAAATGGAGACAAAGATTGGGTACCTACTGTTTTTAAATTTGTACGGTATATATGGAAGTATTCAAGTCAATTGTTTGAATGTTATGTTCATTTTTATTTTTTAGGTACCTATTGGTAGTGGTAAAACATTAATACACGCAGACCAATTTAAAAAAGTAAATTGGCGATCTTACACAATAGCTACAAGGACATTATTACTGGCCGTTTTTCCAAGAAGGTAAATTTAATCCTCTTACTATTTAAGTATCCATTAAACCGTTACCACCACATATAGCACATACTAAACTTATTTAACATTTATGTTTTATTCCAGAATATTAGCGACACACTCGTTAACTGGCAAAAGATCGCCAGCTTTTCAAGATAAGCCAGCTAAGATGTGCTTGGATCCGAAAATAATATCCGACGTTATAATGGAAATTATGGACAGATTTGATGTAAAAGAAAATCTAGTTAGGTTAGTAGAAGAGAATATATTATATAATATTATGCCATATTCAAATCATGGAATATTTTAAATAAAATTAAATTTATTTACAGAAGTATAATAACCACGAAATGCGCAGATGAGTGCAAAATGTGGAAGGCACGAATAAACAAGAAAAAATCTAGGTCTCTGAAGGATCGGGAAAATGTGCCACCAGAAACAAATGGGAAATACAAGGCGGAAGAAGTCCATTCTTAATAACCATTATAAAATTTTAATCATTATCATTAATTAAAATGTTATTTTTGTACTGTTTTTAAACGACACCACCATTGATATTTATTTTGATTTTAAAAGTACAATAATTGTTCTCGAACTAATTTCCAAGTTATTATCTCTGTAATTTAAATTAAAATACTTGAATTAATAGATTTTAAAGCCCGGCACGGATTAAGGTAATTAAATTCCAAGAACTTATTTGTTTGTTATGTGCGCGGAGCCATAAACAATAACTTAATAGATTTTTGAGGTGTCTTAGAATATTTATTGTATTTGTGACTTAGATATTAAATGTTATAACAGGCTGTGAGTAAACTGAACCAATGAAATGCGAGTAGTAATAAATTTGTAAAATATTTATTTTCTTGTTATTCATAACGTATAATTTCGATACACAATACAACTTAATATAAAGACTAGATTCATTTCAATGAAAGCGATTATCAACGGCTAATTGAAATTATTTTTAACCTAAATTATAGACATTTAAAACATAACAAAATCAAAACATAATAAGGTAAAAAAAATACTGTGCTCAAATGCTTTACGTTTTGGCTTAAACGTAATTTACAATCTTTTCCCACCTTTTAGTGTGGCAGTAGATACCTCACAGCGGTTATTTATGCCTCACATGAATACAGAAATCAGTACAAAACACAAATGTTGGCAATATAAAGTTATAAGTATACCTTTCTGAAATCCATTTAAACCAATAATTTGCATCAGTGACTTCAAACTTTGCGAGAATGCGGCCGTTATCCGCCATATTGAGTTGAGTTCGAAACACTAATTCCCCTGTTGGAATATACCAAGAGGCGATAACACCAAATCTGTATTAGTACTTGCTATGATAGCTCTCATTAACATCATATCATCTGGGGTAAACCGCCACCCGCTTAACTGCCCAAGACTTTGTAATTTTGGCAAAGACTCCATTAGTAACTCTACGGTGTCCCGTGTAAGCCGAGGTGCGTTCGGAAACCATATGGCTTCTAAATGTTCGAATTTGTACCGGCGAAGCATTCTGAAATAGCCAAAGAATATAATTAGAATATAAATCTGGATTATACTTTACTGGATGACTTATTGGTTATATCTGAGAAATCAAAAAATAATTTTATCAACGTAGCAATATTTAATTAATGATTTCCACGATAACCAATAGTCCAAAGGTTAATTCTAAATGAGGATATTAATGGCCTTTTACCTTAATACTTAAATTATAATTCGTTCGTTCACTAATAATGCCTTTTATTATATTTTTTTTAAATCTAACTTCTCATAATAGATTTTCTAAAAAAATAATGCTGTTATCTATAACTTACCGTGACATATCATTATCATCCAACTTGATTTCATCACCAATGATTAGTTTTTTGAGTTTTGGACTGCCGGTCATCAAATATTTGAGACAGGACGTGGACAAATTGCCCTGGATGATTTCTATATGTTCCAATTTATTGAAAGGTATTTCTTCCTCGTGCGTTGCAGTTTGTATTGAATAGAATTCTATGCTTTCTAAGTTCCTGCACGTTTCTGCTATCCTCGTAAAATTAAATGAACCGGAAGATCCTGACAACATAAGGCTGACTATTTTGTATCCAATTTTGTCGAGCAACTGATGCAGTTCATGACATTGGAATTTATTCAGCTTAATTTTGTTTATGCAATTTAAGTCTTTGATTTGCTGTAAGACTCCTTGCTCTGGATCTTCAAGATAGATCGTCTCGAGCATGGGACACAGGGCGAGTATAGCCTTCATAGTTCTCACGTTTGTGTGGGCGTCGTGTAAATATTGCAACTTTGTTTTAAAACCTGGCGGACAATCCGTGTTGTACAAATGATTAATCGCTTTACCAACAAACGAGTAACTGCCAAGGTTTGTGAGGTTTGGCAATTTCCGTATGAATAATGCGACGTCGGTGTGATCAATATTCTCCTCCCCGTACATGCCTACATTAACTACAGTTAAACTTTGAGCCAACTGCGGATTACCAGAAAGCATTGCGTCGATACCAATCTCGGTGATATCAGTCTCACCTGACACATCGAGGAGTTTCAATACTTTATTATACTGTCCAATGTACTTGAGCACTTCGTCATTAGCAATGTAAGGTATATTCAGAGTGGTTAAATTCGTTAGGTTTTTAATAAGTTGATACATGAGAGGCAGATGTTCGTCCTTGACCCAAACTCCTTTTAAATTTAAAGCTGTCAGGTGTCGGCCTTGCTCGACTATTACTTCGACAACTTTCCTGTAATACGGTACGGGGAACATTCCAGTTACCAAACTCTTCACGTTTTCTTTGAGCAATAATTTCATCGTGTAATATCGGATGGAGGGGTCCAGATACTCTGATTGGAGTATTAAGTTGATCAGGTCCTGGAATATGTCGGTGGTTGCGCCGATGTTTTCGTAGTAAGACGAGACCATCGCGAACGCGAGCTCAGCGTCCTCATCCGATGTGACTCTGGATAACGCATAGATCAATTGTCTCGCGACTAACGACAGGGTCATCTCTTGCAGCGGCGGCACAGGACATCTCGGAGACATGTTTATTTACACAATATTATTAACATTCACTAAAACTTTCACTTTTTAACTACTTGTTACTTGAGCATCTCAGAATCCGGCGACTTTCGGATATGTAAAGGGAAAGAAATGAAAAATCCGCGCAAGTATTCGTCTCACGCATGCGCGCGCGCAGCTGGCGCGCTGCCAGCTCACGTTTATAATTCAATCTCTCACAACTAGCGTTTTATTTTTGGAAATTTTATAAATGGTGTTTATGGGTGATATATGCAATTGTTATTATAAACTGGGTACGCGCATTACATCGAAAGTTTCGCTCAAGGCACGTGCCACATTATGTGACTAAATTATATCATAATGCATTGTTTAAACGCCACATATATATAGCGTAAAAGCTCGATATAACTCCGTGGAATGTTGTTCGCCAGTTCGGTTACACGACACCGTACTAGAGATGTAAATACTCTACCTGACAGAATGGTGTATTGATTAAACATATAAAAATAGCACACATTTTATAAATAAATAGTATTTTGCAGTTCAGAAATATTTTTATTCCTCTACATATTTACCTAATTTCAGTTATTATTTAACATTTACTTTTAAACTCGATGTAGGATATTTTTTCTATCCATAACTTATACAGATATAATGCTATGGGAATAGGAAGGTACCTTTATTACCACTATATATGTGTAAAATAAACATTGTTAGAGCAAAATAGTATAAAGTTACACACCATAAATCCTAATAATACATGTAAGTCTAAAAATAATGAAAAAAAAAATATATATAAAGTATTTATCTTCCATAGAGATACTGAAAGAAACAATGTTGAACTGTACAACATTACTGTGGCTGTTACAACAAACGATAAAGTTATGTGTTGTTTAGTGGAAAGACCAAATATAAGGATATCTTATTTTGTGGAATCCAAAACGTCGCTAGTTCACTTTTTATATTACACGTAATTCGATTGTGCACAAAATATAACATAGAACCTTGTAATATTAAGTCAGCAAATTTAATTTTATTTAACTCCAAACTGAAGATCTTAGGAAATCGATTGTAGGCGATGATGTAGTGTTACATATTATATTCTATAAAACGTAGATTTAACTATGGAGGTAGGAAATTAGTAATAATTCCATGGATATAATTTAGTTAAAATTAGTGTTGCCACTTTTCGGAATTGTCAAAATATTAAAATAAATGCTACCTTTCATTACTTTTCTAATACACTTTAATTGCACAACACTTATACAATATACATAATATTAGGGGAAATCAGTTTTTTTGCCATAACAGCTACTTTGATGGTGGAAAACTGTCACTACGCACTTTGACTTGAAAATCCACGGCCATCCCACTTATAGCGACATCTGGCGAGCGTATCTTTTACTACAGTAATCACTTTCACTTATGTCGACACTCATATAACCTTAACTACTAGATGTAGATGTACTCGATGCTCCCCCTTTTACGTCTGTTCAGTCCTAGATTTATACTTTCCTTAAGTATAGGCGACTCAGTTTGTGCCGCTTCGCACATGCGCACCCGCATCCAATCAAAAGAAAGGTAAAAAGGTCCCGGGTTGCGATAGTGCCACTCCTACTTTGTAATATTTCGCCACTAGGCCGTGGCCTATGCGGCATTTTGACAAATCAGCTAGAGCGTTCGCTTATGTAGGCACCGGCAGATCCTTAGCAACGAGGAGTAGTATCTGCTCCGTGCTGAAGCACCAGTTGTGTATGTCCTTGGAGACGCGGCACCAGCGCTCGCCGTGGTGCGGCTCGGCGGTCTTGCAGCGCGCCTTCACCTCCTCTTGTTGCTGCTCGTTCCCGTGCAGTAACTCGAACTTGTAGAAGTAAGCCCACGCGTCGCCTAGGTCCGGGTCGATTTTTACCTGAATGAAATAATTTATTTTTATACTCGAATAATTAAATTAAATCTTATTATTTATAACTATTGGCCTACGTAAATTTGTGTCAAGGATTTGATGATAGGATTGTGTTCTAATAATGGATAATCATCTCTTGTCAGTTTGGACACCTCTGTATTCGACATTTAGTATAATTTTTCCGCTTTACATAGTATACACCCCTTTTTATAATTTATTATAACGACATTGGATCTTTTTGGAATTACTTGGAATTAAAATAACAGAGACAATTTTTATTTCGGAAAAGTTAAGTATAAATGAAACTTACCGTCCTATTGAACCAATCTCTGCATTTGTTAAGTTTCCTTTCAGTCCAGAAGAGTTGCGATACCGCGAGTAGAACATGCGCGTCGTGTTCGCATTTTTTCAACGCGTCCACCTGTAACAAAGTCAATTGAAATAAAACGAATTCACTTGTTCTTGACATATCACTTTTATACGTAATGTGTCTGAGAAGAACTTAATGTAAACAAACATCTACCCTTTTATAATTATTAGGAATTACAATTGACCAAAAAAAAATGCTAATAATTATTTGAAATGGTTTTTTTTCTACATTTGATTTTCTCCCCCCTAAATATGAAACATTATGACTCACGCTCTTAGTCTTCCTCTGCGGTCTGGACTCCATGAATATGGCCTCGGCCCACAGGCGGCCCGCGCTGGGACACTCCTGCAGCGCCTTCGCCATCACCGCGTTGGCGATCTCCGCGCTGCCGTTCCTACGCTCAAGGCGGACGCTCTCTAACCTAGTAACAGAAAGAGGAGCTGGAGTACTCAAATAGGTGAATTATAAATGCAGTATTAAAAAAAAATCAATATGTAAGTCTATTTGCCCATTTTTAAAATAAATCTGGGAATCATGTAATAGAGAAATTGTTTATTTTGTAGTCCCCAACTTGGTGATATTTAAAAAAAAAACAGGCTTTAAAGATGTATAGTACGATTTTTCTATGACCTGAAGCCATCAATATTTAGTCGACATCTGATAGTTCCCAGAAAGAACTTTGTGCCACTTGTTTCTAACTTCAAAGCGCTCGTGTTAAATGAACACGCAGATAAACTGTAAAGAATATTACGTACAGCAAAGTACTTAAGAAGCAATTGCTTATGCTAACTTACCACAACTCTGCTTCTTTGGGATTCCGAAGCCTCGCTTTTTCCAGCACTGATCTTGCTTTAGTCACGTGTTTTAACTTTTCTTCTAGCCTTGACAACAAAATCCACATGGGTATGCTTGTTGCACATTTTTTCAACTGAAACGTGGACAATCATTTATAAAAATGCAAAGGAATTAAACCTAATTTTAATTAATACTAGCAAAAAAAATAAAACAACGTCTTCTAATGGCATATCCTTTGGACTGCCATAGCCTCGGTATGTTCGTTGACAATACAATGCCCAAAACACAATATTTTACAATCGTAACAAATAAACTTTTCCTGTAGTATTTAACTGACTACCTATATAATCTATATGTTAAAAACTAGCTATAAACTAGAGATCTGATTATTATTTTTCATTTTACTTACCCCTTGCGAGTACGTGCTATGCGCATCTTCGTCTTTACCCATTTGCTCTTCTATTTGTCCTTTCATCATGTGCAGTTTAGCATAGTCTGGAAACACTTTGATCGCGTCTTCCAGTAATTTTAATCCCGCCTCCAAATTATTTAATGCCCATTCCAATTTGGCAGATTTTATCATTACCTAAAAATACAAATTTATATTTACACACACTCAATAAGGTTTTATTAATAATAATAATATAATGGGGGCGCGATATCAATGGTCTAGACACAAATTGTTACATCGAAAAGTCACATAAGTAAAAATCATTTTAGTTTTCAGTTTTTAAAGTAGTCATAAATGTAGTTTATATTAGGGTTGGCAAATGTCAGTTTACCGTATTAGTCCGGTCAAGTATTTGGAGGGACTTTTCGTAACATTTAGGTAAAACATAGACTTTTGGGATTTTTTTGGAGAGATGGCAACCCTACTCATTATTGTAGGTATAAGTCAGTTTTAATATTGGCCCAATTAATGATACACCCAACTACAATGTATGTAAATGAATAGTTAAAAATAAACTCGGCCACATAATTAATGGCAATGTTGGGACAAAAGTGGCGTAGATCCAAGTCATTAACAATATTTAGCAAAAGGAGACGGGTGAAACTTCATAGAACCTTGGGCTTGGTGTTAGAGAGATGATTTAAGCATTATTTTATAGGAATAATAGAACCATTTCTAAATTAGAAAAAAAAAATTATCTCTTCAATGGGAGTAAAGAAATAATCGCTATAGAAAATAGCGTAAAAAAACTCTTTTCTGTGAATATCTTTGTGTTTACCCGATAGCACAAGATGTTCACAGCACCTAATTATTGTCCATTGGATTGCCGTGTCGACTAAAAGACTTAGATAATAACCAGAATTGAAATTATCGTATGGGATCGACGAGGACCGATATAAAGGTACTTATCGCAAGATGAAACTAAGTGTAGGTTGCATATCTTCTTTTATCTACTCCTTCATGGGATCAGGCATGAGTTTATACTGTTTTTATATTATTGAAAGAACTATTTCGTTTTCAATTTGACGAATCCCTTTAGTGTTACAACGCCATGTAGCTATGCCACAATTAACACAATGGTGTTGATGGTTCATCGTTACTTTTCAAAATCCGGTAGAACAAGCAAAATCAGGCGAGCAAGCAAGAAATCAAAGTCGGTTGTTGAATAAGCGTGGGTAGTTCATTAAAGCAGCAATCGTCAAAATATTCTCGAAAAGCCGTAGTCGTTAAAATAAAAATATCAAACCAAAAACATTCATTTGCGCAGAAGTACAGAAAGAAAATAACAATAATAATAATATACATTAATAATAGACAGCCTGATATTCCCGATACCGGAAGTCAGTTACTTATCTATACTATTATATAAAGCTGAAGAGTTTGTTTGTTTGTTTGTTTGTTTGTTTGAACGCGCTAATCTCAGGAACTACCGGTCCAAACTGAAAAATTCTTTTTGCGTTGGATAGCCCTATGTTCGTGGAGTGCTATAGGCTATATATCATCACGCTATACCCAATGGGAGCGGAGCAGTAATAGCTAATCTCAGGAACTACCGGTTCAAATTGAAAAATTCTTTTTGTGTTAGATAGCCCTTTGGTCGTGGAGTGCTATAGGCTATATATCATCACGCTATACCAAATGGGAGCGGAGCAGTAATAGCTAATCTCAGGAACTACCGGTTCAAATTGAAAAATTATTTTTGTGTTGGATAGCCCTTTGGTCGTGGAGTGCTATAGGCTATATATCATCACGCTATACCCAATGGGAGCGGAGCAGTAATAGCTAATTTCAGGAACTACCGGTTCAAATTGAAAAATTCTTTTTGTGTTGGATAGCCCTTTGGTCGTGGAGTGCTATAGGCTATATATCATCACGCTATACCAAATGGGAGCGGAGCAGTAATAGCTAATCTCAGGAACTACCGGTTCAAATTGAAAAATTCTTTTTGTGTTGGATAGCCCTTTGGTCGTGGAGTGCTATTTGCTATATATCATCACGCTATACCTAATAGGAGCGGAGCAGTAATAGCTAATCTCAGGAACTACCGATTCGAACTGAAAAAATCTTTTTGTGTTGAATAGCCCTTTGTTTGTAGAGTGCTCTAAGTTATATATCATCACGCTATGACCAATAGGAGCGGAGCAGAAATGAAACATGTTGCAAAAACGGGGACAATTTATTAGTTTGGAGAGCTTCCGTTGCGTGCGCTGCGCAAACGGTTAGAGTTATGCAACAATGATGTATGACGGGATTGTTCCTCTTAAAAAGTTCTAAAAAATATATTATAAAACAAAGACCTCCACTGCATCTGTCTGCCTGAACGTGTTAAACTCAAAAACTACCCAACGTATTAAGATGAAATTTGGTATGGAGACAGTTTGAGACCCTGGGAAGAACATAGGCTCCCGGGAAACTACTACTTTTATAACGGAAAACTTTAGCCTGAAAAACTTTATAACGCGGGCGGAGCCGCGGGCAAAAGCTAGTGCATAATAAAAAATATTTTATTTTCCCATTGTAATACAATCTAATATTTTCTAATGGCTGATATATAAATAGAAGAAGAATATTGATAAATGTTTCATAAGTGTACAGTCAAGCCCAATTTCGCCCGTCTCTTTTATAATCAGATGTCTATAAGGCATATTATTATTACATTTTGGGATTATTGCCGTATTTGATGTAAGTCATAATTAATTTAATAATGTTTCGTCTTTTATAACAAGAATAATGACGAGGTATATAAACTTACCCTAGGCGTAGGAGCAGAAGCGCGAGCTTTAGCCAACAACCTTCTCGCTCTATCGTACTCTTTGTTCTCACTCTCGAGTTTGACGGCGGCCAACCAAATCTCCTCCGAGTTGGGGTTGGCTTGGAAGGCGAGTGATAAGATACCTCTGGCCGCTGGGACATCACCTGGAATGAAATAAAAATAAAGTGGGGACATCTAAGAAACAAATATTAATTATAATTATCGTATTTGGATATATACATATATATTATTAGTGTCGTATATAAAACTAGTATATCGTGTAAATGCGCTGAAATTTCTTATTGTCAGTGAGCTCAGTGTATGTTATGTGACTATAATGTAAGGTGGTATAGTTACAGTATATAGCCAGGGTAAGTATTTATTATTCGAACAATACATATTATAGTAAATTTTATACCTATATATAAAGCAGATATCTTATTCTCGATCTATATTATTCTTAACATTTGAAATCAATTCACTTTAAACATAATGTACCTACATTACATACATGAATCACCAGGCGCGTGTAAAGTATAAAAATCATGCATAATGAAAAAACGAGTTACAAGCGTGGATTAATTAATAAATACAGACATTTATGGTAATCATAATAAATAGAAAAAAACAACCTTACCTGCCAGCCATTTAGACTTAGCACCCATGAGCCAAAGGACCTCGGATTTGGGACAATGCGCTACAGCTCTTTGCAATAAACCCTCTAGACTGGCTCGCGTGCCGTGCTGTTTCTCCAAGTACGCCGCCCGCAGCCATATTGACTTCTTCGACGGAAATATTGACAGCGCGTAACCGTATACTGCGCGAGCGCACTCGAACGCACCATCGTTCGCACACTGCAAATAAAGAAAGGATAAAAATTTATAATAAAATATTGATATATAAAATAGGATTAATCAAGGAATAAAAAAATATAGCAAAAATTCACTTACAGCTTCAGCATCTTCCATCCACGTGTGTTTCTGATCTTCCGGTTCGATACTGTGACCTATCACTGCACGAATAATGGCCTGCAATTGAATAAACCAAATTTAAATAAGATACACGAACAGGTGTATTTTTGTATATTAGATTTTGAACACTATAATAATACCATGCGGAAAAAAGTCCTTTCTGCTGAATTATTTAAATACAGCTTATCAAACAGCAATCGATTTGTTATTAGACACGATTCTTCCCTGACTAGATTTGAAATAGACTTAATTTACTTTAATTCTAAATTTTGGTCCACATCCATTTTTGATATTTTGACAAAACTAGTTTTCCAGTCTATCATGTTTTTCATAAACTATCTCATTTACCTGACATGTATGCACCGCTCCAGATTTCTCAGCTTCCACGGCCTCCTTGAACCAGTGTTCGCGGTTAATTTCCACTCCATTAGCACTGAGCGATGTAATCGCTCGGTCTATAATCTTTTCAACCATGTGTGTATTACCTGATGAAGACAAAAACCGATTAGGAAATATAAATACAAGTAGGTAAATTATCAGATAAGTAAATCATTCTGGACACTCCTACTGCCAGATTACAGTTGTATTGTTGATACTAATAGGTCGTCTCTACATTTTATCGCTTTTAATAGTTGTCTTACCATGTGCCTCTTCAAGCTTAGCAGCAGTCACCCAAATCTGTCTATCAGTGGGAATATTTTCACGGGCCTTGTTGAGTACTTTTCTGGCATTCTCATAAGTTTCCAGCCGAGCCAACGCCAACCAAAGCTCCACACTCGTTGGACAACACTCTACAGCTCGGGACAATAAAATCCGAGCGTCTTCAGGGTTCTCGAGTTCCACCGCTGCCTTCCACAGACGTACCGAGTTGGGAATGTGTTCTAACGCCTTGCGGTAGACGCGACGTTTTGCCTATAATAACATGTAAGATTATTGTGACTGAGAAATAAGGTATGTGTTAGACGTCAAAAACCGCATAGTCCGGTCTCGTTCGAACCTCTCGCATCATTTTGCTACAATGCGTGTCTGAGATTCTGCTGACCACGCGTGTGAAGTATGCTCAGCATGTAATTTTATAAAGAACTAGCTATTGCCCGCGGCTCCGTCCGCCTGTTAAAGTTATCCCGGGCTAAAGTTTTCCGTTATAAAAGCAAAACATATCACCTCCTCGCTAGCAAGCTATTAAGTGCAAAGAAATTTTATATTGCGTAAATAACAAATATGTATTTATTTCCCGCGTTTTCCCTAATCCTACCATCATCCAGATCTTGCCCATTTATAATGATTTGATGATGTGATCCCACCTTGGCCTCCTGCTCGAGGTCGGCGGCCTTGGCCCATATGCGCACGCTGTGCGGCAGGTTGCGCGCGGCGTGCGCGATGACGGCGCGCGCCGTGTCGCGCGGCTGCAGGCGCGCCGCCTCCAGCCACAGCTCCTCGCTGCTCGGGTTCACCTCGCAACCCTTCATTATCAGATTACGAGCTGACTGCACTTTACCTGTGAATACAGAACATATTTGGGGTTATTTGTAAACAAAAACAAATACTTAATTACAGAAACCTATGAGTTAATTGATCACCTAAAAAACAAAAGTAAACGCGAATAGAACTTTATTTTTGAATTAGCTTATATCATCCCATAAAAAAATATTACCCATTAAAATAATATAACCAATTTTATCATGGTATGAGAAGCATTACTGTATGAATCTAGGGTGATAAGAATTTTAATATAAACTAAATCAAAAGTTTAAGCATTTCAATATTTGATTAAAAATGTATGCTTATTTAATAACCTACCAGTAACCTCTTCCAGGCGGGCACTAGCAATCCAAGCTGGTGGATGGTTTGGATTAGTCTCACGCACAGATTTCAACAGCAACCTGGCTTTCTTTATATCATTGATATCACCGCCATATGTAGGTATCATAGATTGCAAGTCTGTCAAATATCCTTTGGGATCTACAACTGTCTGTCCTGTCACAGAATCTGACACTTGAGAAAGTTTTACTGTCATCAGTGTGTTTCTCGCTTGACCAATCTTCCTCAAATCCAAATCACCTGTAAAACATAAAAAAAATATATATAAGTATGAGAAACAAAGTATCTAACATCTTGATTACATATTGAAACATAATTTTGTTAAAAGTTTTATAAAAAAAGAACTTTTTAGGCTTTGCCATGATAACAGTATAAAAAAACTCAACATAAAAAACTGCTATACCTGAAGGTGTCAACATGCCCGGCGTCATGACTCCAGGCATCATAGAAGCCAAACCAGAGCCTGGGTCAATGGAAGTTGAGGACTCCCCACCCAAATTTCTTGACAACACACTATCTGGTAATGGTGTGAACTTCTCTGCGCGTGGATTACGCTGTTTCCTGTTACGCGCATCACCCACTTCTGGGATTGATGCCCATTCATCTTCAGACACCATTTTTAACTCACGTTTGAGGTCAGAGAATTGTTGTTGAATTTTGGGCCTAGAAAAATAATAAGTACGAAGGGTCATAAAGGTTGAGACATTTCATGATTTTTGTGCTGCTATCCATCTATATATTATTGAAGAGTAAATAAATTAATTATAAAATATTGTTCAGTAAAATAATGCATTTGTTTGAAAATTACTCAATGAAATATCTGTGATCAATAGCTAATATCAGCATTGGGTGAAGAATAGTAATTTATAGAAAAGATTATATAAATAAAAATGAATAACATAGACGAAAACAAATTGTTAATTACCTTTCCTGACGGTATCTTTCCAAGTCTTCCTTTAGTCTCTTTTCTCTATATTCCTTTCTCTTTTCATCCATTCTCTTGTCGATAGATTCATAAATAGCATCAGCTTCCGCATCATCTTTGTCATAAGGATCCTAAAAATTTAAAGCTTTAATATAATTATAAGCAATGTAGTAATGCACAACGACCCAACCTACTACAGGCTAAGTGCAGAAAAAGGAGCCCCTCAACAAGCCATGTAGTAATATTATTGTGGATTCCAATAAACTCATAAAATGTACATGATTTGATATTTTAACAATGGTATATTATTACATTAGCAATATATACATAAAAATAAATATGTATCCCTTTAGACTTCAAAATAGATAGACAAATTGTAATGAAATTTTTAGGTAATCTTCAAATTCATCCAAATACTCAAAGTCATAATATCAACCTACATTTTACAATTATTCATTTCAATTTTAAAACAGCTATAAAATTCAAAAAATAGTTTTTATATCCATATGGCTGTAGATATTAGTGCGAACATTTCAAAGTTAGGGCGAGTTGCAAGATAAATAAATAAACTACTTTCATCTAATTATGATAGAAAGAAATTTGTTTTTAATTGTTGTTTAAAAAATAATCTGACCATATACTTAATCATAAAGTAATTTTAAGTCTGACATTAGTGTTTTGATATAGTAGTGAATTAGATCTTATTATACTTGGTCACACTGCAGTGTGCTAGTACATACCTTTGAAAACAAAGAGCCACTGTATCCTGAAAATTCATCATAATTGGAATCATTCAAGTCCTCATCATCATCCTCTTCCTCAGTTTTTTTACGTTTAGCCGCAGGTGGTGCATGGCGATCGTCACTGGAATAATAGCAACATTTAAAATATAAATGATACTTTATGAGGGTTATTTTACTGAAGAAAATTGCAGATTCTTTTATGTATTGCTTCTAGCAGTTGTCATATTTTGGTAAGGCAAAATATAGGTCTCTTGTTATAGAAAAGCAGTAAGTAAAACAACTTTTGCATATACTTACGAAACATCATTCGCATCTCTCGCAGGTCCGATATCAGATCGTGTGGTAAAGCCGGTAGCACTGAAATTAGATAATATATATAAATATATGTAATCACACAATGAAAATATAAATAATAGTGTTATAAAAACGCACCCTCGACCGACACCTGCGACGTAACCTAGAGGTGCTGGAATACCAAGAAAATGTTTCTTGTTTTTGTTAACAAATGCTTGAGGCGGCACAGACATTGTTTTTAGTAATAAATTGTTAATATATTTATGGGAATTGGTAAATAATTCTTGAAAATAAACACTTCTCACAAAAAATATATAGTTTGACAAGCGATTGACAATCCTTGACAAGTTGACAGTAAATGACATGTATACTTTTTCTTATGGCAAACCTCAGATAAAGAAAGTATTTATTCATTGTGGGAAACAAGTAAATGATAAAAGATAGAATTCTAGGATTTCCAGTTAGTGTGTATAGTATAATAGAATTTTAAAAGATACCTATTTTACGTAATAGACACAAAATGCTTATGTTTAATAGTGTTCCCTCAAATATAGATTTTCTTTGAAGGAAAAATTGTGGGTAAAATCAAAGTCGTAAATAGAAACACTATTCAAAACCGTTGCCTAGCAACTATAGCTTGTTTGATTGACGATGAAATCGTTGCGTTTTTCATTATTTATTAAAGATAGGTGATTATTGATTATTACTTTTGTTCTTTTGTTGTATTAACACTGTTACGCAGAAACGAAGGCGCAAAACACTATAGCCATGAATTATGATTTGGCTTCAAACGAAAACAGCTTATCCACTAAGGAGTTTTTACAATTCGAGAAAACTTGCGAAGCTTACAAAGACAGTGATGAAGAAATAAAAATGATATTTAGTGAAATAAATAAGTTATCAGCTGGGAATACCAATGATAAAATCATAGGGGATGATGTGGAGGATGTCGAATTAATTTTAAAAAGGGCTGAAGATATTGCTTTAGAAACGGAAAATTTGTTGAAGAGTAGTCCAATTGCGAATGCAGTTAGCCCTAGCAAAAGCCAAATAGCAGTAATACCTCAGATAAAAGTTACAAATGTGAGTGACACTGGGTCTGTTGTGGCAGAAAGCAAGGCATCCCCAAGTAAGGTAAGGGTTTTAGAATAAAAATATAACCATATACCTATTCAGTTATGGTTATTGTCACTCGTGAGTATAAAATAATATTTAAAATTATTTGTATTTAGTTGTTAACATTAGGGTAAGTTATTTAATTTGTAATCATTTTTATTATAGAAAGAAACCCAGACAATGAAGGTTACTCATGATACATAATCCTCATTGTTATAGAAATTGGTAATATTACGTTGACAGCCTTAAAGTAGAAATATGTATTTTTTAAAATTTTCTTTAAAATACCACCCATTTTTTCCATCCAGGTGATGGCGATTGAATCCCATCTTGTAGTTTGTATAATTAATTATAGGTATTATATCACTATCTCATGTGAATGTCTCTACTGTTCCATATTTTCTCACTAGCTATATAGAATGTGTTTGTTATTGTCTAATGAGTCTCTAGGATGTTATTCAGTTATGTTGAATTACAACATGCTATTGTATTCTTTGGATTGATGTAAATCTAATATTCATTTCCTATCAACCCTACAGCAATAATAGTTAGGGTGTAAACTAGTAAACAAAATATAAATTTTTCATATCAATTTATTTAAATCCTTACATATAGACAGTCTTTTTCTGTCTTACGCTTATCACCTAAATTAATTTATCTTAAAATACATTATAAATATTAATCAGATGGCATCTTATTTCATCAATTGATTTGCCAACACTCTCAGTCCTGCAAGGTTCTCTCGCGCCACCGGTTCGATATGGGTGGTGGGTAGTACGAAGCCATATCGTCCAGTGTCGTTCAGCTCGATTGTGAATGTATATTTGATGCCTTGAGACTTCGCCCAGTCGTCAGAACCGCCTGCGGCCGGATACAGAAGACCGCTTGATGAACCGACTTGGTATTTGGAACCACCTGCCTGTGATATGGCCTGAAAAATATTAGATAATATTTAATTTTTTGTTTGTAAAAGTTCAATACATATTATGAGACAGTTTTATTCATTTCTCAACATAACTCTTTTTATATACTTTTCTAAAAATACTTAATAACCCTTGAATATTGATGTCTCGATCGCGGGTAATATGATTTTTATTTTCGTGTAGATATAACTGAACTTTATTAGTTTAAGTAAGCTGCAGAAGACCAATGATACAATATGGCGCAATTAAATAAGTAAATAAGTTTTACCTCAGCCATACTCTTGCCAAGAGCATCCAGGTCTTTGTAATCCGGCGGCAACGCGTTGTCGTAACCCCACGGGTACAATAAATATTGCCCATAGCTGTGGTAAGTTATGTACGCGGTGAAGTTCTTTGCGCTCTTCGTGACGAAGTTCTGTAAAAATTATATTAAGTACTTAATTTAGATAGGGGCAATTGGTAATCCTATGGTTGTCATTTTGGTTCGGTCCTTATCCTATTAATATTATAAATGCTTATATATTTTTTTAAATAATATATGCTATAATTTTTTAAATAAATGACGCTGACGTCATATAGATGATGCTATCGTTCGATATAGTGTGTTTTGTAGCAGGAAAAGCTTTTCATGCGGGCGATGCGATGAGCAAAACCTAGGGCCTGAGTGATAAAGAGTGTATTGCATAATTTTCCTGCACTTCGCAGTGATATTAATTTAATAGCTACTATTACCGGCAGTCATTATCGATCGTATGACGTGTACCTCCTTAATACGTCGTACATAAAATAACATGAATACCATGCGCGACCTTACTTTCCTTAATTACATACCGAACACAAGACATTAATGGTGACGTTTTAAAAACTTTTCATCGTTTGTACTTCGATAGTCTATACTTCCTTAAAAGGTATCCAATATAAACATGAAAGCACTCTATAATTTGGGAATTGAACCTAATATACATTGCAACTAGTTGCTTCATATATTTATCCCTCGCTCTGTGAATCGGTTGCATCTAAATATTTCCATCACGGTATCCCCTACCTGACGTAAAAGGCGAGTATAGACCTTTGTAGGGTCCGCGGGGCGAGCAGAGTGCGGAGGATCGGGTTCTGTTCGATGAGGCGACTCCGAAACGGATAACACGGATAATTGGCTTCCCACTGTCCTAGACGTCAAGAGCGTCTCGGAATTCGAGGGCTTCTTTAGCCCCTTACTAAGTGAGATGGGCTGCAAGGCAACATCGCGCAGATACGACGCTATGTAGCTATCTTTGTGCAACAGGACATCCCGGGGCCGTCTCGTATGCGCGTAATAACGCCACCTCGGGTTTCGGTCGGTAGGCCGATATGTTATATCGTGTTAAGGACTCTGCTCATTGCTCGTTTGGACGATGCAAACTCCCCAGTGCCGACATTGGGTCGTAAGACCGGTGGAACCAACATTACCGGTCCGCTCCACTCATTCCTGCAGTGGTAGTAGTGATAACGTATTTTACCCCCGCGATCAAAAAATATACTTATTTCGCCATACACAGAAATTAAGCCAAAGATTAATAGTTTTCCCTAATAATACTAACGTTTATTGCTTGTGTTTCTGGTTCGGAAAATGCCCTGGTTCCTCGGAAAATTTCACTGCATGGATAACTTGATGAACCTTTGCCGCCCCATCGGTATCTGTAAAACATTGCAATTTAAACTTTGCACATTTGTACAATGAGTACATTTTGTAAAAAGTTTATCCTATTAACTGCATAAAACAATATCTTAATTATGTTCCGAGAAGTGGCTTATCACTTACCCGAAGTTTCTGTTGAGATCAGTTCCAGTGCATTGTCTGGTTCCTAAGTATGGTTTCCTATTCTTTCTCCACAACCGATCAACCGTGTGTGTGTATTCATAACCATCAGGATTGACAACAGGCAGGAAGTACCTAAAATCATTCAATTATTACAGTCGCACACAAACCTTTTTTTAATACGTGTCATAAGACGTCTTAGTTATGCTGTCTCGGGCCACAACGTAAATTCTTGACCTACTTAAGTTTATAATAGCTTAATGATTTATTTATTTAATTAAAAAATATTCACATTTAACAGAATCATTTTAAACTTGTAGGGTTAGCATTAATTCAAGTGATTATGGGAAAAGTTTGTTTTATTTTAGTAAATTTTAGAGAGTTTTTTAAGTCACATGGGCCAGTTGCAAAGGCTCAGCGGACCACATAGAAAAGCCCGGCGGGTCACAAAAATAATATCATCGTATTTATTCAGCGATATGAAATAAAATATTTTGATGTACAACTTACTCACCAATCTATATTCTTTATGTCATCTGATTCGACGTCAAAGTTCTCAGCGAACTGGTTGATAAAGTAAGTGACAGTTGCAGGGCTGATCCATTCTCGGGCATGGATGCCTCCGTCGATAAACACCGCTTTATTTGTGGGTTTACCATCAGACAATCGTATTACCTTATGGAAAATTTAAAATTCATAATTAGAAGTGTAACCTGTTTCCTCTTGGTACAAAAGGCTGCTTAGAAGGGCTTCTGTTTAAATTTTTGGTATGCAAAACATTTAGGTACATACCCCATAATAATGACCGTTATTTTGACTAATAACTTTTCTTAAAAAATATTTCAATCAAGAATGCAAAGCTTTGAGTAGGCTATTCAGTGCTTAGAATGTTTAATATAGAATATGTTTTTATATACCGAAATGGGAAGTCCGTTTTACCTTAAGATCGCGGCCTTCATGAGATTTTCCTATAGTTGTGACTGTAGCGATGGACGGATAAGTTTTAGCCAAGTAATCCAAAAAGCCGTGGATGTCTTCCAATCTATGGTACTGTTTCCACGTCATGCGATGACCTACAAGAAAAAAGTAGTATTATTTATGTATTTTATCAAATAAGTATAAAGTTAACGAACCGTGTCCAACGTATAATCCAAATTACTCATCATTTATCTAGATTGGTGCTATGTTTTTTGTTATAAAAGGGGCTTCTGGTAATAGTGTAAAATATGATTTCATCAGGACAATCATATTGAGACCTTGGATGTTAATGTAACTGCATCAACTTTAAATTAGATATTAAATTTCTTTATATAAGAATATGTGTGTTTAAATTCTTTTGGACTGCCATATTTTGAGTAAGTGAAATTTTGAGGCATATTTACACTATTAGCGAAGTTTCCGACCAGAACAAAAATACTTCTGTTAAAATTTTGTGAACGTATACAAAATTGTTGGTAGTACAGTTATTCACAAAGCATGCGAGCATTTCAATGAATCTTCGAAATGTTAACAACGTAACCGACACAAAAACGAAAACGAGAATATTAGGACACTGGTAAACGTGCAATAAAATTTAGATTCGGTGCCGAAATTCAACAACGAACCCCAATTCGCATTCGGCCAATACTCCATGGGTATGTTGAGAGAATTGTAGCCCATATAGGCACTTATTAAACCTAATCGGCGATGAGAGGCCCTGTAACGCCAAAAATTGTAAGCTCTTGCTGCAACAAAACGTAACCCTTGGAATATAGATGACGGGTATGAAAGGTTTAGTATCAAATACTTTGTACTGACCTCGTCTGTCTTGCAATCCCAGTTCGTTTTCGTCCAGAGGAGGATTTTCATCGTTGATGTTCTTTTGCAAGTCTAATATGACAACTTCATACTGAATGTTCTCCCTTTCGAATACCCGCGTGACGTTTCTTACGAAGTCTGACTTCACGAGTATGTCGATTGAATACTGATTGCCGCCCCATGTCGAGATAACTACAAGAATAATTATAATTTTATATAATATTATGCTAAAATTATTTTTGAGTAACGGTAAGACCTAACTACTTACGGTTCCTTCTTCGCAGTCTTGAAATAACGGCTCGGCTGCCAGATTTTTCCGTGGACACTTTCCAAATTTGCGCACCGGAGTAATCTACTCGCTGTATATCTGTTTTGGGTTGGATGGCTTTACCAATAATGACGGCATCATCTGTGATTTCGCTGGTAGGGTCGTCAGTGGAGAACTCTTCTTGCACTGCCTCGGTTTGTGACTCGCCGAAATTGGGCTGTCTTACTGAGTTACGCGCTGGCCATTCTGGAATAGGTCATATTTATTAGCGTGATAAAGGGAATACTTGTAATCTGTAATTTGCGCGTATTGACTAGCTTAGTTATGATTCTATATAATTTTGTATATAACACACTATATATTCATATACATGTGGTACCCTATTTTATACAAATCTATTTCCAACATCATGTTATCATGTTTAGCATCTTTATTTTTTCTTTTATTATATTCAAATGAGCTTCTAACATTAGCATGCGGTGTTTTTGATACGATCTCTATTGTGTGCTATGGTGTTATTAACTGTTTAGTTTACTACTTTTATTTAATGGTGGAAATGAACCATTATGTTTAACATGCATACTTCAAACAGAACAATCAATGGTTGGGGGTACCTAAACAAGTTTGTTAAACAGTAGATATATTGTTTTTGATAAATGGACCCACCAATACATTATACAATCAATAGATATGGATAAATGTAGATATTTAAATTATAAACCTCTAATAATATTTAATAGAACCATGTTAATTCGCTATCATAGTAAAAAGGCGGAATGTGTGCGTGTTAGATATCCCCAGTGAGCAAGCACGCGTAGGTACGTTTGTACTGCGTAAAAACAATTTTTTTTTCATCTTGACATGGAAGTGTGGTAAAGCCAGACAGCAGTAGAGTTAGTACAAAATATGTAACTAAATTTTTAGGTAATGATTTGTATAACGATTATAAATCGGTAACTCTCATTAATGAATCCTTTGTCTCTGTTCCACCAAATTTGATTTAAATTACCCGAGATTAACCTCTAACAAATCTCATTGTTCTAGTGACATAGTTGATGCATAGAACCTAGATACATATGTCGTCATGATGTCATTTATGACTGAATCACGATGTTCGATTAAATTCTTTTTCCATGCCGAAACATTATGCCAATATTAAGAATCGACAATAATTGGCCCGGGTCTTGATTTGCGATCAACATGTCGATAGGGTAAACCTATTGGTTATCTGCATGCAATGCGGTTGTATTAACCCCCGTATGACCTAAATTTAATCGATATTTGTCCGCATAGTACCTGATATTAGTTACTTCTTTTGCCGGTATAGCATCTACTTATTATTCTTTAAAAAATATTATGTAAATGATATAAAATTTAAGTATTGTATGAGCTTGAACCGTTTTCTAAAGCTATTTTATATGAAACGTTAATGAAACGCCTTAGTAACTTGGAGAAAGTGTTAAAAACAAAACGTTTTGATTTATCGTGAATACAAACAAAGGACAAACTTTTCAGAGCCGACGGCGACACAAAACGAATTTATAATAGAAATTACAATTTAAATGCGCGGCCGTGTTCCATGTGACATGTTTAATGACTTTCTCTGGCCGTGGGTTGGTTTCTATGGGCGGTTGACCTGATCTTGGCCGTTCTAACGGTGTTAGCGCAACTTGATACAAGGATCATGAGTTTCCGCGATTCGCGATGTTCGATTTGTATCACGTATTGCCAAGGTAGTTGCTGTTTATGACCGGAATTCATATTTTAAAAACACCTTTGCCTTGTTTTGGTCGTCTTATTTCCTACAGTTAATTAGTTTGTTAAGTTTTATCACACATTTTTCATACAACATCATTGAAACGTAGGAACAATTAACTAAAAATCAAGCTGTAAGAGCAAAAAAATTAAATCAATTTATTTAATTTTACAGACATTTAAAATTATAAAATATATATATATATATATATATATATATATATATATATATATATATATATTTATTTATATATTTTATTTTTTAGTATATATATATATATATACTAAAAAATAAAAGAAAAGGATATGAAAAATCACAACAGGTCTAATTCTACTATTGGGCTACCGGAAATTTTGTTTTTTTATAGAAAATGTGTAAAAAATTTGCATACCTTGTCCGGGTGCTAGATCGTTTACGAACGGTGTACACACTACGGCAGTCGCAGCCACTAACAGAAGCACAACCGTCTTCCCCAAGGCCCCCATGACTACTGTTCCGACGCAGCTACTCCAGCCCAGCTCGGCCGCGGCGATGCGCCTGCGCATCTTGTTTTGCGCCTTTTAAGCTCGGATCCTTCAATTTATCGTTAGAGCAATTATCGTTGTCATATCTAGTGGTTAACTACAATAGAAATTATAAGTATGCCGATGTAGAAATAAGTGGGTACTTGTTATAAAAGGAGGTGATCTCTATGTGGAATCCCTTTATCGCAATTTTATTAAATAGGTAATTAGAACATTTATTTAAATAAAATGTTCATACATTACATTATTTGTCTGTTTATGTAGTAGTACTTTTAGTAGGTTTTTCCTTATATAATGTTTTTCGTGTAATGTCCGTTTTTAAATAAATAGAATTCAAGTAAACAAACTCTGATTATTATATTTTGATTATCGTTTTCCTCGAATTCTACAGTTTAAATCGTTAGTAATATAACTGAGTAAACAAAATATTGGAATAAAATATTGAATTTTTAGGTCTCCTCATCTCCTAAATATGTACTAATGATTAGTTTATGATAATAGCCTCGATCTTTTTAAGAGATGGCGATTGATTAAGCATATTCTTGGGTAGATTGTATGATTTTTACGACTACGTATAAAATCTTCATAAAGTAATTATGGAAACCTAGACGTAATAAACGTAAAAATTTAATGTATGCTTAGTCAACGCGAGATAGGTTTTTTTAGGAACAATATTATTCTGTAGGTAAGTTTCTGGGCTTAGTTTAGAAATTGAGTGGATCGACGTAGGTTTTAAATTTCATCTTGTATTGTATTATATTTATCGAATAAGTAATTGTATACTCGTTGTATAGGTATATAAAAATTTGTTAAATGTTAATAGTGTATGTATTAGAATCAGACAACTTTGCAAATTAGTTACCAAATCGGGTGCCTCTGCGGTCGATTTGTGTTTGTTTTGGAACCAGAATGACAACCTTACTCTCGAGTGCGCGGGCGCCATGCCCGGTCATTGCCACCAAGTTGCAGTTATTTAACTCGGATGACAAATATTGTTTACTGTAAACACGTTTTTAACGATTTATTTATCTATTATCACCTACTGACACTTATGGTTTCCCTGGTTTCAACAACTGTGTCAACTTATCGTAACACTTAATGATCATGAATAAAGAGCAGGTGTGTTTAGGTAGAAAATGAAATATTTTTTTCTTATATTCTAGATAAACCAACATGTTAAGCAAAATGGCAAAGAAAATATTGACATACGTCGCAAACCTAAATCGAGGCCTTATTCTGCCGGAGTTGTGGATGGGAAAAGGAGGGAAAGTACTAAAATTGCTAGATTTACTGCGAATTCACCCAAGAAAACAAATGTTTGTAGACATGAAGGTTTAGTAGAAGAACTTAAAGATGTCAATGAAAGAGCGAAGGGCCTAGAGTTACAAAACATACATTTAAACGAAGACAATAAAGCATTACGGCATAAATTAGATCGCATCAGTGAAGAAAAGCGTATAGTTGATTTAAAACTCGTAGAATGTGAAAAATTTGTTAATAGACTTGGTAAAGAATACGAAAATAGAAATACAGAGTTAAAGACTGTTAAAGAAAACGAAAATAAACTTATAGCTGAACTGAATAAAGAAAGAAATGACAGGAAGAATTTAAGTATTCAACGTGATAAAGATACTGTTATTATACAAGATCTACAAAGGCAAGTCAAAGAAATGGAGATGATCTTAAAAAGGAAGCATCCTGATTCTGTATCTGCACTTATAGGTTTGTAGATTGTAATTTTTTACTAAAGGCGGCTTGTGTGATAGTATTTAAATTAATTCGAGTAGGACTTAAATATATTGTATAAATGATTATTATCTCTCCCACCGGAAAATTGACGTTGTTTAACGTACCGTCAAAGCCAATTTCAATTTAAGTATTAATTTAATGATTACATAAGTCGCTCATTAAATAGTATATGTAATACGCATAATAATATAAATTTTTAGTTGCGTCGAAATCCTCTACTGTGGAAGACAATAAGAAGAAACTATTAGAAGATCGTATAGCTCGTTTAGATCAAGAACTTAAAGATAAGGAAGAACATTTTCAGGGTATATTATTAACTTTGCAAGAAAAGTTTTGTGATATGAAACAAAAGTATGAAAACCATATAATTGATGTAGAAAGGCAATTAATGGAGGATCGCAAGGTTAATTCTGAATTGAAAAATAGAATAAACAAAGCTAATTTAGTAGATAGTGGCACACAAACTTTACCAAAGTCGCAACATACAACAAGTACGCAGACTTTTTTGAAATCAGATAGAGCCACTTCGGCTGTCAGTAGGCTGTCCCAAAATTCAGCATTGCTTTTGAATAAGTTAAAAGAAGATAGTTATCTCGTGGCAACTATAAAAGGCTTACAAGCAGAATTAACGTTAAAGCAAAGAACAATAGGAAAGATTAATCGAGAAACTGAGGAACTTCGAAAGAACTTACGAAATTTGCAAAAAGAGAAAGAAAGTAGGTATTTCATTTCTTGTAATCTGTTTTATTAGGTTTTATTTGTTTTATTTATAATATTCTTCATTTCAGTTTTACTTAATTTGAATCCTCAAAAGAAAATAGGAGCGAAGCAGGCAAAATCGACGGAAAATATTCTTGTGCGAATGAATAATGAAATGGAAACGGAATTATCTGAAGTACGAAAACAGAACGAGTGTCTCATCCAAGAACGAAGCAGTCTGTTGGATTCTTTGAAGAGAACAAATGAAGAGTTTATTATTTTAAAGAAGAAACGCATTCAAGATGTGAGTATTTTATTTATTGTAGTATTTTATTTGTGGGAGAGTCTTGTTGCATAAAATTATGCTTGCGGCATGAGGTGGCTGAGGTGGTTCTACATGATTGGTATATGTGTGTTAGGAAAACTAGCGTGAAGTTCTTCAAGTCTTGCTGCTATTTTTAAGCTCTAAATTTCCACCCCTTCCAGTTCCTATTCCACCTTAAAGATTGATACCACATCCAGGTTGTGATGCTCTTGCTTCCTTACATACTACTACTAGTTTTGATACGTAAAAAAACTTATTAATAAGAAATCGTGTCGTCAAATAGTGTTTCCACGCAAGTAAGTACACACTAAAAGTACAGTAACGATAGATGTAATTATAATGTAGAGACGTCATTCTCAGGATACGTGTACCTTCGACATAAGAAGTCATAACAAGTCTCGAAGTGTCTTTCTTTTGTTGCAATAGTTGAGTATATAATTATGGATCTCAGTGTGGGTAATGCTTTCAATGCAGCCGATCTATATAAAATTGTTTTGATAAAACGAACATTAGCAATCCACGTGCTTCCTGTTTAAAATATTAATAGAAACATTAATGTTACTACTACTTTTGTTATTAATTATTTTTATGTGATATGGTTCTACGTAGAAAAGTGTGAATATTTTGGGTGTTTCGGACCATATAGCCACAGTCATTGCTGAACATAGCAGACTTATTAAAAATATTATTTCAATGATAGTTATTAGAATAAATTATTTTAAAAATAATACAGTGCCTGTAACGTTGAAAACTTTCTGTAACTAATTTTACATTTTGATCACATATACCTATTCAAATCGGCGCTACGCATCAGAATATGACGCATAAAATGTTGTGAGATATCAATAACATGCAACTTTGTGTCTTTTCCTAATGCTTTTATATCCCAAGATGTTGCGAGTCCGCGAATAAAGATAAACAGGATATAAAACCCGTTTGCTTCGCAGCTCCACACCCTTCAAGTGGCCCATGAAAAGGAATTAATGCAAATGAACATGCAGTTGTATCCGTTGCAAGAAGAGATCAAGTTGTTAAATAGAACGGTAGAGATTCTTCAAGAACGTGTTAGAACTGCTGAGGATAAGCTTGTGATGTATCAGGGTGGGCCAAAAGGAACGGACGTGCATGCTGGAGGAGATAATCCTATCAAAAATGACAAGAAAAATGCTTCTTAATTTAGTTTTTATTTTTATATAGGTTCTTGACGTTGAATTGTAATAAGTCGAGGTTTAGCAGTTATGTTTAAAAATCGTGTACGATTGCATTTTTAGTATAATTTAATTTTTATGGGACCATGTTTTTTTCGTTTTAGTTTTGGTAAGGTCCCTTGATAATATTGGTACAAATTATCGACTGCGTGCTGTCTTAGGGAGTAAGGTTTTGTGAGTGCCTAATGAAGTTAAAAAATACAAGTACATGTATACAAAAGTTGTGATTGCTATTTATTTAGGATAATTACTTAACGCACAAATGTTTGTATAATCTAGTTGCTATAAGGTAAGGAATTTGGCCAGTCAATATATATTCTTGAAAAGGTATTTTCTACACATTTATGAACAACCCACCGATGCGCAAACGATTGTTGTGCCTTGATATTTGTTAATTGTAATAAATAAGTATATTTGTGTAAAATTGATTTTCATTGAACATTATCATACCGTTAAATTTCGACTAAAAACGGTTACCGAAGAAATACATGATGGTAGTGTGTGACGACAGTTTTTGTGTTTCAAAGATATATTTAAAAACTCATCTGAAACATTTGCACTTATTTAAGATTCTAGTTGTTCAAACAACAGTAAAATTATATATTGAAATTTATTAAAACCACGCTTGATAGTCCTTGCCTCTGCTGACAAATTTAGGTCCTAGAACCTTAGCTAATTGTTTGACGGCGATAAATAGTTCTTTTCCAGTCGGATCGATGTAATGTGGTGATATTAGAAAGCCGTGTTCACCGGTGTCTCTCGTCTCGATGGCGAACGCGTGAGTCACGCCTGACGCGTAGATCCAGTCTAGCGCTGATCCCGTTGCTGGGTACACCATGTGATATGTTTCGCCGGACTTATACAAGTTCTTTGTTGAGTTGAATATTGCCTTAAAATAAACACAATTTTTCTTTAAGCCTGATAGAAGTTTCTAGTAAGATTTCACACGTGATAATAATCTTCAAGTAGTGAATTTTCTAATACTGACTTACTAAAAAAAACGATCAATATTTTTAAACATGTGAATGAAATTTTGTGCACCTATATTTGTTCGTAAAATAAAAAATCCTTTCTTTGGGCTCCCCTAATTAAGGTTTCTTGTACGTTGATGCAAAAAATGATACTCACTAATAAATTTAAAAGATAATGTGTTATTTTCTTTTACATGACGTCAAAGGGGTTATTTAATTATATTTTAACCCTTTCGTGATTTAAACTATACCTTTATTTTGTTTTACATTGGACTTTAAGGACCTTTTGGTTAGAATGCGAGTAGTTAAGCCGGGTGAGCGGCCTTTATTGAAAACAAATAAAATACAAAAAGTAAACAATATTTACGTATTCAAGACTATTCTCGCATATTATACTACGCAGTATAAGATGTAACATTTAATAACGTGACATAGGCAATTCAAATCTTAGCCTAATGAAAACATTGTATTTTTAAAAATCGTAGTCACGTTGTAAGCATTTTATTTGGACTCCAGCTTATTATTAGCTAATCATGGTTCCAAGGTGGTCTACTTGTTCGTTTGATGATTTAAAATAAAATCAAACAATTGTGTTAATATGTTTCATGAAACAGCTTAATACTTATTATCAAGTTAACGGTCAACATATTTCTTCATGCAGTTGTAGTTAAAGATAAAAACAGTCTACGAGCAATGAGATTTTTTATCCAATATCAGTATTATATTTTAAAATATTTGCGTCAATCGAATAGCACAAAACATAAATCATCGGTCATTGCCCGATATCTTTTACCTAATTTCCATCAGTATTGATACGAAAATAAATATTTTTATTATTATTTTTTATATTAGTGGTTGAGGAAAAAGATTGAATATTTTTAGTTACCTGAGTCATGGCTTCAGCCGCATTTTTTTGTACCTTCATATCTGGGTTGTGCCACGGGCGTGCGCTCCATGGATACAATATTAACTGTCCGTAAGAGTGTATATCTACTAAGGCATCGAGTTTCCCTTTTGCTTTCGTCACTACATCCTGTGATTATTATGAATAAATCAAATTGTTGGAAGAATTAGTTAAACAATGTTTTTTTGGTAGAAATGTGGCGAAAACCGTAATATATTTATAATATGTTAATTCACGTGTGTAGGCAGAAACTAATAACAATTAGCAATAGGTATCAGATACCCTCAGTGCCGCTGATTCAGGTTCCGAAAATGCAAAAGGTCCGGCGTACGCATCTTTGCATTCATGATTTTCCGTGATGCCGTCAATAGCCCAATCTTTTCTGAAATTTACGAAAATATTTAAGCATGACTTTGTGTTTGCAAAATCATACTCTGCATCTACTCCTAAATCAGAAGGCATAACGTCTTGAAGCTACTAATCCTTAAATATGATTGCAAATTTTGGGACAATATTAAGATCTCTCAAACTGTATGTGTCTCTGTGCAGTTTTCGGGCTAGAATCTGGAAAACTTTAAACTATGTTCTTTATTGTAGAGTTACGTATTGTGTGCTGTTTCTGATGTAAGTATAGGCATTAGGCATATCGATTTATTTCGAAAATTCAGATACAATTTAGTCAAGATTAAAAGGTTCTAAAAAGATTGTGGCATTCTAGACAGTGGTTGATTTTTTTGGTAACCCCTCTAACTTAGGATACGATATGCTTGAATAGGCAAGCCTAGTAGTAGGTATATTTTATACTAATATTGTAATACACACCCAAAGTTCCTATTTATATCTACACCGTAACAACGTTTGAATTTGCGACGGTTTTTTCTCCATAAACGATTTACTGTCTGGGAGTATTCATATCCATCTGGATTCAAAAGCGGTATGAAATACCTGGAAGCCATGTAAATTCTATTTTCATTAGGAATTCACATTTTAATTTTGTCACTATAAAAGTAACATAATTTTAATTTCAATTAATTACGATTTTACTATGATAGTCGGTAAATACCTAATAAAGAATTTTGTGTAGATATTAAAAGCTTTTTAAATTGTTTAAATAAGGTGCCTGACGTCCATTTGTTTTATATAAGTACCGTAAATTACACAAAATTAACGTTACTGTTCCAACACAACGAAGAGTTGCTGACTTTCTTGGTAAAGCAGTAAATTAATAACCATTACAAATTGACCATGATAGCGGTATTCGAGACGTGATCCGGCGAGAATTATCTTTGCAGTTGTGCTGATTTCTCGCACGGACTTGTTTAGGAATGTGAAAAATGCATAAGTAAGGAGTTTAGTTATAGAATGGGAATAATTTGAGAGCTTTTAGTACGTGCATGTAGGTGTATGAATCTATAAATAATTATGGTATCTTAATACATAACGGTTTATAGTAATAGTTGTTATGCAAATGTCGTAACAAGTACAAGCTATCATTTAAAACTTTGCAGTGATAACGGCATATGTCTGATCGTTGTGTACTTGCAGATTCTCCGATACTATGGCGTTAGGTAGTTATCAATATTAGTGAGATGGCTTTTTATAGCATGGTATCGTTTTTAAAACAAAATTCGATATGCGTTCTCACCAATTCTTGTTTTTTATGTATTCGGGTTGCTGGTCGAACTTTGTTACGATGTTATTTAGTATGTACAGGGCAGATGTGATCCCAATCCATTCTCTCGCGTGAAGTCCCGATAGTACTAAAATACCCATGTTATTTGGATTTCCATTTGATACGTCGACCATCTAAAATTATTTTTATTCGTGTAGTTATTCGCAGTCACCTCCGTGGTTTATTGGTGACGTATACGGCCTGCGGATTGGTAGGAGTTGGGTTCGATTTTTAGGTAAATTATAATTTTGGGTTTTTCAAACTTGTTTGCTTGGGACTGGATGATGAAATCCAGAGGTCGTTGACGTCAGGTAGAGGCTTAGTCATAAAAACTATTAACTAAATAAATAATAATAATAATTATGCTCGAAAAATTGCGTTGGGTCGACTCTACATTGTATTATGGATATAAAGGTTGCTCAACTTCAAGAAATTGTGATTTGCGATTACCGTTATCGATCTATTTTCAGACGAAGATCCTATCTTTTCCAATTTACATATCGATGGATAAGTATCTGCTACATAATTAAAATACTCTTCAATAATCCGTAATGTAGGATACCTATTCCATGTTAGTCGATGTCCTGTAACATTAATAGAATTAGTGTTTACCCTAATTTTTCTCACGACATCAATTTTAGGGAAAAAGTATTCAGGTAGGTAGGTACAAACCAGTATGAAATATGATTAATCTAAGATATTTTAATAAACTAGTACAATATCTAACAATTTGCATTTAAGTGTACGCATATTTGCGGATAATTAGCATCATAGGGGCTTTCCACAGGGTCACCCGCTGGGCCATTAGTAAGGACGTTCTAAAGTATGAAAGTGCGAAAAGTGCGTTGGGAAAAGTGTACTTACCTAAAGTACCTCTAAGTAACCTAAGTAGGTAGAAATTGATAAATGTGTTGTGTAATGTCTTATTAAGCAAGCTTTTCAATGTCAAACCTTTTTCTAATAATATACCTACTTAATTAGGTATTCCAGAAGGTTCTCGAGTTGGTTTGAAACCCTCTCGGCCTTTTTTGTAATAATGTATACTTGCCTTGCCTCAAGGTATTGTCGTCCCAAAGTACTGGTTCTGTTTTCAGTGCGTCTACTCTCCTTTGCACGTCAAGAATAAGTACCGTGTGATTAAGTCCTCGCGAGCTTAACTGGCGATGGATTTTCACTTTATTGTCTTCAAGGACCAGAAAGTCTGCTCGTTTTGGCGATAGATTCCATATAGAAATGTCTAGAATGAACGTTAAAGTTACACTTTAAAGGATTTATCTATTTAGTTTTCCCAACTACAGGACTATTTTTATCTTAGGAAACATTTATATGAGCTCTTTTAAGTTTGATAAATCTTGAACTTTACAAAACTTATTTGAAATGTACCGCTTTCTTACTAATAATTTAGGACACGAAAAGGAAAAACGTAATAATTGTGTGAGAGCCGTTGTTAAAAATATACTTATTTAGCCTGAACAGAACTAACGGTAAAGTATACCAAAAAGTCGTATATATGAAAGGTTGAATAAGGAGAAAAAATAATACCCTAATAGCATGTGCCTTGCCTTGATTTTCGAAGAGTTTTTTGATGAGCAGTATATCATTTGGTGTTCGAAGTGCTGTTCGCCAAATTTGTGCTCCTGCATACGACACTTTCTTGGGGAACGGGGTGGCGATAACTCGTAAAACAACTGGATGAAGAACAAAGCAGACACAGTTGTTACAAGTTTAAGATTTAAAATGCAATGCAATGTTCATATTAGAAGTTACTATTGGCAGCTTGTTTTTGTTGGTGATTTGCTCGCAGATTCGGCTGCGTAAAGATTCGATCATGAGTAAATCCTTTTTCGGTGGATACGTTTAGACTTTAAGTAACGTGTCCAAACATAAAAATATTTTAACCCCTTTCTACCAGGGTTGAAAATAAAGTCTTATATTGTTAACTAAATACCTTCATATTAGTACAGAATATCTAACATATATATATTATGGTAAAGTTTTTTTTTTTTGGGTACTGCCTCGGTTATTACCGGGGGTACTCTGCTAACGGTGTACAAGCGATCCCCCGGCTTAGCAACCACGGAACCCCATTGATGATTTCGTGGGCCCTACCGCAATCACTGAGGGTGCCAGTGGACGCTGTACGCTGTGTACGCTGGCAACCCGCAGCTATTCGGTCACGGGGCTCGGGAGGGGGAGGAAGAAGGGAGGGGATAGAGGGAAGGAAGAGAAGAGGAAGGAGTAGTTGTTAGGTTAGGTTAGGTTGGAAGGGAGAGGGAGGGGAGATGTTCGCGAACCCTTATAGCCCCCAATGTGTATTTGGCAACCAAGAGGTATACACATTACTCTATGTGCCTAGAGTTGCGGCCTAGTGTTCCCCCGTGCATGGGCGTGCATTCGGTGTGAAGACCAAGCGCACGGTACAGAAATATTAGGTATATAAAATGTTTTAAAAATACTAAAAGGATATTTAAAATTATTTTCTAAACGTGAGAGGTCGGATTCGAGGAAAACTTTCATACTGATGCCAAAATATAAAATTAAAAGCTAAAAGATTCCTGTTTTCCTTATGGGTTTAGGTGGGGCGATGAGTCAGTAAATGACGTCAATTAGTAAGGACGTTGCCTTTTATATGTAGGCACAGTATTCGGCAGTATATTATATATGAATATAAATACTCGAATATTATACGTTGGAAATGCCAATTAACTTTGGCTTTATTGAGCGTCGTATCTCGCACCTATGTGATTTGTCGTTAGGGTCAATTCATACGAGCGTATAGTTAAAGCGCATCGAAGCGAAAATCTGAAACTTAATATAGCAAATTCACTCTTAAGTCCACAAAGTAAGGCACATATTACTTCGGAAATAAAAAAAGTCGCGCGCATCCGATAGAATTCGCGCGACCAATGCTTATAGGTGCGCGCGAACCAATGCGCTGCCTGTCGTCATTCGGAATCGGTAACTGAACAGCAAATTAAGCATTTTAAACGAATTTTAACTACGATTCAATTGGCAGCTGATTGATATCCACCACTACTAAATGTTAATTGAATACGCGCGAATTTACGCGAATACGCGCGCTTTCACTTCGACTCTACATTTGAATTGACCCTAACCGATTCACTTCTGCAACTTGACGTGTATATTTACTGTCGAGTAATGTATTTTAAATGTAATAAGTTTTAGTAATTATGTAGTCACTTGATATTGTATTAAGAATATGAATGAATTTCACTACTTGTATAAAAAATAAATGAGAATCCGATACCTACAGTCATTGTAAGGACCAAATTCCAAGAGAAGTTTTTAGTTATTACTTATACCTTTTTAATAATAATTGACAAAAATAAATAATTTTTTAGGTCTAGAACAGAATAGTGAAGACGACAGACATTTAACAGCAATCTCTAGTTTGATCGACAGCCAAAATGGACTAATTACAACAAAACACATGTTTATAGAGGATTTTTTTCTATTATGATTATAGAAATCGGCTATAGAGTTAATATCATTAAGATTAGAAAGGCGTTAGAACTTATATTTTATTTGAATTCTAATTATATTCTAGTCCTATATATTTTGCTGTGAAAATGTTATATTGTATTTTTTTCATATAAAAATTCTAAATGTCTTACCTAAGCCAAACACAATAAATATTATGGAACCCATTTCATATTGTTATCACAAAGCGATTTAAAATTGATTGTTATAGATTTTATGTTTTCAACGTTAGTGAGAAGATTTCATGAGAGTTTTGTGGATTTACTTGGAATAATACTACCGAATTGATGCCAGCAATATATGTTTATTAACATATTTTCTATATACATTCATTGTAATTTTATAATAGAAACATTTCAGGTAGAAACTCACATAAATTTTATTAAAAATGTGTTAAACATTAATTGATTATTTCATTAGGCTTGGTGTTCGTCCATATTGCAATGTTCTTACGACAGGCTCGATTCCGTTTATCCTCGCAATAACTCTGGCAAGTAAACCAAACAAACGCCATGTAACAATGATAATCGGCAACAAAAGACAATCGCATCGCTCATATCTCATTGGATTTCTCTAATATATTATCACAATTAATCCACTTATTCATAAATAAATTATAAAATTGTCAACCAAGTGTCTTGTCTTAATATTTCAAGTATAAAAACAATGTCAAAAACGGTTCACTATTAAATCTGATCACATGGTCCACTGTTGTGCATAAAACGCAAACTATACTTTTACCAAATGTTTCCTTAGTCTCATTTTCACGTTCGACACAATCATCACCAATTCATTGTCAATGGAAATGACACCTTCGTCTGTATATCATGTCTTCTAATCAAAGTACATAGATTTTTAAAGTACACTTTACATGTTAATATATAAGCGTTCACATGTTTTGTAATGAGTGACTGACACCGAACCAGCGTTTCACCTCTAAAGAGAATTTGATGATCACTCACAATGATAATTCATTAAAATTAATTTGGAGCCAACGTAATGGCCGCGGGGCTCATAGATATGACAGTGGTTCACGAGTTTCACTATTTGATATTAAAGAATCGTGTTCGGTAAGAGAACACAGAGGCCCTGGGCTAGTCGGCCTCGCCGTTGGTCACTGTGAGAGGCTCCTCCTCCTCGTTGTAGTCCAGGGAGAGCACCGAGGCGCGTCTCCGCTTGCCCACGGGCGTGTCGCTGCACTCACTGCCTGAGTAAGTCCGCTTGTCGCCGGGGGAAGACTGCCTGTTGCCATTCACAGTGGCATGGGACGCACGCAGCTCCTGTTGCAGGAACAGCACTGTGCTCTGCATGCCTTCCACATCCTCATCTAACTCTTGCAGGAATTCATCTAATTCTGAAAAATAAAACATTGTGGTAGTATTAACTTTATTATAATTGCTATAGGATCATACAACAAGTACCAATAGTAGTATAGGCACGAATGGTGCAGGATAAGGAGAACAGTAAATAGTTAAAAAGTGATGTTAGCCAGTTTAGGTAGTAAAATGAAACAAACAATGATCTGTCTGTCTACACTCTACACACACTTGTAATGAATGAAGCCAAGCACTGTTTGTGCTGATTTTGGTCACTTCCTTTTATATGAAGTGATAACTAACTAGTGTATAGGTTGTGGGTGTTTGGTTTATTTGATCATTGAATATAGCATTCTATACTAAATTTTGGATGTATATTTTGCATTTTAAACATAATATAAACCTTGCTTTCCAGTTTAACAATCTTTAAACCATTTTTTATAAACTTCATTAAACACAACTTTGGACACACAAGCAAAGCATCAGTAGTGATACAATCGCTGGAAGCCAGGGTTTGAACATGTATTTTTGAATCGTGATAATCCGATCGAAAGCAGTTTCAAGGCCTATTTTACACAATAATACAATAATGTTATAAGTTTGAATTTTCCGTCACCAAAAGAAAAGCTATATGCATACTCTGTTGTGTATTCACTGACTATGCTCTATTTTCTTTAAGTAAATAATACTAAAAACCGTATCACTTCCATAGGAGAAATCTTGTAATATTAATACTCCAAAATTATGGTGAAGTATACAGAGAGGCCCTTTACCAAACCAAAATGAACTTTATCAGACATACAAACCTGATTGTGACTTTTTCACCTCTTCACTAAAACTCTTTTGTAACGCTAAATCACCTTCCAACTTAGCAATGCGACCGCTTGACGTCATGCGTCCGAGATCCTCGTTCTCTTGATGTAGCAGCCGACATTTCGCCATTAATTTCTTTCCTGTATTTGAATCTGGCGTGAACTTCCACGCTGATAATTCATTTTGAGTCTCCTCTAACCTCGCTTTAGTCGATGTTAACTCTTGTTTCAGCCTTAATATTAAAACATTAACTGCCGGATCTAGAAGTGTAGGTCGACCATTAAGACTTGCATGTGATGACTTCAACTCAGTTATCTGGCTCTAGAATTTTAAAAATATTTGTGTGATTATTCACAAATTACAATTCTAATTACCCTACTAGATTATTTCTATTACTCAGAAGTTATTGAAAAATCAAGGTCTTTATGTATGACACATATATTGTGTTAATTACTTTGCCACAAGTGATTTTTATTTTTATCTTATGTAGTGTCAGTAATAATGACCAAGTGAATTAGAAAAGACAAGCTCACCCACTTATCCCTGAAGCCTTAGGCAGAGGTTTAATTAGTGCCATCACATTTTTCCTAGCTCATATCCATCCCAAAATTTTAGCATGGTTCATTAAACAAACTTACAGCATAATCCTGTATCTCTTGCTCCTTTGCAGCGAGCCTCCTAACAAGAACCTTTTCTCTGTGTTGTGATTCCACATATTGCTGCTTAATTCTTTCCTCTACCTCTTTCGCCTTTTCCAGACTACCTGCACATATTTATTTCCAGTTATTTTTAAGTGGTTTTTGCCGGAATTGAATACAGTCTATGCACTAAGTTGATGTTTTAGTGCATTTGTATGTTGATAATTTCTACTTTATATTACACATTTCACAATATATCATTGTTTTACATTTCAATGCCTTCCACAGATTAGGATGTAAATCAATAGGTATGATTTATACGAGGGACCTGGTTAAATGAATATTTTTGTTTTGTTAAATATTTAAAAGATTTTTCATTAATATTTTTCAATTGTTGGTATTTTTTTAAAAATATATAGGTTGAAAAAAATATTTTAAATATTAATCAAAACAAGTGTTCTTCAAAATAGGTCCCCTGTAAAATCATACTTCTTGATTTACAACCTATTGCATGGGAGATATTAATTTCAGAGTACTAACAGAACTTCAACATGGGGCAAAGACTGTATAAAATTTATACAATATTGTTTTCTATATAAAAAACTTAAACATAGTACCACATAAATCATTATGTTTGGCTTAATTGCAGTAAATTGTAATCAATAATTTGAATACATGTTAATTACAATTTAAACATTATATTTTATTAATATTTCTATTCTAAATTTGATATTCTGGTGCAACGGTAGGATAACCAAGCTGAAAGAAACTTCAAGGGTACAATCTTAGCATAGAAACTATTTTATTTTGTAGTATGGGTGTCAAAGTATGAATCCTATGCCAAGTTCCGATACCCATCTTACAAAACTTATGGTAGAGTGGAAGGCGCGATACATTGTTCATACATTTCATTTTATAGTTCTTGCTAGATAGCATAACATGTTAAATAATACTAATTTTGTATTTACAATCTAAGCCAAAATATAATGAAATCACAGACAAACTGTAATTGTGGTGTATTTAATTTATTACAATATCATAATCGACAACACCTTAACTACAACAAAATGAAAATTAGTGACAAGTATTGCATTGTAGTGGACTTCATTGGATATTTATTTTTGTAGACACATGAAAAAAAGAAAATGGTTCTTGCATAGATGACTTTATATTGAATTTGAAATTGTTACATCTGAAAGTGTTTGCTTAGTTCCAATAAGAATGAAATAGAAATTTAAAGATTGCCAGATAGTAAGTATTGAATATTGAATTAGATTATTTTCTTAAGAAGAAGTAATTGGTTAGTATGGAAGGTGTTATGGAGGTTTTGAAAATAATATTCCAAAAAATAGAATTAGTTATAGTCAAATGAATAAGGTTACATACTGTAAAAATAGTTGTCCATACACAAATTCATTCAACATGAATTAATAGTGGCGAGCAGTGTGTGCATCAATAAATAAGAAAATAATGCATGAAATAAATTATCATGCAAGTGGTCATTGACATTGATTCTTTATCAAGTTTTGTTATGATAGTATTAAAAGCTTCTGTTATAAACAAACATAATAATGAATATACTTGTATTATATGAGAGATAACACGACGGAAACTTCTGTCTGTTGTAGGCAAGCAAGTAAATATATCTAGCTATATTGAATATTCTATATTATTATTTTTATGTTGACTGTTATATTACATATGCTATGAGAATAGATGAGATTCAAGTCCTTGGTAGAATAACACTATTTTATTGTATGCACCATCACAACAAGCTCTGTTGATTGGTTTAATAATATGACATATAAAGTGTCTAACTTCATACAAAGTATGTAATTTATATTGAAAGTAAGTATTAATATGTGTATTAACTTTCTCGATAGCTGGATTTTGGTTTAATTTGTTTTAATAATTGCAAAGGCTAATAATAACTCAATATGTAGCATGGTACAGGTTTATGGTGTTGAATAGGACAGTTTTACCAATGGAGTTATGATTTTTCTATATTTAACTATATATTCAATAAGTTATTTGAAGTATTACCAACATTCTTGCTGCCAGATTTTCTATATAAATATAATATATAAGCTAAGTTTGTTATAGCAAATATAAAATGCACAGGAATTCATTATTATAATGGTTAAGCTATTACAGTTTCATTTTAATTATATATCTCACTTTAATATCACTTCCATGACCTAATTAATTTTAAAGTGAGATATTTACAAATACCTTAAAGTTAAAATAGATGTAAATTAAGGTTTATGTATATTTATAGTCATTTAAGGTCAGCATGTAGTGATTAAACTTAGCTTCATGACAATTTATAAATGACTGAAAACCTTTATTTACAATGCTAAGGGGTGCAATATCACTTCATATAATATGCACAGTCTCTATATGTACAAATTAAACAATAGATTGTATGGCATAAGATAACAAAGCCAATACAAAACAAAACCTTATCTAAACAGCAAAACAAATGAAAACATATTTACTTTTTGTGGTGTATAAGAACCGGCCGCAGTGGCAACACCAACAGCTTGCACCAAGGACATAGTAACAGCACTGAACACCGCTCCAGCACGCTCTGGAGACTTCACTTCCACTGAACACTCCACTGGCACACAGCAATACACCATAGCTTCATCTTCATCTTTATAAACACCTAAATACACCCCGTACCACATTTACAGCTAAACAATTTCAATATCACAGAACATTTTCCAATACAGTATCACTAATTTTAGTTAAAGTATTGTCGATATACGAGACATGACAACTCGCGTGTCGGGCGCATGCCGACCGGGCCGCTACAAGCCGAAATGCTCTTAAATACCTTCTAACTGTTTGTTCAACTTTTCGAGGTGATCAATGTATGAGTCCTGGGTTTTCCACGCGGCGCGAAGCGAGTCGGCGGAGGCGGCTTCCAGCTGGTGCGGGGTCAACAACACGCGAATCGTGTTCGTGTCACCGCCGCCAGCGCTTCCTTCGCACGCCGTCTCGCCGTGCCGCTCTGTCTCCTCGGACATTGCACTCTGACAAATACGTTAAGAGCCCCTTTTCGACTGTAAGCAAATAACTACGGTTAGTTCTAGAAAACAGATTCATTTGCATCTTGGCCGCTGTTATCACAACCCTGAAATAGCTATACGTTTGGTTTGAATATCTCTTAAAATGGATTACTTACAATTATGTGACAGGTAATGGATTATTATTACTAAACTGGTACTTATTAAAATTAAATAAAACACTTAAAACTCGTCACATAAACTATTTTACGAAGTCATCAAGCGAAACACGACCGACGCCATTTTATCACATAGCACGACAGTGTTGCTACTTGTCGGTAGATTACCGATTTATTTATGAGAATGTTACCAGTTACCAATCCAGTGGATCGTAGTCGATTATTATTACAACAAAAGTCGGTAAACTAAAAAAACGAAATTCAGCTGCACCCGCGAATTTTAAATATATTTTTTTTTTATTGTAGCTTGATCCTCAGTATTAATGAGAAATTTTTAGTAAATTTTTGAAATCGAATACTGGCAACACATTTATCTGTAGTACGTGCGTCGTTCAAGAACCTCAGAGCAAGAACGTGTGTCGCTGCCTTCATTGGTTTGTAGTTCAACAAAAAGATTTTTGATACTTACATTTTTTTTTATATGTATTTTATATCATGAATATATATTTTAAGTCTGTCTCGTGTGATCATAACCAAAATTAAAAAGGAAGGACAGATGAATAATTTACAATTTGTGGCATGATTTCCAAATATCAAATATTATATATAATCTTCTGATCAAGTATTAAGACTTCTCAGCTGTACTATACATTTTTGACGGTGTTGCCAAGAGGGCAAGAAAGTATTTATTATTTTTTCATGTAAACACGTAACGACAAACTATATATAAAATATACTATTTATACAGCAAAATTTTTCCTTTATTCTGGCAATTCTTTAATAAACGTCATGTTAAATCACAAAAAAGCGCCTAAATTTAAATCAATATAATGGATGAACAACATAAATATTGAATTAAATTTAATCAATATAATATTCGTGCGTTTTGGTTAATGTTAAACTTGTTATCAAAAATTATAAGTTATCGTTCCTCTGTGTTAATTTGTAAATGTATTTATATGAACACACGACAGGCTTTTCGCATCAATACGTTTCCCATATCTACACTTTTTGTTTTTTACTAGCACTATCTTTTGTAAACAGGCATCTTGTTTAAGGCCCATGGCATTACGAGATGGTCTCACAGAAGGCGGGACGGGTGACCGCTTTATTTGTGTAATTTGTTTATTACTTGTGTTAAGTCCTAATCATAGAAGGTTTGCAAGTTTGTTTCCTGTTGGAACTAAATTTAGTGGGCACGAATTAATTGTTGTAACGTCTGATCAGGAAAATAAAAAAACCTGTTTGGGGTGCCACTTTTGCTTATTCGTTTTAAAGTTAATGATGTCAGTACAAAAATTTTGTTCTATACATGGTTCTATATTTTACTATAAAATGGCGATTTTTTTTTCTGTTCAGCATAATAAGCAAATCATTTGCGTAAAGCGATTTAGTTATGATTTTAATAAGACTGTTTACTTTATATAAATAGAGCCAAATAATATAAAAATTATTCTAGAGATATAAAACCTTGATAAAATGACGCAGAAAATCGTGCTACTCCGAATATGTTCATATTAAATAATTTTAGATAAATTTGTTGCTTACAATGATTGCCTTTTAAAGCGTCGTTATGATAGCTGCTTATACGGCGCTAGCCTGCGAATCGGTGTTAAACGACAAAAGACAATGCCTACTGACAATCATTTAAATTGTATTATTACTATGATCGTTACTAACAGCTTTTCATTAGGGTTTACAAATAAAAATACAGGTTTAAATTTGTAATTAGTTACCTTATAATTTGTTTAATACATTTTTTAACAATTAAAATATAATTAATGTTTAACATTAATTTAATTCGAAACTAATTTTTACAATTATTACTAAGAATCAGTAGAAATTCACAATAATTATATCACAATATGTACAATGGAATGATTATCTATAAAAGGAGCGGAACGTCAATAGGGTCTCCACACTTCTTGGCTGCCTGCGCCATAAAGTCCGTGTTTTACTTCGTCGTTGGACTCGCAAGTCTGTACGAGCCCGCTGGCTTCACCCGTGCTCTGAAGCTCGGTGGTTATCGATATCCCACCGTCGATATCGCTTATTTTGATCTCACTTGGTATGCATTGTTCCAGATTGTATTTGTCCGTTGAACTGTGAAGGTGCACATGAATTTGGTTTTGGTTGACTGTAGAATATAAGTTGGGCAGTATCATTTGTGGATTTGGATTTATGTAGGGCGTGTGCGATTGTATACACGTGGGGTTGTTGTTTATGTTGTTGTATTGGTAGTTGTTATAGTTGTAGGTGTTTGTAGACCAGGAGTTGTAGTAGTTGGGATCGTATCGCTGGGTGGGCATTGCGGTTGGTGCGTTCAGCTCGGTGAGGGAGGAGCTGGTTCCGCTCGGGCTGCCTTTCACGAACCCTGCCGTGCTCGATTGGAAGCCGCCGTACTCTGCGTGTCCCAGTGGCAGCTCGGGTAACACTGTAATGCGATAATATTATTAATTTTCAATGATTATACTTCATGCTCGGTTGATTTGTCAATTGTCTATATCGTGAATACGCATTACAGAAGCCATTTACTACTCATGTTATTATAATGCCCTTTAGAGATTGAATAACTTAGTCGTTCGCTATGAACGTTGCTTTTTGAACTTAGAATACGTTAAATAATATAATTACTAAATCAGTATAAATGTTCGGTACTCTTACAACCAAGTAGACTACGTGGGTTAATACTAAAACTGTCTAAAGTTAGGTATAATATCACACCAAGCAACGAATATGTCGTGTTTGCTGACAACCAAACTAATTGGTAATTTTTTTATAATTTTATTGGATTTTTTAATTGTTTAAATAATTCAGTTCTAAGATAAAGGGACCCTTAAAACCCCTACGTAATTTTAAAATCATAAAATCGTTTCATTAAAAAAATATAAAGATAACCTTTCATTAAATTTCAACATATTAATGACTACATATTATAAAAGAGACGTATTAGATAAAAGAACTAACAAAAAATTGAAGTATGTTTTTGCAGTACAGCACAAACAACACCAAAAATATCAATGGCGGGGCTTGTTGGGAAGCACGCTTTCTTCTGCAATACTACTTTATTTATAATCTAGCCCCTTATTCAAAGACGTTATTAATCTAAGGACGGAGCATTGCTGTGATAACAAGTCTACTTCTCAGCTTTGTTTATCTGACAGCTTGCTGTTTGTTCAGCTTTGTTTATCTGACAGCCAACTAGATTCAAGTTGTATTTCAATATTAGCCAATCACTCAACCCTATGTCTACGCACTGCGAAGACTGTTAGCACTGAGAAACAGATTTGTTATCACAGCAATGCGTCGTCCTTAGATAAATAACGTCTATGAATAGGGGGGAAGATTTTCAGTTTCAGTACATTTATCAGGTTTAGGTACTTTTCGGTTTCTATCATGTGGTCAACCGCTCCATTACCGTGGTTATGCTTGTTATAAATTGAGGAAGTTTATTTATCTTAATAAATTATTACTTATATAAATAAGTATGACGCATATATCATACCCATATTCAATAGGGATAGATGTTAAACTAACGTAAATAAAATATGTGTATTCCTATAAATAAATATGTTACGATTTGTTTTGTAAAACTTTACTGCTCAAAGTAATATTTTATTTTGTATGAAGATTGTTTTATTATTAATTATTTTTCTTTCTAAAATAACTCATGGTTTTGCTATGAATTGTTCTAAGAAAAACCTTATTACGTCTAGTAAAGCGTTCATGAATTGGAAATCTTGTGCCATTTTTTGGCACTATTTTAGCCAATTGCCAATAAATTATAATATACCAAGGTTTACAGCGAAAATTTCATTTCTGTAATACAAATATACGAAGAATAATACTAAGTCAATTAACTTTCCTATTTTATATTTTAAATAGCAAAAAAATAAACTGCATGGTAGGTTATTAATTACTTAGTATCTGCGTGTTGTTTTTTTAGTATCTAATATACTGTTTTTAATTATAAAATCTTCAATGAGACCTAATTATTTATACGACGATTCCTCGGGTAAATTTTTTGCCTTTTTTGATTTGTGAATTGTAGCAACAATAACCAAAATTTCAGAATACGTACAAACTGTGCTCGTATTCCTAGGGCATTAAAAGTTAAAATATCCTTTAAACCGGAATAGCACAGTGTCTGAACATTGCTGCTTCGCGGTAGGAATAGATAAAGCGGTCGTATATATCAAATTCGACTCTCGCACACGACAGAGCAGTCATCATCCATTATATATTATTTTATCTGGGGGCTGTTTAGTAGTTACTGATGGTAGGATATATTTTATATCCGCCCGGATAGCGACCACCGTACACAAGGTGTCATAACCCGCCATAGTGGCCCACGTAAGTGTCGCGATCCGGGATCAGTCTATGTGTATCGGGTTCCAACAGGCCGGCATAATTGTGATGACTGTCGAGGGGTAATCGTCAATCGACATTTTATTGGACCCCACTCCACTTACCATCAGGTGCAGTAGTTTCACTTTGCTGGCCCCGTATAATATGACAAAAGGTTTTGTCATTTCTCATTAACATAGACATAGAGAATGTCTATATACTCTATGATCCTGACACCTAACTTAATAAACGCCATTAAAGAAAAGAGATACGTAAGACTAGGCAGTATGGTCGTAAGACTATAGCCTGTCCTCTAAGGACGATGAAAAAAAAATTAATAAACGCCATGAATCTGGTTTATTACGCGGATGTATTTTCTAACGGTTCCCCTGTACTATAATCAACATTGAGTATGCCAATGTTTTCCTGCAGTATTATCGCTCCATAACATTTAACGCTTGTTGACTAATATTTCAAATTAGCTGGCCTGTTTATCAAAGGTTACCTGATATAAATATTATTTATTTATATGTTAAATGTTTTTACAAAATTAGTATATTTAAACACGAAAGCTCTATAATTCATCACACCTATGTATTCCTATTATTTATCTAATGAACTATATTTCTCCCCTACCTAAATTATGATAATATTTCTGGAGAATTTGTGTTTAAAAATAAAAAATAAATACCTAGTGATTATCAAAAATGTTGCAGGGACGGTTTACTTATTAATTAGGCATGATTTTTCTATGAAGAGATATTTAATATTTTTTTTATTATTATCTATTCGTATTGTTTTTTTTTTCGCCAATTGTAATAAAACTATAAAAACGCGAGGATTTTTAAAGCTTGATTTCTCGTTTTATAGAATTAATTAGGTGGTCATCCTGAGTATAGGATGTTAATTGCTAGAGTAGTGTAAGGACTAATACAAAGTTGAGAAGGACGTTCAAGGCTGGTATGGATTAATTAAATAATTTAATTGATTTCAGCTGTGTTGTATCTGCAATACCATATAATTTGGGTGAGAGAGAATAAATGTATTTTAAATCGCATAAGTTCTTTTTAGCAGGACTTAGCTTTGACCATAGCCGAAGGTCATGTATCCTGATTACTCGCACTCAGTCAATTTATATGTCTAAAAACAATAATTTTCCTTACCAGCAGGTATGTGTAACGTTGGATCAGGTTTGTAATACGACGGCTGCAATGGCCCATAGGCCGGGTACATGGTGGTTGTTGATGGGTATCCTGTGTTCCATTCACTGGCTCCCAGGATGTTGCCACTGCTCTCTGTAAATCGAACAACATAGTTTGTCAATGATTAGGGCAAGTAGGATTATTTAATACATAACATTGGCGTAGCAACGGATATCTTCTAGAGGGAGGGCGGGTGATAGAGAAGGGGCAGCATTCGGGAGCAATAAAATCTCGCCGAATTTCACATAACCTTTTTTAATGTGGAGTTTGTTCAGGAGTAGTAATGCTTACCGCCACGCAAGCTACTTGCTTGTTTACATCAAGTTGCAAAAAAGTACAAGTTTCAATGACTATGACACATTCAGTCTTGAGAATTTCCCATTCCCTTCACATTTATACGTAGACTGGACTAATATGCATGCAAAAATCTCGTGCGTATTCGCTGTTAAGTGTCAGACAGTTGTTCATTTGCAACTGCGTCTTATAAATTTTGTAGAGATGACATTGCTACTAAGATTTACCGAGTTTATAGGAATTGGCCAACTAGTTTACACGCAATAACTAGGCACGGGCGTGATAGTGGATACTAAACCGCAGCAACAAACTTGCTACGGATTGTGTATCGTGTGTAGATGATATGTAGACCAATGGTTCCTAATCTTATAAGACTACGGGACACTGAACTAGCTCTTTGCGGAACTCCTTATTAAGTAAATAAAAAAATATATATTGCAATTTAAAATATGAAAAAAAACCTTCATTTGAAATATTTTCTAAATGATACAGTTCCATTTATTTCAATAAATTTTTATAAGGTGTTTGTTACATATTGCGAAATCTTGGTGAGATGTTCATGGAACCCATTTTAGATGGTATTACTGATAGTGATTTTGATCACGTCAACAACAAATCTTTTTGCACAAAGTATAGGCATTATGTAGTATAGGTATGCTAATGTTGGTTACTTGACGTCATTAATGACGCTCAAATTTGTCGTAAAATGTCTAATGTCAGTTGATTTATATTGTAGGTAGGTTGCTATACATACCTACATACTAATATTAGTGTTAGAAGTTATAGGTGAAATCTATCTACATATCAGATGTTTTGTGATGTTTTTTTATATTTATGGTCGTTGATTTCCAGTAGGAGAGAATTTCAGATATCACATTGTGAAATGTAGTTTATTAATATTTTAAATACTTAGGGACCTAATTTTTCACGGCCACGGCCATTTTTTTCATAGACACGTCCTATAAAGTAACTGACAATTAAACATATTGCAAAAAATAAAGTGCTTTATCCTATAAGTGCTGACACCTTTGCCGCCCTTGCGACTCTCACTATATAAAAAAAAAAAAACTATGTTTGAAATATGTTTTAATTTTAAAATATTAAATTTAACGTAACATGTGTTAAGTGAGATGTGTATCAGTTAATCATCGGTCATTGTCGGTTGTAAGTGTTTGTATGGAGGTCACGCGTGCGGAAACGGCGCGCGTACGCACTGGGATTGCCAGCTGATTCATAATCTCTGTATTTTTTTTATGTACACATAATGTGTATATGTGTAGCATTTAGAGACGATATGTGTGATTTATTTTTATGAGCGACTAGTGCCGGCGCCGCCTGTGTGAAAGTCATACTGTAGAATATTTCGATATGAGAATAAGCCTATATTATAATTCTTATCCATGAAATTTGGTAGTGATTTCCTTTTTAGCATATTTAAAATCGTTTGTTTAGTTATTTTTTGCAATAAAAAAAAGAGTAAAATAATAGATAATATAATATCATAAATCCTTGACATGTGTTCGAAAAAGAAATTAAAAATTAATAAAATGAACTTAATTTCAAAGATTATTTTGGTTTAATAGTTTTTAAATTCAAATTAGACACGTGCCTAGGCCAAAGGTGCGGAACAAGCTTACGATAATTATGTTTAACAGTGTTCAACTATCCCGAAAACATATGTAAGTTAACAATGTTACATTTGCAATGTGTTTCTAATGTTGTAAACAACACGACGTGTCGCGTCGCGCGGTTAAAAACTGGCTCCACATTTGGCAGTAAAAGTTGTGCATTATTTATTATCAGTACAATAGAAGTGTTGCAGTTGTAATTTGTTGTAATAACCTATTATTCATTTACTTATCACCTGTTTAGGTGTAAGAAGCTAGTATAAGTATGGGCTAGTATTAAAGATAATATATGTAATTAATAAAATGTTACTAATTTTAATCGAAGGATCTCATTGGATGTTATGGTTTTAGTCTTTAATAATAATAATATATTATTCAAATATTACTCATCATACGAGGAAGGAAACATTTATATATTATAATTCTGAAGTATATTCGTTTTTTGATTTTTTCTCTTTTTCAGTTTTCCATTGTAATTGGCAACAAAAATTTAATTTTAATATTTTGCATGATTTAGAGGATGGTATAAGTTGATCGTATTAATAACGCCGATTTTTTTTTTTTTTTATAATTAGGTATTGTAATTTTATTACAATAAAAATTTCCTTGTATTTAACTTGAGGAAATTCTAATTGTAATAAACTTATTTATTTCATTTCTGTAATGTGAATGAATGAAACATTTGTACATGACACCAGACACGTATGTCTAGAAAAGTATTAAAAAGGATGATGTTTAAAATTATTCATTCAAAATTTATAAATTTCATAACAATTGCGACTTACTGTTATACTGTATTTCCCATGTTACGAAAAGTTATGGCAGTAACAGGCAACTTAATCTAGTGAGTAAATTTCTTAAAATCCAGTGAAAGTTTGTATTATTTGCAAATCGCATTGGCCTTGGCATCATGCCAGTGGTTGCTTGATCGCTGACGTGTAGGGTGTCGAGAAGTTATTACTTTAGGCGTCGCGCACACAGTCAACTTGTTGCTGATGACCACTACTATGACGTTTGAAGTTACAAAATATACAAAAATCTATTATTGGGTTTTAATAGATAGAATTCCCAGGGCCCTTATTCTGTATGGTAGTGTAAACGCGTAACGCGGCCGTGTCATGTTATCTTCGAGAAATGTGCGTGGAATAGTATTCTGTAAGCCAAATTTCTATAGTCCTAAACATGACGCGTTGTGTTACGTGCTTGTTACGCACTGTTAAAATAACGTGCGGGATAGAGAATAAGGCCCCTGACCCTTACATTACGACACTATTGCATTGTATGTTGTAACTGACTGTTGTTGCTTGTGACTAACTTCAAATCTGTCAAAACTGAGTAGCCATACCAGAATCATTCTGAACTAAGTAGGTCCCTCGCCCCATAGGTCGCTGGTTCAAATCCGGCTCGAAGGACTTTATTGATAGAAAAAATAACTAGAAATGGCAAATAGAAAAATTAAGTTGTTTTCATATTTCATAAGTACTCTGCATACAACAAAACTAAAAACCTATCCCAAGACTCCCAAAAATAGATGTTTGCTACATCCTTCACTAAATTGGTTTGGCATACTGCACAGAAAATATTCTCTACTGGAAAATCGAAGTCGCACGGCGAGAACACTACATTACCACTAGACTAATACGTTTAATTCCCATTTATTTATTCAGACATATTAATTTATTAGTGCAAATGTGATAATATTATTATTCTATTAAACTTAGCTAAGACAGAGCTTGTTCTGCATCTGACAGTAACATTACTGAGAAATTTAGTATAAGGCGGCTGCCATGCTAGCAAGCGTATAGCAGATGTGATTAAATTTATAACAAAGGCTCAGCAAACATTCTCGGCTTTTTTCACGAGACAATGACTGCGAAGTATAGTTCATACTGTCAATTTTAGTAGAATTGCATTAATAAGGGTTTCCTCGGCGTTTCTTGGTCTTCCCAAATCCGCCAGGTTGTATTCAGTGAGTCAATGTTTTGGTAAAACAAATCATTATTATGCTAATTCGTCCAGTAGTAAAGCTTTGTATGTATATTCGCTGCACACGAGTGCCGCGGCACGTACGCACATTTGATTAGAATAATTTTATTGTTAAATTTTAGAGATTTCGATGAAAGACAACACAAAGAAATTTTATTTTAATGTGTGATTGAGTAATTGAAATTATTAATATTTTTTAATCGTTGTTCATATGAATAAAAGTGATTACAAAAAGATATAGAAGTATTTGTTTGAATTAAAAAGATTCAAAAGATAATTCAATTCAAAACGTAATATTTATATTGTAATTGTCCAAAAGTCTCGCACTGAGCTATCAAAGGTACTTTTAAGATCAGAATAAATGCTTACGGAATAATAAATCGTATTGAGTACGAAACGCGAAATTGTTATAAAAGTTGTTGGACTAATTATATTCACTTATTATTTATCAAAATATGCAACAAATTGATCATTAAAGATGACAAAACCTGATTCGTTTGAATCAGGTAAATTAATTACCACTTTATTAGTAATACATAATATATTTTGTTTAATTCCGGAAGCGTGTGCATATTATACGTTGCCAAACCTAAAATTTATGGGCTTTGAATATTCTAAATCGTGTTATACAATCATATTACTAGTAGGTAGGTCTTTTATATGCGAGAGTCTATTCCTGCCGCAAGGTAACGGTATGGGTGTGATTTTTTGTTCCCGTTTAAAGGACTCTATAACTTGCTTAATCATATTATTATTTTATGGTCATAATTATTGTTTTATGGTTAATATAGATAAGTTTTATTTTTATATGATCAAGTATCCACAATAATAATAAATAATAATCCACAAGTGGATTTTTAATAAAGCTTTTTATTAAATACTTATGAAAATCATGTGAAATCCGTTATAAAATTATTTAGTATGTATATTAGAAATCGCTACATTAATTTGCATGATAAATCTTAGGTATGTATTTCCTCAGATCGTCCTTTACATTTACTAAGAATCGTGATGTCCACTCCGCCTAATAGCATTTGTAGTCCATAGTAATTATACTATTACACTACATAAAGCGGGTAATGTTATGACATAGGTTTTAAGATTACTGTTAATGCAATTGCAGTAGAGACGAAAGTTGGTTACTAAAATCATCATCTTTTAAGCAAAATTAAAAAAATGGAAATTGCCGTATATTTGCTAATGGATTTCATTCCATATTTATAAGTCCCATAGATAATATAACTGGATAATATTCTTATTGATTTTTCTATGGAGCAGGTTTTTAAATTGTTATGTAGAAGAAAATATTATTAACAGTAGCATATAGTCGTAGGTTGCGTAAAGTCATAGACGAGACGACATTAGAGGAACCAAACCGTTCACCTAGTTCATTATGCAGTGACGCAAACTACTGGCCCTGGTAATACCCAAGAATACATCTCTTTCTGTTACACTGTTATGCAACGATTACAGGATATTTATATCTCACTAGTTCCAAGTACTGGAGTGTCAGTATTAAAATATGCACACAACACCCTTGAAATCTTTGCCGTTGGCCATTTTTAGAATCTAATTAATGAGATGTTTGTGGTTTTGTTCAATAAAATATTTATTTTTATGATAATTCATTGACAGCTGGCGAATAATTTAAATTTTATTTATTATATATGAATAGGAAGGGAATGTCGACCTATCTAAAAGAATCGAGAACTTATACGGACATAATATAAAGGAAGTTGATCTTAATATTTCGAGTTCTATTTTGAAACATTATATGTAGGTTCAGATAGACATAACTTATTATTAAGTTAACTAGTATTCTATAATGGTAGATAAAATTCAGTACTAGGAAGGAAAGCCCAGTTTTATATATTTTAAACTATTGATATCTATATAGTTTTAAATCATACGCCACATTATTAAGTTAATGATTTAAGTCTGGGGTTAAAATGTGTACTAGACGTAAATGATTCCAATTATCATACTACAATCAGGTATTATAAACAGGTTCTATAAATACACAAACCATTATCAGGCGCTACATCAAACCGTCGACATAATTAACAAGCGTAAAATCTGTATTTACTCACGCAAATGTATAACAACGTATTAATCAATTCACATTGGTTGTAGGCATACGGCTTGCAGCTTTTACGTAAGTCGTGTCGTATCTGCATGACTCATTCGAAAACATACGACTTTGCTGACGACTTGCGTTGACTAATTTCTAGAATAATTTGATCTGACACAATTTATATTATTGACATGATCATTGTTATTTATTGGTTGTATACTAGGTTTTACTCGCTACACCGCCTGCATGGCTTTCCTAGAATTAATGTGTCAATATATTTTTCCGGGATAAATAATAACTTATGACTTAATTTGGGTTCTATCAAATAAGTGTTTTACGGATTCCTCATGAAACATCCAAACTACGCCAACTTTTGGCTTTACAATAGAAATAGGTATGAGGTATCATTGTCATATGTCATATCACATTGTTAAAGTATCCTCTGTCTATTATGAGCAGGAATCAAATGGAGTCATGGTTTCACAAGAATACCAAAAGGAAGTATAAGTTTTGCTCGAGTTAGTTTATGACAAATATAACTGCGTGTTAGTAATTAAGGACACTTGTTTACTTAACAAACATTCATTCCCGAGAACTTCTAAATAGTTCTGTCTTCCGAGTTATAAAATAAATAGTATTAGCAGTCGAACAGTAAATGATCTAACAGCCATTAGCGCAGTATATCATATTAGTTAACTCGCGCCATAATTCGTGAACATTTAGCGAGTGGGAAGTATATTCGATAATGATTTTCCCTAGCGTCGATGCCACTCACACGCCAGTGCGCCCACACTGAACGAATCCACTTCATTTTGCGGTCCAACCGTTCGCTGTTCCTAATTTTGCGCGCTCGTACATTAAATTAAAATCGGTTTAATGTATAAATGAGATATGCACTTAATAAATATTTAATTAGGTGTCTAAATAAAAGCGTCCGGCGTATTGGGCGCTGTGGTTGCCGGCAATGTTTCCATGTAAAACAGTGTACGCCGCGATAGATAAAAATATAATGGCTGTTTATGATGAATTTTATAATTGATTCGTTGTTGCATGAATAATAGTTTATTACGTTGCTTTTTAGGTTAATGAAAGTTTAATTAGGCTTCTAGTTTGATTTTATGTAGCTGTCATTATGATTTGGTAAATAAAATGTTTAGTTGATAATATAACTTTCAAGAAGTCAATGACGAAGGTAAGAATGCTATAGAGGGATAAAAAATGAGAGGAATCCGAAGATACATCGTCTGGTGACTCTGAATTTAAATGCATGGGGCGAATGTGATACGCAGTGCCAATTATAATTATTATTGTTAGTTTAGTGACCAATAGGTAGTTATTTAAATGGTAGAGATGATGATATCTGGATTTAGGATGTTGATTTATTATGACTGTTTGATTACCGTATGCCTGATGTACTTGTTTTCTTTTAGCGAACCAATTGCGTAGTTCTAGTACCTATTTAATTAAAAGGTTTCTAGACATTCTAATGTTTACGAGAAAATATAGTTTGGTTTTTCGACCAGCTAGTTACTACCAACCTATGTCTCGTGACTACTAATAATAATTTATAGTTTTTAAACGTAGTATTTATGGACATACATTGAAGACATTGTCGATGTGTATTGTTTTGAAATAACCCCCAGGAATAGTTAAATAATGATAGTGCTTAAGTTATGGAAACCAGAGTTTGCAGATTAGGTAAGTCAATTTTAACTCAACCATTTGATAAGAATTAGATATGAAAAAAGCGGCGATAGCCTAAGGTGAGAGGGTGGGTGTGCTATAGACTGCTGAGACGAATGTCCTAAGGGCACATGCCTCTGATTTTCCTAAAATTATGTGTGTATTCTTTGTGAACTATCGCTTGCTTTAATCGCAAAGGAAAATGTCGTGAGAAAACCTGCATACCGAAAATGTTCTTTATAGGAATTTTGAGGGTGTGTGAAGTCTACCAATCCGCACTAGGCCAGCGTGGTTGACTAAAGCCTAATCCATCTCAGTAGTAGAGGAGACAGTATATAATACAGAGCTTATATTATTATTTGAAGAGTTTGTTTACGTTATAAAGAAATATTGTTCATCAGGTAAAAATTTCCGGTTACGTGCTTTTTTCGTTTCGATTACGTGTTTTTGCATCTAACGTGCATAAAGAACAATGTACCTTCCATCAAGCATACTAAGCTTCGTCGTAAAATAAGGTATTTACTGAACCCTGGTATAATGCCATCAGTGTGACGTCCAAATATCTTATATAGACGCCGACGAACGTTTTCCTTATTTTGTCTTACACGTAGTCAGTTCTAGTAACGAACATGTTACATCGACTTTTTATTTGTATTTTATTTTTGATATCTATGATTTCCAAAAAGGCGTTCTTTGTTTAATTATATATAGATTCTATACAAAAGATACTGAATACAAATTGTATGGTATAACATCTTCTACACCAGCTTCTGCTCAGCCGATAATTCTCGAGAAAAAAATACACAATTAAGGAAATGTAGTTTACTGTTAGTGAAAAGCATTTGAGAATCGTAGCAATACAGTTTATTCATTCAACTTAAGTTCTGTAATATAAATACAGAATAATTTGAATTTTCGGGTGAGCAGAGCCGTGTGCAGAAGATTGGTAAATTACTTATATAAATTGAATTGAGTTATCTATTACTTTTTATTGAAGGTATATTCATTATAGACTCTTCTAAACTTTGATGATAGAGAATATTATTCTCTTCTTTTTCTTATTATATCCTACACCTTATATAATTTAATAATATTTTTAAAACCATTCATAAAAGTAGCCGAACAAATTTATAACTCCAAAGCGCTTCTACACATCCACTTTAATTGAAATATTCTTTTTCTTTATCTTAAATAAAGTAAGCCCTTGGAATTTAATTAAATTAATAAAAATGATTGTTGATATCAAAAGAGAATTTTAAAAGCGATTTGTTCACCTACCTTTGGGGAGTGATTGTACATACGGTTGTCTACTTTCCATGCCCGTAATTCAAGACCACTTCGTTCTCTACTTCGTAGTCCAACACCTCGTTACTGATATTACATTAGATGTATCAATAAAGCACATATTCTCAGATAAATTAGACAGATTTACTAAGATTTTTGAGAGGTAAAAACGAACAATCGTGACAGGTTTATTATAGTAGCACTTCCTTCCTCGGTTAGATACTTGCACTCAGACGTAAACATAAAGTTGTTAATAAAGTAAAGTGGTGACAAGATGTTTGGAGATATGCTTGCCCGTATACATATAATATACTGGAAAGTTTTGGCACATGAAAAGTAAACCTATTGTTATTGTTCTAGTATTCCGATCTTATCAAGCATAATAACCGGTGAATCGGCGACTATACCTTGATAGTTATGAAAGCTAGCTGTTAACATAGTCGTAGGCACGAGCAGGGAGCCTAGGCCTGTCGGTGACGTGGGATAATTACCGGCCGCGTCCCCCGCCGCCCTCTCCGCGCTCCCCCTCGCGTTGGCACCCGCTCCCCCCTCGCAGCGAGGGTAATGTCACATTAACACCCTCACCTCGGGCCGTCCGCGCGGCGAACTGTCAAAACACCGCGCGCGAACTGTTTAACGAATATGAAACAAATGAACATTGCGATTCACGTACGCGTTTGTGTTGGAATTGTTAAAAACAGACGGCAAAATTCAACTTGAATGCTCGTAACGTGGAAATGAAATGTTTAATGATAGTTAAATTCGATAGCAGTTAATAGTTTACGTTATTACTGATGAGTTTAGTTCTGCTAGAGTCAAGTTTATAATATTATTATGATCTGAAGCTTAAAAGAATTGTCTCAGGAAAATTTCTTAATTTTAAATCATTTTAGCTTAAACTCCAGAACTGAGATATAATATCTTCATTTAAAGTATAATTTAGTTGCGTTGGTATAATAAGTATTTTTACTTTTAAATATGGAACTATTTGTATGATCTTCGGTTTGTGTAGACATTAATTTTAAATTGTGGTTGACAGTTGTATTTTAAAACATTTACCTATCGGGTACAGAGCTTAGCTATATTGTTACCGTTGAATTCTGTATTGTTATTATTTTCACATTGTTGTTTTCCGGAATAGGTATGAGTAAACTGTGCTTCATGTATATCCACGTACATTAGTCGTATTTGCTTCGAACTTCCTGTTTTTAGGACATATCTGATATTTCAAATAGCTTAGAATTGTTTAACCTTACTTTATTTACAAATATACAACATAATAAGCTAGTAACCAACGCTATTGTACAATAAACTCTTAAATGAGTATATAAGCAGTTCGATTGCATACAGAGCTAATCAAGGGCGTTGATTAGGGGCGGGGTGTGTGATTAAGTTCCTTTGAGCGGCGCGCTTGTTCTTGTTACACAAATTTCACGTGTGTCGACCATGTAATTAGTGTTATAATTAACGTTACGTTATTACGGTGTATAATTGTCGCAAATTAAGTTATGCGTTTCGTGATCCGATTGTGGTTACTAATTGATCTTTTTGCTAGCAAACAGTGGCGTGCCATTTTGTTTAATAAATTCAATAGTTCAATTTTCCTGTCACGCAATCGTTTGTTTTGATGTGGGTATCGATACGATATTTTGTCGATTTGATTATGCGTAAATGTTCGTGGAAGATTTTTAAAAGTAAAACGGCAGGGTCAGAGTATAGTATGTTTTGTAAGGAAATAAAAATCCAGACTGTGTATTATAATATGCGTAGGCCGGGGAAATCCTCTTTTTATTGTTATTTTTTCCTTTTATTTTTACAGAAGTTGATTGTCATACGTAAGAACTTTTTGAAGTTATTTCAAAAAAGAATATTGTATTGTATGTAGAAAAATATTTTTGAAGGCAAATAAAATAAGCAGTATACCTACTAACTGCACGACTATGAATCTGATAAAATTATAGCTTCGTGTTGATTCTGTTTTAACTAACTAAGCCACTATTACATTTCAACTCTGTTTCATATTTTATTCAGTGGCCTTAGTACGGATTTCAAACTGCACGTTAATGTTTGTGATTGTAATACATTCGTTTAGGAAATTCAAAGACAAATTAAGGTAAACATTACGAACCAATAATTCTTGAGATAAATAAATATTTACGAATGTTTTCAAACAATTAATACATGGCTGATATTATTATTATAAAACTGTAAACCTTTTTATAAATTCTTATAATGTTTTAATTATTGCCTAGCTGCCCCGGCGGCGTAGTTGTAGTGCATGCGCGACATGACAGCGCTCCTGGGTTTGAATTCCGGGCCAGGCAAAGTGATATTTTTTCTGTTCAGTACGAGCTTGAATTCTGGAATTTGTGCCCGATACGGCGATAAGCTCGCCCACTATCACATCATGGGACGGAGCACTTGGCGCAACGTGAGAGCCCTGGTGCGTCTCTGCATACGCCTTCGGGGATAAATACGTGATGTGTATTTGTTTTTTTTTTTTGTTAAATTATTTTGTAACGAGAGTACACAGCAAAAACGTGATCAGTGAACAACGAGAAAGACCTATAACAATCTCGGCGCATACTTGTCTGAAGCTTTATAATCTTATTAAACTCTCATAAGAATATTCTCACCCCTCGGCATTGTTTCGTTGTTGTTTTTCTTGATTTTTTTCTTCCTTTTCGGTGATCGCTTACATCGCGAGCCGACGTAATTCGATACATCCTGTGCCTGACGGCTCTCGATGAAACCTCCGAAGGAAGAAAGGGTCCACAATCTCGTTTCTTGTAAGCTTGTCCTTTTACTATTATAATTAATTATTTCTATCGTAGAATTTAAAAAAGGAACGACATCTCGTGATTGATGCGCCATTTTTGGTTTTGTTAAATATTATTTTAATAATTTAACATTCTAGGAACATAAGGGTGAAAATTTATATTTCAAAATAATAAAAGATTCTATTTACATTCTTTAGAAGTATTACTTCCTTTATTTAAATAATGATATGCACTTTCAAATAGTGATTCATTTGATTCATAATAATCGTAAAATGATTCACGCGGTATTTCGAAAGACAGTTTTGTAAGTTGGTATTTTTAGGGAAGGTTACAAACATTACTTTTACTTTAGCTTTACATTCTATAGCTTTTAACAATTACTATTAGAATCGAAGGATATAAGTACTAAGGGTCATGTCATAAAACATTATATTTTAAATCATTAATAACTGCATAGCAAATTAATCAATAAAGACATAATTTCGTATTTTAAATTAACCATTTTCCCTTACTAAAGCTTTTTGTTTCAATATAACATTTAATAAGAACAAGTTAGTTCGTCATTACGATTCGCAGAAGTAACAAAATACGTAGAAGTGATATCTCCGCACGAGCGCATGTAAACGTTTATGTTTTGGGTCGGCCTTCGTCCATTCGAGAGCACAGGTTAGCAAGTAATGTGGAATAATGATAGTCTTCTAAGTGCAACCGCAGTACGCGGACTGCTGGTATTTTTGCTCATATTTTTTGTGGATAAAAAAGTTTAAAGCAACAATGTTGGACAGTTTTTGTTGGTATTTACTTGTAATATTAAAATATATTTTCCAGAAATTATAGGTTTATGAACGCTTTTGTTTTGGTTAATGTCTGTATATGATACACAATGCAGCATTCTATTTATGAAACTTTGTTAAGGTTACTTGTTAAACTTTTAGCAAAGTTACTTGTGTCCTTAACTCTTTGAACTAAAGCACATATATCTGTGAAACAAGTTTTAATCGTAAATTCATTCATTTATTTACATTTTTTCCTTTTCAGCACGAGTCATCGTGATGACGTTCATATTGTATTTCGCGGTATAATTCGCGTTTACAGCGTGGGCATAAAACATTAAAATTTTAAAAAGTTTTTAGTAATATACTTATCAGTATAACTAAGTTGATTTGATACGAAAGAAAAGAATTTCCTACATTTATATATATTGCATTCATTGCAGTTACTGGTTAGGTACATAAAGTAATGTTATATGTATGTAACAGTTTAACGGTGAATAGTTTCAGTAAGATATAATAATCTACAAACGGTAACATTGTCCGGTTCAATGCGTTCGATTCTTAAGACACGTTCACTGTAGGTAATGTAAGTTGCTAAGGTTAGATATGGGGCCGCTAAACTTGCGGACGCGGACTGCCCTGACTAGGTAAAATGGTATCAGCCTAATTTATGTAAACAATAAAAAATTAAATATGTATGATTATGTTTTGTTATAAATTATTTTGGGTTGTGTTATTTTGAGAAGTGTATAATATGTTTTAATATAATACATGTAAGCAGTAACAAGTAGAGTCATGAAATACAGTAACGAGTAAAATACATCTTACTTAATAATATATTTTCTAGACTGCAGAACTTAAATTTAGTGTTTACAAAAACAACAAGCATATCTTAGTTATAGCACATTATTATTTTAAAAATATAATCTGCGATTTATAATTTGTAAAGTCTATATATTGACTGGTAAAATTCATTTTTCTCAATTAATTTCATTTGTTTATACACGGTACGTATCGAGAAGTACATATGCGTATTAAATGCCAAGGCATTTTCTATCAGTCGACCTTAGGGTGATGCAGAGATAAACAAAGCAGGTGCATCTTAAAATAATGACATATAACATCATTTTACTAAATTTACAGCGTATGTATAATAAAAAAAATATTATAGAGTAATATTAAAATATTGACATTATACATACAAGAACAAGACAAATAAATGAATATAAAACACTGTCAAGTCAAAGAATTATTCCATTATATCCAGGAGCAGTTCTCTGACTCACATTTTAAATAAGCACCAGCTTTCTTTCATTTCAATTTACCCAGTTTCCAGTTCTTAACTCTTAATAATTTGCCACTGATTCGTAATATATATTATGATCCATGTATTTTGTCGTCAGAAACTATTTTTCTCTGTTTTCTTATCTCTATATATCGCATCTAACCATTAATCTCAAAATGTATTCATAAATCAAGATGGCCACAGAACCATAAAAAATATTATAATAAAACCATTTTTAGGCCACAATCATCTCCTGCAAAATTTTGCTCGCAGATTTACGTCGTTTATGTTACTCAGACGTTATGTGATCTCAGAGTGGTGCGACGCTACTCCGATGAGCGCAGTCCCGCCGGCGCCGTGGCCTCCGAAGGTATTGTTACGCGGAATGGATCCGGCCGATTGACGATCGTTGATACAGCCGGCCGATCGCGTAATATTATCCCTCGTACACGCGATACACTGGCTAGCGTTACCTATCACATCTCGGACACATACCGGCACACACTGCACTCGACATCACATCGGATTAGAATCATTTGTATTTATTTGTATCGCAAACGCAGTGGAATGTGGCGAGTGCTGATTGGAGAGTCCTATTTTGCATAGCGTATTAGAGTTTAATAGATAACATGACTATACTCTCTTGATATGCAGATTAAGCTTGGTTAGTGGTCTTCGGTCTTGTATGTTCAGGTTTAAGTTATTGATTAGACTATTACAAAAATCTAAAGTGTTTATTTGTTTTTAAGATGGCACAAGTTTCGCTATTGAAAAAAAAAACAGTTCGAACTGTTTCGACAACGATAATGATGAATTTTGGATATAGCCAAACATTTCATACGTTAAATAAATACAAAATAAATCTATATTGAAGTTTTAAATAATGTGGTTGCATTAGAAAATTGCTATGTAACAACGGCAAAGATAAGCAGCTCTACTACTGTGTGCCTGAGCTTTGTGCAATGCCCGTGTGCTGTCAGCGAGATAATCAAATCATTACCGCTTCACGGGACAACGCTGCACTCGTTTACTTCTAAATAAAGTAAAGTGTCCTCTCATTCATTTATTGAAGCATATCTTAACAATTGCTTACAAATTATATGGCCAGCGTAATGGGAACTCGAAATGTGGTGTCGTAAGGAACTACGCAAATTACCGACACGATTTTTACAATGTATTTTTTTCGTAACAAACTCAAACATTACCGACATAAGGTATCCGTGCAACACGTAGAACAATAATTGATTGCATTGAGATCGGCCGACACTTCAAAAATGTATCGGGAGCGAATATTAATTTGGCATCCTTCTTTAACGCCTTACGGTGGAGCGAGACAGATGATGGTACGGTGCTATACGATACGCGTTTTCCTCTGAAGGATACGGGTACGTGATTCCATGTGTTTTTTTCGTGGGTAGAATTATTTGTAGGGCTTCGTTATGTGTTGCTCATTACAGTACAAGCGCGTATCCTGCCGGCAGCGACCGCAAATGCGAGACATTACGCCTGGCTACCACCTGATCCTCGAGATGGAGCGACTGAGCCTTTAATGCTTCATTCGTGCTACGTGCTCGCTTCTCGTCCCGCTAAACTTTACTGATCTTTTGAACTTACGTATCCCTTTCGTAATTATAATCTTATATTAATATAAATGGAAAGATTTATAAAAATGTTAATTTGGATGTTTGTTATGAGTGACATTTGGCACACAAATAAACCTTATTTTTAGGTAGACGACGCTGGCGTGAGGTACTAATGACATAATGGATCGCTATGGTGATTTAGGGAATTATGTAACGGGAAGGACTTATTACGCGGGGACACCACGAGTAACACCCATTTAATAAATAATTGATGTCAGTGTATTTTCTTTTATAAGTTTTACATCAACTTACGAGTACAGATTGAATAGACTAAGCATTGTATTCGAACAAATATACATTCATGCTATTTTAGTACCATTGTAAAAAAGAACTTAAATAAAAAGACATTTCTGTAACACAACAGATATAAGTGTGTGAAAATTAGAGGCTCTTGTGTAAATTTGTAATGTACGAGCTTGGACAGTTTCTTTACGTATATTGTGTTTACTATGTGAATCGCTATGTTTAACGGTGATCGCATTTCGTATATGAAATAAAAATATTGTGCAACATGTCGATGATGGTATGGTGCTCTATATAGATTACATTAATAATAGTTTACACTTGAAATGTATAAAATATATATTTATATATGTACATTACTCTAAATATAATAATAATGTTGCACAATTGCAAGCAATATCGACTAACAAAACTAAAGAGTGAAGCAGAAAATGTTTTTTTTTTTCATTAAAAAATATTTAATTTTTAAAGGATACTTTCCAAACATCCTCTGGACCAGATCCAAGGAATAAGTCTTCATCCCTCTAATTCTGGTAATCTACTTAAGGACGCTGTGGAGGTTTGTACTGCGGCTAAGCAGCGAGTAAGAAATAAGCTATTAAAATTCTAGAACCACAAATTTTGAAGGTTCATTAAAACTGGCAAGATCAAAATTTACAAACTTTATAAACTGAAAATTTAGTAATGTAACTTTAATATACTAAAACAACATTATCCTCAAATAATTAAGCCTCCTATAGTATACTTATTTTATTCGCACAGGCTAGAAGCTATCCTTGCGGTTAGCGTATTTGACCGTGCACTTTACAGTTCATTCCGAATGCGAGAAAACAGACACAATTGAAAATAGTGGCCGATTGTAATGAGTTAGGGGATACGATAGATAGACGAAATTACATGAATAATAGACACAGTGCTCGCTGATTTTGTGTAAAATATTTTGCGGTAGATTGAATAGTCTACAGCTCCATTAACAATTTAAAACTATTGTAATATATTGCACAAGAATATAAACGAGTATGTATTTACTTACGGGAAGTACATACGGTTATTTCCTTATCCCCTTACTTATAAATATTTTTTGAGCGACCCGTTATTGATATATTTTTATATGTGATTTATGATCTTGAAACTGTGCGTACGGTAAGTATATAAGCCAATTGTATTGAGGAGTAATGAAAGTGAGTGAAAATATTTAGAATATTTATGTTAGTTGTGTTATTGGATGTGCATTCTCGGCCATGCTGGCAGCAGTTATAGGATTTTTACTGTGTGTGCTTCGGTACCTATCATTATCTAGTAAGATACTACGGTACAGTAGGTACTACAAAGTATATCGGATGATCTCCTGTTTCTATCTCCTATGCTAAAATGAATGCCATAAGAATGTTAAACTTAAGGTCATATCGATTTTGTTAATACAAATACTTGCAAAATGAGTTAAAATGATTTTGCAAAAAGATTTTTTTTTATTATTTATATGAACCTAGTTCAGTTGTTTTCACGAAATATAGTAAACGAATTTACAGTAAGTCTGTTTCAATTACATATTTTTGTCATGTTTAAAGCATATAAGAACTTATAGAAATTTTAAACTACGTATAATTATGATATCTTCATTGACATCATATAAAGAATTTATCTTTATTATAGATACTATATGAAAACAATCGAGCGAAATAAGGCAATTATAAAATAATAGTGCCGATAATAGTCCACAAGTAAGAAGGTAACTGTCCAGCTCGTCCAGAAGCTGTGGTTTGTGGCCGGCGAGCTTAATTCAAGCCGCAGAGATCCGCCCACCATACATTTTAATAGTTTTAATGTCCTAAGAAGATACATTCAGTAGCTCGATTACCGCTCTTCGATTTCTGTAGAATGCACCGGTTTCGATAAGTGGACTTTTTTGTTGACATCCTTTACGAATAAAGTTATTTTATCGGCAGTTTAGTACGTGATTAGTTTTTTTGGAAACTTTAGTTGATTAGGTACTTATTGGGATTTTCCAGAGGTTTTCACAAGAAAAAAAAAACTTTAAAAGATTTAAAATGTTTTTTTATTCTCACATTTTTATGTTTTTATAAGTTGAAAATACTATCATTAAATTAATCTTAACTAGCTGAATTCTGATTATTTTATTTGATTTAAGCTCGTTTTTTCAATATTTCTTTCTATTTTTCAACAGTTTATTATTACGAAAATAAAGTATCCGTCCGAGAGACGAGAGATGAGGGCATGTAAGTAAGTTAGGCACGTGTGTTCGCTGTGGGCACCGGGCGGGCGGCAGGCGACAGCGGCGCACACAACGCGTAGGCGGCTGCTAATCCCGTCCGCTTATTACATCCCACAGTAGCACACCGACTGAAACCGCAGCTATCAGCCCGTGATTTCTGCATCCCCATCGATCTATAGTTTCGTTATCAAATTTTCACACGGACCCTGTTTCTCGCACCAAGATTGACTTTATTTGTGTAAGTGTAACCGCAAGCCTACGCGCCGACGTGGCGTAACGTCCGATAACCGACGACTTTAACTTCACTTTGCTATACATAGCACGATCGCTTCCAATACTCAATAGACCCCGTTGTGAATCAACGCTTTGTAATGTGAAACAGTAAAAAATATCGTCTCAATGATAGGATAGGTTGCCGGCCGGTAGCCAATCACGGCGCCCGAGATTATTGATCATCGAAATTGATCAATCAAATCGAAAATACTGTACCGGAAATAAGGCGCGATATAATATTACACTGCCCATTGAATTGAATGTTTTTGAGAAATAGATTATGTTTTCTATAGCAATTTAGTTGAGCTGTCAATGGGTTCATTATGTTGTGGTGAAAGCTGCCAACATAAAACATTTATACGACTCCTTAAATACGATATACAAATAGTTGATTCGATGTTCGTAAATGTGTTTATATGTGCATTGAAAGTGTTTATTAACGGAGATTTAGGATGATTAGGATACAGTAATGACGGCGCGTATGAATGTTAGCGTACAGGCATTACAAAATGTTAGTGACGGCCCGGCGGCCGGCACTCTGATTACTTCTGATTCAAATGGTGATAGACAAGCGCGGAGTTTGACACGTGACAATACTAGAATTGACTGTATAATGTAATCATGCCTTCCAAATGATCGTAATGTCGTGTATCTGTTTAAATCAACAGTCGCTACAAATATCTATAATTATTTTATGACGCTATGTTGATTCTTGAATACAATACAGTTTACCGATGCCAACCTGTAGCAAGATTGATAAGACAATTGCAAAGCTTTTAAAATATATTTTTAATACTTTAAAAGCTTCACCGATAAACCTTTTATTTTCTCTGAAAAGTTTCTAGTACGTTTTAGTCTTAATTTATTTGAAACGAGGAAGTGGTAAAACAGTAGTTTAATACATTTCATAAAAGTCTAAAACCTATTTTATCAATGAGACAAAGCCAATAAATATGTTATGAGAAAGAAAGACATTTCTAGAAGTTCCTATGTCTATGGCGCACGATGTTACGCGCCGCGTTGTAATGACATTGAAGCATCAGTTTTTTCTCGGATAGCATTTGAAGTTATTGTTATTATTTTTCTCTCGTGGCTCATCCAGAGGTTGACGACCTCTAATTCTCAGCATCTCAATATTATCAAGAAATAGTTTGCCTCAATGAAAGCTTAACACAGACAAAGAATACTGTATAGTACCTACTACAGAAAAAAATGGCAAATGTCCATTGGGGCGTGTCCGTTTTTTGTCGACTGGACTGGTTGAAGTTATTCTAGGTAATGTAATTAAGTATGTTGATAACAACAATACAACTAGATTACATCCTGGAAAATGGATATTTTAAAAAAGAAAATTTCTATTCTCATTTTTAACGCTTAGAGGCACGCTATAACCAATTAACCTTTGCTGAGGCTTACAAACAATCAGAACGCAATTACAAGTAAGTTAACATTGGGCTTATTGTTTAGAGTTGTGAGTGCGGCGGTACGCGTGCGGTGGCTCGTCGGCGGGCTTGCAAGGTGTTCCATCAAGCCGCATAATTGGCCGGTTCCGATTGCCGGGAGTGTGCTCCTCGCCCGCGCCGGCTGCTATACGCATGCTGGCACTACTTAGGTGTCAGATTTAAAGCGAAACCGTTTATTTATCAGGAAAGTGTAGTGAAAATTGTACCACTATTTTTTTAATGGCTTAGAAATGGGTCTTTTAACCTGTGGTGCATTAGGGCTGGTTAGAAACGTGTCACCAACGTGTATATTAAGTAGTTATTAAGATGGAGCAAATTGCATGTTCGTTTCGACGATTTGATAAGGTGTACGTAGTAGTAGGTGGTTAAGTTTTAGTATAATAATATCAGCCCTGTATTATATACTTGTCCACTGCTGAGTACGGGCCTCCTCTACTACTGAGAGGGATTAGGCCTTAGTCCACCATGCTGGCCTAGTGCGGATTGGTAGACTTCACACATCTTCGAAATTCCTATAGAGAACTTCTCAGATGTGCAGGATTCCTCACGATGTTTTCCTTCACCGTTAAAGCGAACGATAAATTCACAAAGAATACACACATGATTTTTTAGAAAAGTCAGAGGTGTGTGCCCTTGGGATTTGAAACTGCGGACATTCGTCTCGGCAGTCCGTCCCACACCCAACTAGGCTATCGCCGCTTACTAGGCTATCGCCGCTTTGTTATAGTAGTTGCGTATTATATTTCATATTCCATCGGTAACTTAGAAAAACGCTCACATTTTGAGAAGACTATTCATTTTAAACGTTAATTATTAAATTAAGCTACAACATAAATTCCAATGACAAAAATAATATGTAAATGTGCAGGTTAAATGTAAATTTTCTTGACATAATTACATTATAAACAACTGTAAATTGTTTCGGAGCGGAGTTAAATTCATTAATATCCGTGCCTGCGCTCATTACTAATGTTCAGATAGGCTGCAGCCGCACAATCACCAACCTCTAACCGACTGCCGCCTTATTTCACGACTACTCATCCTTCAGCATCTATTAGAAATTCCAAGACATCAATAGTATAGCCTTTTTCGGTCTATTTGGAAGGAAATTCATTAATGGATAGGTTCTTTTTAATTAGTGCCTCATGTCTCTGTCACCTTCGCACTGTCGTCTTTTGGTTCAAAGGACGATATACCAACTTCTTGCTAGGCATCTCTCAGAGGAAGTAACTCTCGTGAGGAGCACAGTGTATCTATGTAGTCAATTGTACAATTTAAAGATTAATTGTGTTACAGTTTATGAGTAGACGTCACGCGTATCACTTAGTTGGTGTCGTCATATGCCTGTATACAATTACAGAATTTTCTTGTGTTTTTCCATTTCTCTGTCTTTGTGTTAAATAAATAAATAAATATACTTAAGTATTTTCTTTCTGACGTTGGTGATGGTTCCACGGACTGGTAATTTATATTTAGTATATACATATGTCAATTAGAAGTTTATAGTGACGAAAAATCTAAAAACTTAATTGTTATAATGATATTTATACGTTTCGTAGTTTTTGTATTTGTTTCGTTTTGTTTAGGTACGTGTGTATGAATATATTGTGGTAAGGATAACTGCTTAGTTGTCCTTTAGATTCACAACCATCCATTACCACCATAACCAAATTCAAATGACCTCAACGTTTGTATTTTATATTTTGTAACACTAAAAACACTTATCCAATAATTAATACTTATTAGTTGTTATAATTGATAGTATAACTACGTCGCAATGCATTGCTTTAGTGCCCATGGTTTGCTTGTTTTTGCAATGCGACCTTAAAATTTTGTGGAAATAGATGTTTCAGCAAGATTTCGTTGGCAACTAAGATATGATTGACGCTGGGTTTAATCCGGCCGTGTAACATCTACGATATTTCCTAAGATGTGTTTATTGGAAGTTTTGAAATTTCCAATATTTTGTTAGTTATTTGGCAAGTATTACAGAGCTGGCGTATATTCAGCTCTGTAAATAGGATACGAGTTAGATTCTAGAATGAGAATTCTTTAATCAGCTAATATTCATTCTTGAGTTGTTTTTACTATTTAGATTTTTTTACCTTATATATAATAAAATGCCTATAAAATCATAAAATGTTGAGACACATGTCGATATTTCTATTATCCAGAAAGCAACAAGCACTATAACTGAGGTCATTCTCGATATTTTAGCGTCGTGCCATGTCTAGTCATAACAAAGGGCGCATGATAAGCTCCGGGGCGTTTACAAGGCAATCCCAGCGACTTTCATCAGTGCGGCGGCAATCTGCGCGCGCGCCGGCTAATGACGCCGCCATTACGCACGTTATTAGCTCCACGCCCCGGGCCCGTGTCAACTCTAACTTGTTGCCAACTGTGCCACCCGTTTTAGTACAGTTTGCAAATGTTGTTTTGAGTAAACCTGGCATTCTAACAAAAAATATGTGTTTAGGACAATAAGTAATAGCCACAGTTTATTTAAGAAACTTTTGACTGAAGAATGAAGTGTTTATGAAGACGGTTTTTTGGTAGATGATAGTTATACGGACGGAATTTTTGTTGATACCAAAACACATGTAAAGAGTAAAGGTAATGGCTACATAATATAAAAGTAATAATATGCAAATTCGTCATCGATAACCTTAGTTAAGAATCGAAATCACAAGTGATCTCTACAAAACCAATAACCGAACATAAAGCGTTCCAAATTTGAATTATCCAATCATAATTTTGTATTCACTTACCTCCAGTAGTGAGATTCGCATTGGTCTTGTACTCCCGTTCCTCGTGCGACAAGGACCGCAGGCTCCTAGACGAGCCCTTGTACTCCATGTCACGCAGCGCCAGCGAAGCGCTGTCGCACGTCAGCAGCGGCCGCTGGAACCCGAACGTTCGTATTTGGTGGGTGGACGCATTTGTACCTGGTGGGGAGTGTAGATTGTTAATTTGTTTATTTGTAGATAGGTACTTTTAACATTTTTACCGTAAGAAAACGGAAAAGAAAACAGAGTTATGACGAATGCACCCACATTGTTCCAATTGTATTTTTGCCATATGGTGTTAGTGACGCAACTTTCACGAATATATTTGCTTTTAAACGACTGATAATAAGGTTTATAATACCAAAAAATTAAAATAAGGATGTTCAAATGTGAAAAAAGCTAATGTCACATTCTTCAAGATCCTTCTTTTAAAGCTCAAAAAAACATCTTAGATATCCATGAAATTTAATTTGCTACATTTCCGGCGTTTGCTTTTCAATTTTATAAAAATTGCAAGTGTCAATCATCTTATTAGACAGCTAATGCTGTTCTTTAATTTGGTGGGCCGTAATGGCGGATGGCGTGTCGGCCCTTTGTCGAGACCCGACGTAATTATTTACGTGTCCACGTTAGGAGGAATGTACAAATTAGTTTATGAGTTTACACAATGCAACAAAACATATCGAAGCAATTATGTCGTGAAATCGACGCAAACAAATGCAGTCGGTTAATTATTATTGTTATACGCCAATACTGGTTAGTGTTGTGGCTTTGGCAATGTTAGGTTGCGATGTCGATATGTTGGAGAATTTTATTTTTGTGTAGTATAGAGCATTTTTTAAGGAACCAGGAATTTTGGATTCGATTTTATAGTTTATCAAAATCTATGAAGAATATAAAAGAAATCGGTTTCCTTGAAAAACAATACAGCCTTATTTATTTTTAATCCATACATTTATTTATTTATCAACCAATAATTTATGTAAAGTTATTAATATATTTCTATATCTTATGTAATACTGGCATACAGAATAATTTTATATCCACACGTTTCAACAATTCATCGACAATCGATAGTCGATACTCCGACCGCGAATAGACAACACAATTAACGAGGGTCAGTCCGAAGCGGCTTACGTCGTACCTACAAATTAAGACTATTAACTCAAAACTTTTAAGTCCCGGCGCACGCGAGATCTTCCTTTCTTGTCCTGTCGAGTTTGGGGCTTATTCGTTAAGTACTCGCCTTTTGTGCGCCCTTTCCACTCTTTGTTTGATATCTCTGCATAACAGGATTTTGGCATAACCGCCCGATGCTGTATGTCTGTTGTTAAATTAATTTAATGAAGTATTCTTGTTGTGACTGGCAGTTGCATTGAGTTTTTGGTACTTGTAGATTACACGAAAGAATAGAATAGACATTCAGTAAAGTGTCTTCTAGTTCAACGGAGAGGTTATTTGTCTTTATTGATGTATGAAGTTTACTTTGACTGATTTGATGAATATAGAAAAAACGTATTAACTTTTTTGTAGTAATGTTTGAATTTATAGTTTGACTAAGATTCTAAGTATAAGTATTTCTAAGTATTCTAAGTATTTGTAAATGATAAGTAGATAAATAATAAAGTATTATAACGCGCATAAGGCTCCGAAAGAATTAAAATGGCGACAACATCCAGAAAAATAAAAAATGGTCTCAATAGAGCGGCTACCTCCTACCATCTGAGCTACCTTTCATCGAAGAAGGTCGTCAAATTATAGGACATGTCTGCATCGGGAGCACAAAGGTGATCCCAGCAGTTGCGTACCGTGCGTGAGTACAACTTATTACTGATATAATTTCACTATTGTTTGCCGGCGGCACTGCCACTCCATATGGCGTAACGTGTGTTCTTTGGAGTTCCGCTTATAACGTGGATGGAGACCACTGCTTTTATTGGTTGTTTAAAGGAACTGCGTTTTGAATTTGAAATTCGAATATAATATTCTGACTTATTGGATGTTTTTATTTTTTTAATGGATAAATTAGTATTACGATGACCGATGAAGTATTCGTAAAATATTTAATGATACGGTGAAATATTTGTTTATAATATATTTACACTTGAATCGAATGGAAAAAAATTTATAAATAATATACGGCATTCCGCCCACACGAGTCGAACACATCCTTGGAATATTTTTTCACCGTCAGCCAATTTCGATGATAGTTTGAACTCCTTTTGAACGAGGCCTTAGTTTCGCGTGACTGGCCGAACATGAAGGCGGAAGACGATATTTTATGATATTAATTAGTTCGCAGTTTTCGTGGGGTTGGATTTTGTATGGAATACATTTCTACTAAATTATAAATTGTGTGTGATGGAAGAGTGGTTCAATAAAAAGTTTATTTAAGTGAAAGTTGTAATTATTTATATTCAGACTTATGAAATATGTGTTGCAATCACACCGATACTGTAGCCTATGGTTTATGGTGTGATTTTTAAATATTATTATTATTTTTTAATATTTTGAATATATCGGTTTTTCTATATACTTCTTTATTGTATTGGAGAAAAAGATTTTATATTATGATCGGAATTAAAGAGTTTTAAGCTGCATCGAAATATGACGAATAAGGACATAATAAATAATATATAAGGACCTTTTCTTTCTTTCCTAATAGTTTAGATATATATTATAAACATTATCATGTCAAAGATTCTTTTTTGTACAATCGGATACAAGAAATGTTTTAATTCTTAGAAATAACTATTATTCTCGTTAATTTAATGTTCTGTTTATCATCGGACGCCACAAAAACATCCGCTTTTTTGGCACGCACTAAACTATCGTCATTACAATGACAAAAAAATATTTCAAATTTTAGATTATACAATAACACGCCGTTTTCTCGGAAATCAAATCTATTTTTATATATGACATAACATTTTCATTACATTATTTCTTAAGAATTGCTAGCGAACAGATTCGCGGCTTTGTGTTACGATAAAAAATTTTAGTTAGTCTTACGGAATTTATTTGTTTTTGATATAAATGGGATCCATTTTATTCTATGCTATACTAAGGTTGCCTGTGCTAACTTCACAAGATAATACCAATATTCAATAGGTATAAAAAAACTAATTTCAGCGAAGAATTTTCTTGTATGTAAGAAATTTCTTCACCATGTTCTCCATGTTTGTTAGAGGTAATAATTAGTGACATGATGCGATTATACCCTCGTGTTTTTAGCTGATCTTGTACCACAAAAAACTAAACTAGTTTCATGATAATGAAATGCGATAACATGACTATACAAAATCTGAAGAGCTACAGTACATACCTACATAAAATTGGAACATGCATGTCATGATATTAACATCTTCTAAAAAATAAATATTACTCAGAAAACAACCTGATCATGCATGACGAAATAATGCCTTAAGTTGCGTATTTAATTTTATAAATATTTTTAGTCAACAAAACAAAAAATTAACCCATATTATGTAACAATGCGTAGGCGGAATGTAAAATGGGTGACGTTAAAAATATCGACGTCCTTTAGGTACGTTCCAATGTCATATCACCACCAAGTCCCGTGGGAAGAAACCGTTATCAGCGGCGATAGGACCGCACCGGCCGCACCGCATCGTATCGCTTTATTAAAACAATAAATGATAATAATAGAACACAATAAATATTTTAATTGTTCATACGCCTCGTGCGGTTTGCCTGTCGTCGGCTGCTAATGAATTGGGCCTGTTAGTTTTATCAAATTTTTTGAGTTTTAATTTAAATTAGTCTCATTGAAGTACGTTGGTCTAACTATAATATAATATATTAACTAAATAATAAATTTTCAAAGTGTTCCATTTTACCCCAACGTGCGTTAATTTTAAAAAGTAGCTTCTCATAGAGGTGTAATGAAAACAATTACTTGTATAGCATTCACCATGATATATCCAAACCCTTTAATCTTTTTTCCTTTCGGGATTGTTCATCCAGCTAATTAATTGTAAACCGCCGTGTCAATGGGGACTAATGAGAATCTATCACCTCTCTGACTCTACTATCAATGATAATTATAAGCTCTGTAAAGAAATTAATTTATTGTGTTTACGAATCACTGTATTACTTGTCTTTTATTTCATGCTTCTACATTCTTTCATTATTGGTTGACTGGACAATGCCTTTGGCATTAATTCATAAAGTATATTTTATAAAATACAATATATAAAGATTAAAAAATCAAGATGTTTCACTTACTAGTTTTGGACCTCGGTTCCCGCGGTCCGTCGACGGTGACTTTGATGGCTTTTTGGTAGGTCGCTACTTGAGGTGGATTTGTTGATATTGTTATTGTTAATGAGAAGCTCTTCCCTGAAATGGAAAACTGCACGTGAGTTGATGTAACGCTTTTACAGTCAATAATTTTAAAACGTTGTTCAATGTAATTGGAGGTTATAAAGGATACATTTTTCTAATTTGAACACACAGTATTAGAAATTCGCATATTTTATCCGTATGTCTTTGTTAAGTAATTAATATAATATATATTAATGTGAATATTTTTTGAATATAGTGATATTTAGTATTTGAAATAAAAAAATCTATGTTTCCTTTAGATCAGTGCAATAACATCAATTGTAATGAGAACAAAAACAAGCCATGGATTGATGCCTATTATTATATACTGCAAGATATGTAGCCAGGTTCTAGCCGTACCTACTCCACACACCGTACTTTAAACATTATAAAAATCTAATCTACAGCGAAAATAAATAATTATAGCAAACGTAAAATACAAAAATATTAAAATAAGCAGGATTAATAGAATTAAAACCATATCCCATTACAATAAATTCTACTTCCGAAACGCGCAAACGAGTCGAAACATGAATAAATTCGAATATTAATTGATTTGAAAATCAGGTAGAGCGATTGAGGTCTAGATAAATGATTGAAAATATTGATATAATCTTTATAATGCGGTGACACATGTTGGTGTGTGTCGGATTGTCCGGTAGTGTGTGTGCTTGCCCTAACTACCGGTACACAGCTACCGGCACATGGTCGGAAAATAGCGAGCTTTTTGGGCGCCCGATTTGCGGTCACTAGTAATGAATGCACCGATAAATACCGAATAAAATTACTGTTAAAATGAGTGGATTAACATGTCTAATGCAGATAATTCGTGTGTAGCGAGCACTCGATTTTGAATAAATGACTGAATTCGAACTACATCGGGAATACGGTACAATTTGCGTTTAGGTATTCCTTTTGGGTTTGCGTTAAAGATGTTAGTGTTGATTTATTTTGATATGCGTTAATGGATAATGGACGTGGTCATTTGTTAAAACTATGTTGTGACTGAGATGTTTTTTGATTTGTAAATAGTAATATTAATATCTGTTTATGCATATACTATAAGGTGTTTAAGCCCTGTATTTTTATCTATAAGGAAAGGAAGGGTCGTTAGATTTTAGTTTTAGAACTGTTCAAATTAAATATTTTAAATAAATTATGATTTTTCTGTAAATCTACCTAGTATCTAGTTTGGAATAGTATTATATATTTGTTTAGTTTTATTTTGTACCAATCTCCACATGTTATTATATTATCAAATCATAATAAAAAAATGGGTACATGTCAAATAATGTATTGTTATAATACAATGGATATACCACACTGTAGAACAGCCCTTTCATAAACAGTTCCTAAAATAAAAAAAAAATATTTTTATTCTAGAATAATGCCATGTTTTTAGGTGGTTAGTGTTATCATAAAAAATGGGTTACATGACCCAGTAACAGTCTTTTGATAAAGCTATCTATTTAAATGCTTGTTATTTCCTGACGTTACCATACAAGTTCAAACCAGTCTATAACGTATTGGTTGACTCATTTTTGCGGCCTGCTTTAAACAATCAAAATTGGCTCAAATGGGAATTAAACGTTTCTAGTTAACATGAGACTAATGAGGCTCGGAATAAGTTACAAATTGCAATGTAATATACTTATACACAAGATAACCTTACATATTCATGCCGAGAAGTTTAATGCTTTGACTAAACCAACGGTAAGTACAATTCGTCAATTTAAATAAATATTTTTACTTTCGTGTGTTCAGGACCCAAGACTGGACAAATTAGACGCAAAATACCATACTGTATTGATTATTTAATAACATCTGCAAAATTTTATTATTTTGCGAATTCAAAGCGCTCCACAAAGTAGTCATTGAGCATGAGATCTTAATACCCGCTGTCCAATTACAAACTCGGGCACATTTCAATAAGGAAACAAATCATCATAAAATATTCGTCGCTTAACATTAAAGGCGTGTTCTGAACGATGTGAAATATTGCTTTTAAAATCGTTGTTAAACTTAATGCATTTCATATGATCACTCATCAACAGTTTAGGGTCTAAACACAATGCGCGAGAAGCGATAAAACAACATTGTAACGCTACGACCGTCTCCAGGAGGTGTTGAGAGAGCCGCGTGAAATATTCAATTATTGTGCGCGGGCGCAGGTGGGTTCCGCGGGCCGGAGGAGGGTGCGACGGCCATTTTGATTTACGATTGAGTGTAAATCCTTCGTGACATTTGCGACCGACTCGACTCTATACGCGTAGATTTTCAGGAAAATCTCTTGCGGTCGGCTTTATACTGCTGGCCAAGTGTTGCGTGAATTCACACGATTTGGAATTGGAGAGGTAATGAAAAGCGAACTTGGAGATGATGCAGTTTCAGAGCGTGAATGTTCATGACTTCTCAATGCAGTATTGTTGGGAAGGCGCAGTGCATAAATATAACACGTTATGTGCTTGTCGCGACGTGTGAACAGATACTGCTTGCAGCTCTCAACTTCATTGACTACTTGTATATGTATCACGTATTTATATTGGTATATACTCATTAGATTATTTTAGTTTTTTTCGTATTCAAGTTCCAAAACTTCTAATTTTCAATGCTTAGGGGATAAAATAATTTAAAAACATTAATCCGCGTAATGAAAATAAATCCCAGCATTTTATGAATTAATATGTAGGTTCTTTAAATAATCAAAATAACTAAAAAGGTACATAGAAATTAAGAACCACAAAATATACAAATAAATAATACACATAAACCTCTATAGAATACACTTGTGGTACGAAAAAAGAATATGAACCCGTTGATGACCGCCGCACAAAATGATTTGGTCACATTCTGGTCATGCCGTTTACATGGCGACCGCTCGCTCCTAATTATGTGTATAATCTGATGACAAAACTGACAGCCGGGGGTCCGTTACGATATGCCTTCAGATAGTAGGTTCAAATTTCCATGTTACAATACCATTATTTTTATGATGATTTATTTATTTCTCAAATTTACCAAAAATACAATTTTCCTTATGAACTAAAACAAATAACTCTTAGGTGGTAACATACTAATAATATTAAATTGAGATAATAAGACAAAAACTATACCTCGGTACACTAGGCACAGCCTGTATCGTAGGCGACCGATTTACATACCACATACATTTGATATATATTATATTTATGATATGTTTTGTTTCCTTTGAAGTGTATTATGAGAGTCTGTAGTCCGGAAAGTTCTGGATTCGAGGTACAAATCTATATTCGGGAGTTTAAATTAGCCTGTCAATATGTAGCTTTATAGGTAGAAGGACAATGATGCAGTCTAGTGCTGTTTTTTTCAGTTTTCACAATATGTAAGTATATTATTATTATCTATTTCTATATATTACCAATTTTAGAAAGGTATTAATCATAGTATTCGAACCTGTCTACAAAGCTTAAGTGTCTCTACGTAATATGAGCCTAAAGACTAGTCTATTAGGGTTCAAAATTTTGTTATTTAAATACGTACAAAAAATGCACACAATATTGTGTCGTAATAAAAAGTTCCCACACTTGAGAATAATGTAATGAATGGCTGGAGGTCATTAGGTGCGCACTATATTAGTTATTAGATATTTATTACAAGAATGTCATCATCCAAATCATATCCACTGGACCCGTTCCGGACCTGTCCAAATTGATCAAATCAAATAACCAGTGCAGTGTTTTGATGACCAAGTCACTTTTATGGCAGCTCACTTACTGTAGGTGTAGAGTTACATACATCAACGAAGACCGGTATAAATTGGTCTATGGATTTGTCATTCTATTAAAAGTGAGGCAAAAAATGCGGTTCAGTTAGGTGATTTGTCGAAGTCGGTAATGAATTAGTTGGAATGATAATTATTTTATTTTTTATTTGTCGTTTTCATGCGCTTTATGATTTTCTTATAAACACCAACACACGCACACACACACATAAAGTGTTTTAGTCCGTACAGAGTTACGTGCGTCAGTATTTTTTATGTGATGAATAAATCTCACGTCCAGATTATTACGATAATTTGCAAAAATAATTACTATTTGATTCTAAATAAAAAAAACATTACTCCATATAAAAAGTAATTAGAAAAATGTAAAAGACAGCGTAACAATAGCAAACTTTCTATGATAAAGGAGAGGCATTATCGTAAGAACATTATCATGGAAATAATTTTATTTGTAATTTTGTTCACTCGTGCTACTGTTTCTTAGTACACGATGGCGCGTGTAAAAACATAAATGTTTACCTAGATAATATTTATCAATGCTATTTTGAATAGTTCTTCGAAATCATCGAAACCGTCTTTATTTAAAAAACAGCCTTTATGTTTGCCATCTTATTGGAATTTGTTATTTGCTTGTTATAAAATATTGTTTGACGAATAATCTGTTCGCTATAAATTGATAGAAACGAAAGGACGTTGACTCAAAGTAAGATGCATTCTTTGTCACCACTTTGAATGCTGTACAATTACCTTTCCTATTGGCCGCTGCGAGAAGACGATTGGCCAGCAAAAACACTATGTACCCATAAAGCATTAATGTTCATGGCGACTCACTGATGGCCAGTCGCGAGGCAGAAACGATCTCTTGCATTTTACTATTTCTTACATATAACGCTTTGTCGACAAGGTACGTAATGAAGGGCTATTAAATGGGTGTCTATTTTATCATTTTTGGTAGTTTCTGTGTAGTAATTTAGGAAAAATTGCAGGGTATCATTAATTGCAAAATTATATGAAGTATTTCTCATACGTTATTTATCAATTTATATTTAATGGTAGTGCACATGTTTTTGAGTTCATATAGTTAGAGCCAAAAAGTAGTTTACTTACTTGTATTCCAAACTATTAACTAAATGCGCTAGCATATAAATACCTGAATTTTAATATATTTACGTTACATTACACATCAAGCCATAAAAGACAATATGTAGGGGTTTCATTATAAGAGTTTGAAACAGTTTGGCGCATTTTTCTTGTTACGGGTGATGATGCCTGTTTAGGGGGTCACATCCCCGTAATATTTGCTGGCTACGTCCCTGGCCGTAGTGTATGAGGGTCTGTAATGTGATGTAAGGCGCGGTGTAACACAATGGAACAGTAAAGTGCGAACGTCGTTTACGGCCCACTGCGGTTTGGAAATTAAAATCTGACTTGTTCTGATATGAAGATAGCCAGATGAGAAGTCAGTCATTGTTTCATACATTGGCATTGTTAGGCGAGTGTTACATTTTCCATAATAATTTCAATTCGTCACTTTTAAGGACAATGTGAGACTTTTATGTAATCATTGAATGATTCATTCGTTAATGAATTATGTTAGTGACTAAATGATATTTATTTGCTTGGTGTGACACAATAGCAATTGACGTCTTTCGATATTATTTTACTTATGACAATGTTATTTAATTAGTTTACCCATTTAATGAATGTAAGTAGGTATGTATGTCGATACATTTGTTTACAAAAATGTTTTGAGATCTATTAAATAAGTTCTATTAAAGAAATATAGTATTCATAAAAAAATAGTTATTATAAAAAGGTCATCTGCCAAAATCCAGCTTTAGAATACAAGATTTTTCAATTAGATTTCTTAAAAAATGGAATCTTTAACCCAATAATATTTTTAAAACAAGTTAAAGCACTTGATCCGCTCAACATTAAACAGTGTTCGTGGCGATATTCAATTTTATAAATGACAGCCAATTTTAACGCTTTCATGTGAATAAAGTAGCAAAACGTGTTAATGCAGATCGTAAAATATACGTTATTACATCGATAATTATTTTACAATTCACTTAATTCGAACAATTTGCTCGCTAAATTATGACAGTAATTCAACAATGACACGCTCGTCGACATTAACGGTGTCGCAAATGCAAGTTTTCACATTCGTGATTTAGAAATGTTCCCTCACCGCAAACGATTATATTTTCCATGAGGGGAGGCTACGCCGCGGCACGCTTAATGCGATCGTTTAGTTTTCTTTTATTTCACTTACAGTTTATCGATAGAACATTTCATTTAAAGGGTCTCGGATCAGTTTTTTTGTTATAAATACAACTCAGTTTCGCCCTGAAGTGCGATATCAGATAAGACATTGTCAGATTAAGGTCAGCATCTTAAGATATTCGGTATTTAATAAATCCATATTTACATTACGATAGTTAAGTAAACTATCGTATTCTTATTTTAGCGTTTCGTTATCTCGGTACTATTACGTACCAAACCCATTTAATTCAAAGGTTAATAAACGAAAAAACGCTTCATTAACAATCATTTACTTACTTTTTTTAATGGGTTTTGGTAGTAAACAGTGCCTACATAACGAAACGATAAAAAAGTGAATATCGCTACTTTTTCAGATACGACAGTTTACTTAGGAGCCATCGATTAGTTCAAATTATATGTTAAGTCACAGAAGTGACGGAAGACAGCTGAGTGTTGTTCATTAGATAATGCTGATTCAGCTGAGTACAAGTTCTTAAATGGCAACTTAAACTTTATTAAATAGTTCAAAACATTAAATAACTGCTGTAGAGTCCACTTAAATATGAGATTGATTTATTAATACGGCTCTAATATAATGACGAGATGAGAAGCCATAAGAAGTAAGACGACCCACAATTGTAAATTGCGCATTAAAGTTGTGCTGGCAGTTGGCAGTTGTGCTGTATTTGTTGCTTTTTCGTTTATCTATCAAGACACGAACAGACGGTTCTATTTTATATGAACGCAAATACTAAATAACGACAAAATAAATATTGAAAAATAAACTCTTCAAATTGAATTAATTACGAATACATTTTTTGTGCATGAATAACAAAAAAAAAATTGTATTGCTCCATGATTTGAAATACGCGGAAAAGTGATTGAGATGTCGCGTATCATCCACACTATTTATAAAAGGGTAATACCGTTTTCTTGGCGCTATAATTGGATAAACCTGTTGAATTAAATAAACAGACGCTCAATGTTGTTGCGTAAAATCCGGACAAGTTCGCATAAGACGTGATTTACTACGTAATTTTTGCTGTGTTAAGTGTTAACAAGTCATCGATGACGCGAGGAACGCAGTAAAAAGATCCACAGTAAGATAACATGTAATTATCAATGTGAGTCTAACACATGTGTAGACATTTTTATTTGTTTTAATGTTTTAGGAAAATATTATTGAACAGAAAAATAAAGGTATTTTACTGTTCAATAATTATTTATAAAAAATTATAAAAATCAATATGATGGAACAAGTAGACGATAAAAATATTCAATACTAGCTTCCGCTCGCAGCTTCGCCCGCGTGGATTTCGGACTTCAAAAATGGAGCCGGTCGCGAAAGTTCGAGAATGTTCGTTTTACGAAGCTACTCGCTAGGTGATTCGCTAGCCTCTAGGTGCCAAGCAAGCCGCCTGCCTGTGCGTTCGCGACCTTATATATATACAAAAATAATCCTTATAGCATGATTCAGTATTCACGCATGATGGCTTATTATTAACGTATTTCATGTATAACTTTGGTGTTTCTATACCGATTTCTATGATTCTTTTTTATAGAATATTTAATAATGTTAACTTTTATAATTACGGATGACTGAGAGTGTTATAAACGTAAGAGTAGACAAATATAATGAGAATGCTTTGAACTGCTAAGCTATCGGGAGTTACACGTGTTATTGTGAGTCAACCATAAAAGATAGACATATGCTGTGGTGGGATATTTTTTACATAATTTTAAGGAGAACATTTCCGTCATACATGATTTCTGTGTAGCTTTAACCATTAAACTTGCACACGCGACGGAAGCTTAAAAAATGGAGTAACTTCTCCCGTTTTCTCCACATTTCCCTTCACTGCTCTGCTCCTATTAATTGTAGCGTGATGAAAAGTATACTATAACCAGCACAGGAGTATGACAAATAATTGTACCAAGTTTCGTTAAAATCCGTCGAGTAGTTTTTGTTTCTATAACGGTTATACAGACAGACAGACAGACAAAAATTTTACTATATGCATTTTTGGTATCAGTATCGATCCCTAATCACCCCCTGATAGTTATTTTGGAAATATATTTCATGTACAGAATTGACCTCTCTACAGATTTATTATAAGTATAGATAGATAGAAGATGAGAGAAGTATGTAATTCATAGAGATAATTGAGATAATAATCGTGTGATTTATTGAGGTTGTATTAGGTTATATTTGTTTTCCAATTAATTAAAACATTAATAGGTCATATTGTGCGAATATTACATTATGCTAAAGTGGCCATCTATTAAATAAAATATTTCTATGACTAAACTATAACAGAACACGTCCATCTTTGTAAAAAAAATATTCCAATATTATCAGCCCTGTTTATATCTGTCATACATCCTGGAATGTGATTACTTTACGACAGCCTTTCCTCCTCTATGAAAACCTCCATATCGCACTATCACGGAAACAAACTCGTGTTACTACGCATACCTACACTGTGTTATAATGAGAGTGAAGGGAACCGGTTTGTTCTTACGAGGTTATAGTTCGTCATCGTTTCTATGATTTGTCATATTATACGTATTAATGTCAGTAATGACGTATCGGAAATTTTTGTATCTAATTTTGTGCCTTTTTTTCGTCTGGGTATCGGGACTATCCGGATTGAGCGTGTTTAACAATTCCACTAAGCGGATGATTGGAGTTTTGTAATTGATTACAATAAAGAATATTGTGAATATGTTTTATGTATCTCAGATTTATTTATTAAAGGAACAACTCACAAAACATACGTCGATAAATGATTAATACAAAGTTTCAAACAAAAAGCTAAATGTTGTTTAATTACGAGTCGTCACAGTATGCACATAATACAAAATGAGTGAAGATACATTTCAAGTAATGTGTTACGGTCAGTTAATAATTGTATTTTGTTAGGTTAGATTATGTATATTATCTCAGTTAGTTACATAATTATCGATATATAATTTGATATAGCGATGTACAGAGCCTAAAATAACACCAACTGCATTTCTGCCTACTCCCCCGATGCTATGCTTGCATCGGGGGAGTAAGCAGAAATGTAAGGCTGTGAAGCGGCTCGATATGAACTTTCATACAACACTGCCTGATGTTTATGTGGTCTACAAAATAAGTATTATTTTCTGGTTATGTGCGAGCTATTTGTTGTTTTAATACCTACTTTTTGAAAGATTAATGACGAATAAAAGATTTTATGAATAAAAAAATATATGACATTTTTATTATGATTTTCAGCAATAAATCCTTCCATATTGTTAATCAATTACGTACAACGTATTCATAACCAAAAAAGTGGGTTTATCTGTCAAATTCTACCTTATCATTACAAAGAACAAACTAGACACGTCGCTAGACAGGAAATAATTTTTCCATCACAGTATCCCTATATTATGAAATGTGACCGAGCGTCTGCTATTAGCCGGTTAACTATTAGCACTGGAGGCGGATAATAATTGGTTAATCTGGCGCGGCCGGTGGTCGTGATTTGCGACCACACCGTCTAATAATCGGATTACGGATTTTATTGTCCGTAGATGGTTTGCGACCATTCCACGAATTTGTAATGGGGCGATGGTATTATTTAGAAAAAAAAAAAAATATATTATCGATGGTAGGAAATAGTGATGTAGTTCTGGAGTTGGATAATGTAAGTTCATGCCTTAAGGTTTAAGCAGTGCCGTATACATTCAACCAAATATTGCCAAGCTTATATTCGTATTATAATGTGTTCGGGCTTGTGCGTGGTGGCTCATGGGCGCATTCGTAATAATTAATCGGGGGTATTTTTTTAAATCGCGTAGTTTTTTTCTTCTGTTGTTTGATTTTATATTGATGCAAACTATATATAAAAGCGAAATCGATGCCTAGGAATTGATAACAATGAAATTTACTATAAATTTATTACGTTCCTGTTATATCGATCTATGAAAGTGCTAAACACAGGAACAGATACTGGCTGTTCTAAATTATTGAACTAACATTCCTGCCGTATATTATTTATTAAAATATGTATTACACTTAATCCTTATTTATTTAGATCAACTATATGTAAGACAACGCTACCGAGAGTAGGTAATCAATTTGCACAAATATCGAACCGTTATAGTACGTACGTACTTATACAGTAAATTACGTATATCACTCAGAAACTACGTGAATACATAAACAAAATAAGAAATGCAAATATTTCCTCGGTTTTCCTGGTATTGTGTTTTATTTTCTCCTGATTGTAGTTGAAGTATATAAGAAACGTTATTTATTATACATCTTTGTTAAAAAATGAAACAATACGATTAGCAAATAAATTACATGCTTTCATATTTTAGTGGTTATCATTAGACGCGTATGGTGATGGCCTGTTAGGAAGTCATGACATCTCTGATCTCTATTATATCCTGAGACCTGTAACATTGATTGCTAAACGTCATCATGCGGCAAAAGATCTCATAAATGTAGGAATTGTAAATTTTACTACCTTACTAATGTGATAAATGCGAAAGTTTGTGTAAATGTTTAGGTGTCTGTATGTTTGTAAGAAGTAAACACTGCATCATTTGAACACATTTGGAAGAAATTGTGCATACGGGTAAATCATGTCTTGGATTAACAGATCGGTCACTTTTTATTAATTTTTTTCGCGGTAATTTGCTCCCGTCGGAAATAATGAAATGTTTAATCGAATTTTTTAAATAGATGGCACTTGTGTCGTACAGTATTTTAGGGTCTATTTGAAGTCGCGCGCAACATTAAGTAAAAAGTAAATAAATAGAACATCATCTCACCTCTCCCACTCCTGCCAACGAACCTCAAGTCGTTGAACTTGGCAACCCTATTCTTCATGACGGCGGAGTTGTTCCTTAGCTCGGCAGAGCAGTTCTCGTCGTTGCCAGCCCTGACGGTGACCAGCGTGCCGTCGAGCACGTCGCCAAGGGCTACCACCTTGAACCCGCCCGGCAGGGTCTTGTTCGACCGCCAGTGCTGAGGCAGCATTGAACACATGTAGTCCGGACTCCCGGTCCTAACTGTCGACAAAGAAAATTTATGTCAGTACAAACAACACATTATCATCATCATCAGTCATAGGAATTCTATTGCTAAATATAAGCTTTCCTTAAAAAATCCAGATGCTAGTGTTAGAAGCCTGGATCCAGCGAGTTCCTGCTACCTGTACCTGGTTACGTACAACACACTCACGCCTTTTATACCCCACGGGGTAGATAGACACGCAACTACTGCATCTACTTTAAACTTATGTTCTTTCCTACAATAGGAAACGCGACAAGTGTAGCATCAAAATTGACTTTCACACACTCTTATCACGATAAGTAGCAACTCACACAGATTTTTGTCATTAGATATATTATGTTGGGAAGACTCAGCTTTGTGTGCTCGGACGACCAGTGTTTAACGTTTAGTCTACATCAGGATTAGTTATTAGCCATAGAAAACCTATATGTCACGCATATTCGAAAACAAAAAAGGTGTTATTGCGTACATACAGGTACATACGTCGGTTATAGTATTTATTGGTTCATATATAATAATATATATTAGCCCTGTATTATTTACTATCCCACTGCTGGGCATGGGCCTCCTCTACTACTACGTGGGATTAGGTCTTAGTTCACCACGCTGGCCTAGTGGGGATTGGTAGACTTCACACTTGGTATTTTGAGGATTCAAAATACCTATAGATAATTTCTCAGGTATGCAGGTTGCCTCACGATGTTTTCCTTCACCGTTAAAGCAAGCGATAATTCACAGAGAATACACGCATAATTTTTATAAAAGTCAGGTGTGTGCTCTTAGGTTTCGAACCTGCGGACATTCGTCTCAGCAGTCCGTCCCACACTCAACTAGGCTCATACCAACCATGATAATAGATGGGAAACTTGCGATTACCACAGATGGCTCTTCCAAGATGCCGTTTACTACGCCATTTAACACCTTATCTTCTAGGTGATAAAAAATTACTGGCAAATTGCTAGTCATCGTTTATGTTACTGGATCGTGGTGCAATACCTTGTCCAACTTTCTAGAGGCCAGTCAGTGAAATAATGGGCATTATCAGATATCTTTGTCTCAGGGTGACGAGCGCAGTATTCAGTTTGTAATTCAAAGTTCGAGAGCTGTTGCTACAGTAAATGGGATGTCATATCGCTTACGACCAACGTCTTACTCCGTTTATCATGTAATCTACAAAAAAAATGCGGTCTGGACTACTACATAGTAAAATAATTTGATAAAGTTTCAATAATATACCCAATTTCTTCAATAAATTCCTATTCATAAAAACATAATACACATAATATTACATAGTTAATTCATTCTCAAAATATATATTTCGTTATATCATGCAAGTGGCATGTTTTGTTTATATTGAAGCCCTAATTTGTTACTCATACGGGGAAGTTATCAGAAAATAACTTAGTCTGTAATGTCTATAATCTATATTGCGGCAATTATTACGCAGTTTATGTAATATAATGTCTTTTATATTATATACATACATTCTCGTTGAATGACCCATAATATGTTGATTGCCGATACAATATCAATCTTGAATGTAATAAAAAATTGCAAAAAATATCCATTAGGTATTTGATTTTACGTTCGGTATATGTATGCATGCCATTAACAATCAATAATCAACGTTTAAGGGGAATAACATATTTATTTATATTTTGAATAGCTCCAAACACAGCTTTTCTGGTGTAGGATATATTTCATATCCGCTCGAATAGCGACCACCGTAAACAAAGGTGTTAAAACCCGCCATAGTGGTTCAGTGTATAAATTAAATAATAGTAAGAAAAATATATTTTTCTCTGTATCATACACTCTAATTTATACCTTAAAGTGATTTTTAAAAGAACAAAACTAGAGTTCCTTGCCCGTTCTTTTCTGGTGAGAATGGCTTTTCGAACTGGTGGCAGATTTAAAATTTTAAAATTAATTGTTAAATAAATAAAGCAATTGGATAATTTTTAGTAGCTTTGCTCGGGAAATCCTTGGAAAATAACTAAACTTGTCCTACATATGACACAGAATTGGATTAATACTTAAGGATAAGGCGGGGAAAAACATTAACAGATGTAGTTCTTGGATCGAGGAAGTAATTTTTTTTCGAAACTACCAATTCACGTTATAACCATATGACATTTATTTTCAAACACTACACGGGAATCACGGTTGATAGAAGTATATGGATAGAGCTCAGAACAATAACAAGCATAGAAGGAGTCTAAATTATCCGCATATACTTATCCTATTTTTTCAAATAGGACAATACCGTTGACAAGAACGAGACAAATATTATGTTGCTAAGATCGGCTTGTCGGCCACCGCGCTCACCTCTATGATGCCGAATTAAAAGGCAATTAATGTTGAATGTTACAAATTGTCAACACGCAAACACAATTTAGTTACGTTATTCTTGCGTCAGAAGGAATCGGAACACAATTAAATTTCTTGCTGTCAAAGACGGTTTACACTCAAATAAATAGTATTACTTCTATGCTTGTTATTGTTCTGAGGAATAGAGTAACAGCTGTCAATTTGTTGCCTCAGTAACTATCAGAAATAGAAGGCATTGTTTGTAAGCGACGAATTGACATCGCCTGTGTGTGACCTAAGAACAGCTGGATCCAATACGTGAAGTTTTGGCGACGGATATAAAAGGCTACCTAACATTGTTTAAAAAATTATTCACATCTAAAAACGGCGCTAACATCCGCAATTATACAATACTATAGTGAAATGTGACACCAAATGTGTACATCGAGGAAAATTACTTTTATGATAATTTTAATTTAAAGTGAATCAGTAGTAGGTACTCGGTATTTTTTTCTATTGATTTAATTATTAGACATATTATAGTTTTATGACGATGACGTATGATAATTAACGATCGGGCGGATTCAAATATTATTTTGAAAATATTGTCAAGGGTTTCACACGTATTAAAATATTTTCTGGAATAGTCTCATTTTGTACTTATCGGAATGAACGTAGCTGTTATGTCCATCCAGGAGTTTTGTGGTAACACCTAAAATCTTTCAAATATATTAAGTGTGTTCAAAAATTCTGTGCAAATACAAATCAATAAGTTTATAATAATTTAATGATAATAATATATTCCTATTACAAAATATTTATGAACATATTTTATTCCTGTTTATAACAAAACCATTTAGGGTAATAACTACATGAACAGAAAACAATACAATCGTTGTGATGGCTCATACTACATTATTCATTCAATATAACTAAAAACGTAATATTTCCAAGAAAGTTAAGTATTTTTTTTTTATTTTTTATTTATAATCAATAAAACATAAATACATTTTTATAGATATATAATATGTACGTAAATAAATAAGGTCTAACCGACTATAGTAAGAATTGTTTTGATATATTTAGAAAATTACGATGAGGGTAGTTTCGTATAATATTCAAATTTTATGATCCCTCTCACAAATGTGTTGTACTTATATAGCGTGTTGGATGTAACTTTTTTTTAATTATTATCAATAGTAATATCTATGAGTAGAATATGGATTCAGGCATATTAAACTGACGCGGTACTATGAATTTAATGACAAATGAAGAATTTTGACAGCCACATATCCTATAATCATTGTTTATATTTAATTTTTAATTTCTATTATTCATATCTTTCCTTCAGTAACAGGTATGAATCTATTCATACCTGTTACTCTCTTAGGATTTAGTAAATAATAATCTTTTATAAATGAAATTTATTTAAAATAAAGCTTATAACTACACATATAAACCGTTAGTAACAAATCATTAAAAATAATACCTCCCGATCTTGCACATGCACCTAATCATGAATCCACTAACAAGGAAAAAACTTTGATACCTATGTATGTATAAGAGTATAATTTAATTTTATGTATAAATTTACATTTTTATATTTTATATAGGTGTATAAAAATTGTCCTTTGAGAGGCAATCATAATCTTAAGCGACAATCAGCAAAATTTTGTAAAAACCGATTTAAACATTAGATTTTAATAAGAAAATTCAAAATATTTAAACTATTTACTTTATAAAAATGTAGTATAATAATATTCAAATTATCCTAGAGGTACAAAACCTATATCAAACGACGCAAAAAAATCTGGCGATTCCAAATGTTTATATATGAGTAATTTTCGGTACATTTGTCGCTTAGACATGATTGCCATTCAAGCAACGATACATATATAATCTATACGTCATATCTGTGACGTATGAATGCAATATTTCCAAGAATGTTACCAATTCTTGAAAGTGACGCAGAAGAAATTGTTTTTGTTACGTATAATTCCATTTATTACTCATTTTCTGCGATAAAAACCCGCGCGTCATTAAAATTTTCCGTTTTTAATTTATTCAATACTTGGCTACAAATTTATTTGGCAATTGTCGTGCAACTCCTGCAATTTGTATTATATTTGAATACAACTCTTAAGTATTAAGTTTATTTTTTATATTGTTTAGTTAAATGCGGGATTTATCGTCATAATATACCTATATTTCTGTTTTTCAGTTAGACAGAATGCTATAATCCTTGATTATAGGCAGCTGATCTGAGATATTACAAAAATGCCTTTACATTTTAATATTTGTTTCGTGCTGTTAGATGAGAATTGACAAATTTATGTTCCAGTGTTCTTTTCTGCCGGCACAGACAATACTATTTTGACACCTTGTATAGGGTAGTCGCTATCCGGACAGATATAAAATATATCCTATCACCAGCCAGTTTTTGTGTGTTATCAAGTGGAAGGTTTTCTTTATCGTTCTGTAGGAAAATGAAATTGTGAGGGTAACGGACCAAACCATTCCTCTTTTCTAAGTGTCTACAAGTCAAGCACTATAATAATGACGGCGTGCATGACCGGTGTGGCTTGTTTATAATTATTGTTTGTTTAGGAATCGCTGTGGTTGCTAAGCCGGGGGTCGCCTGTACACCGTTAGCAGGGTACCCCCGGTGACAACCACGGCGGGTCCCGAACATTTGTTTGTCTGCCTAGTGTCAACCCTTTGCTTTTAGAACTATTTTGCTTTCATTCTCCTTTTTAAAATGATCTAAAGATGAATGAAGGGAAATCTTATTTATAATAGATTTTATAAATTTTAAAAGTAAATGAGGACGGTTAATAGATTTTGTTAAAATTTGTGATAAAATTAAATTATATATGAAATTCAGATTATTAATTCGGTAATTTAGTAGTAGAAAAGTCATGCTAGAGAAGATTGTAAAATTAATTTTAAAATAACCTGAAGAGAAAAAAAGAGGAAGTCTTCTGGTTTTGGATTACGACTATCATAAGATATGTCTTTTACGAACGTTTCAGTTCGGAAGTGACAAAATAAACAAATATGATGTTTACCCACTCACTTAGTTATTTTAAGTAAACAGTATAACGACCTTCAGTGATAAATTCATGCAACATCATTTAAGTTTGGATATTTGTTGCTGTGCAGTCAACATTGGAATTTTTGATGGCTATTTTTTAATTTAGGGTTTAAAAGTCCTTTTCAGTAATAAAAATAAATATATTTATTACCTCGATGATAGTACAATTTTTATAAAATTATTGGATTAGTTTAAACAGACAGTATTATCCATTACAAATTTAAATCACATACCTGCTCATAATAATATTGGATATGTGGATATCGTGAATACATCGTATTTATATCGTCGACTATCGAGAGCAATATCTATTTCAACAGACGTAAGTCAATCTGCAACAACGTATATGTGTGTTTACATTCTGTGACACTATTTTACAACAATTATTCGCTTCATTTGAGAAGATATTATAGAGCGTTCTATTTACGTAGTTTATGAAAGAAGGTAAACAGGAGTTACAGGTTATATTAGTTGAGGTTTTTAAAAGCGCACTCTTCTAAATATTTAGTGTTACAATAATTATTAAAATAAAAAATAATATTGTCGTCAAAATAAATCGGGTTTGAAAGTAATGTTGCCCTCATAAAATTGTTCCAACAATATACAATTGACAAATCTAATTCAAGCTTGGTTCGATCCGGTCGAAACTAGTCCCACCTCGTGTCAAGGTATGGTAAAATATCGAAGTGTGAACTTTTCCATTGTCAAAACATGGGTAAAATTAGTTCGGTCATTGAGTATTTATCTTGTTCATAAATAAAAATAGCGCAATTCTAAATTTTAAAAAGAATAAAACAGCAAAAAGTTGTTTCTGTTGCGCTACATTCGCTGTAAATCATTAAATGTTCCACCGAATTCCTACAAAAAGAAATCCACACAAACCACCACATTGTCATTCGTGTAAACGAAGTACTAATCGTCCAATAAAACACACATTCAACAAATTAGGATGCGGTCACACGGTCCGTCTCAAAAAATCAACGCGTAACGGCCCCGTGGAATCATAAAAACATTAATAGTGTAACTGTGGTTTCACTATTTACGGAAGCTGGGGGCATGTACAAATTATAGAGCCGCAAACTGTGGCCAAGAAGTGCGGTCGCAGTGGCAAAGGGTTGGCCGGGATCGTTCGGCGTCGGCGGCCGAGCTTCGACTTGACGTTTCACTTACATTTCAGGGGCATGATTCTCTATCCCGCACGTTATTTTGACAGTGGGTAACAAGCACGTAACACAACGCATCATGTTTAGGACTATAGAAATTTGGCTTACAGAATACCATTCCACGCACATTTCTCGAAGATAACATGACACGGCCGCGTTACGCGTTTACACTATCATACAGAATAAGGGCCCAGTTTTATTGAATGCGTTTTACAAGTTTCAGGTTAATTCGTATCAAAGTTAAGCTAATTATACTACGCTTTAATATTCGTTTTATTACATGGACATTTTAGTTAACTGTTTATCCATACTATGTTCAATATAAAATTGAATCATTGGAGACAAAACGTTTGAAGTGTTAGTAAGCGGCAATTCCGTGTTTTCTTATCAAGTTAAGTTAAACATGTATAAAAAGAGTTCTATACCGGAACCGGATTTCGCGTATCAACATTGTTGTTATTACCGGAATTTCCGTCATTTTGTGAAGTTCCGAAAAATCCCACAATTCGTTAACTTGTTACTTCGTGGTGGTGCGCGGTGAGTATTTTCTTAGAGCCATTAACGTTAATTAATGTTGTACAATCGATTAGTTTTGCTCGAATAGCTACTAGTTAGCAAAAAGTTGTCTAGATTTAATTCAGAATCTATTTATCTCTATTGCTGAGATATGCAAGTTAATCGAAATAGGTAGATACTAAGGTTCATTGACATATTTATGTGCTATACGTGGTTTTACCATAATTTATAATTTTTTGAAAAATATAACACCGACAGCAGTTATTGTTAAAAACAATATGCTTTTTAAGTATTTCGTTTATTATTTGTAAATTATCGGTACTTATTATAAAACACTTCAGTTTCTAATTTATTAGTAAAGACTAATGGAGTAAATTATTGTAATATTTGAAGGATGTCACCTAAGAACCTAATTATTACACATGTTTGAGCTATGAATAAACAGGCTTATCAGCTTTATATGTTGAAGAAAATGCAAAAACAGTGATTAGCTAAATACTGCTTTTTTTAAAAACAATATCTCAAGAGTCAATTCTCAAAGACTTTGCAAAACTACATTTGAGCCTAGTCTATAAAAACATTAACTAAAATATATAAAACTATATTATTATAAATGTCCAGTACTGAGGATGAAAACCTACTGAACTCCAATCAACTCTATCAAACATCCGGTTATACAAAGTCTGTAACGTCCGTCATAACTTCCGAAGTGACGGTGCGACAATCAGTTTTCCTCATTTAGCAAACTTTACGTGTTTCGCATGTTTTAAGATATCTTAGAGGGATCATGACGTCTCAATTTGAATTGTAGAGTCATCGCCTTAGATTATTTATTTTATTATCCCTTTATGACGCATTTACTATTGCTGTTGGTGGTAATATTTGTATCTGGCCGAATAGTGACTATCGTACACAAGGTGGAAAATCTCCATAGTGGCCCACGTGAGTGTACCACGTTTTTGGATCAGCCTGTATATGTCCGTTTGCAAACAGGCCGGCATAATTGTGTCGACTAGCGAGGGGTTATCTCGCGTCAGTCGACATTATCTGGATCACATTGCTAACAATCAAGTGCAGCGAAGTCACTTTCCGTGACCGGATGAGAAATGAAATGATTGGAACCATGTCATAATAGTTGTTAGTAAAAATTTTACGAATAGGTATGTACTATTTATTTTACAAAATATAACACTTCTGACATTAACTTTATCAGGTGGCTTAGAGCATGAAATTTTATATACAATTTTTATTAGGAAAGATATTTTTTATTAAGCTTTGGTACCCCATCATCATCATCATTAGTCTATATCTTTGTTCAAAACTGGACATAGGCTTGCAATATGCGCCATTTTACCCTGTCTTTGGCCTGTCACATCCAGTGTTTGCCAGCGATCTTTTTGAATTTATTCTTTAATTGTATGTATGTGTCTATTGATTTAAAGGTGATATAACAATACAGAATAAGGCAGAGTTACAGAGACGTAACACTCATTAAAAACGTTTACCGATAGATTCTATAACATTAAATAGTTAAATAGGTTACGATAGGTTTACTAGTTATATTTCCGGAAACTTTATCGGAGATATTTGCTAGATATTTATATCACGTCAGTAATTTCAATTAAAGTGAAAAATATAAAAAAAATTACGAATTAAACCCATCTCGAAATTCGATGTGTTTTATTTCTGGTTCTAATTATAAAAGTTTTTGTAAAACATAATAATTATTTTCAATAAGACATAAGATTCTATTTTTTGGTATGGAAACCCTTTATTGTGTTAAACACTGTTCCTTTTTAGCGACGGGTCTCCTATACTATTGACAACGTTTTTGGCCTTACTTCACCATGCGGGCTTCAAAATGGAGGAAAACATAAATAATAAATTGATAAAGCTAAAATAAAAATAAAATGTTAGTACGGAAAACCCGACGTCATCAAAATTAGTTAAAAATTTTAACTAGCTTATGTTCGTTGATTCACCTGCGTGAAATATTAAAGTAATCTATGCCTTTCCCAGGATCTTAAACTATCTCCATACTAAATTTCATCGAAATCCGTTTGATAATTTTTGTGTTTATAGCGTTGAGACAGACAGATGCGGCGGGGGACTAGGTTTTATAATATGTAAGGATTTCTACAATTTATTTTTTAGTAATGTATTGCTATTGATTTTATAGAATATTAATATACCGGTACTAGGACACCGTGGTAGACTAACGTCTGCACCCTCTGTGTGATATAGAAGCAACCCAGTAGTGGAACAGTATATTACAGTGCTGATATTCATCATTTCAGCCGGGAATCATCCACTGCTGGACATAGGCCTCCCCCATTGAGCGCCATAGGGACCGGTTCAGGCCGCCCTCATCCATCGGACTCCGGTGACCTTCACCAGGTCGTCGGTCCATCTCGTGGGGAGCCTGCTTAAGCTGCGTCTCCCGGTTCGTGGTCGCCACTCCAGAACTTTTCCGCCCCAAAGGCCATCAGATCTGCGAGCTATGTGCCCTGCTCACTGCCACTTGAGTTTCGCAACTCTAAGGGCTATGTCGGTTACTTTGGTTCTCCTGCGGATCACCTCGTTTCTGATTCGACCCCGCAAGGAAATTCCGAGCATAGCCCTCCCAGTGCTAATTTTATTATAAGAATATCTAACATATTTAATAACAGACTGTCAAAATTAAATGTTGGTAAATAAGATACTAACAACATTAAAAAAAATAATGTATATTCATGTGTATATGCATATCAAAAATAAATTATATGATTTTTAGGGTTCCGTACCTCAAAAGGAAAAAACGGAACCCTTATAGGATCATTTTGTTGTGCGTCCATCTATCAAGACCCATTTTCTCAGGAACGCGTAGAGATATTAAAGTGAAATTCATATCAAGTACTTAGGTCTATAATACCTTTAAGCTGTAACTGAATCAAACTTCTATGTCAACGCAATCAAAAGAAACAGTAATTTAAGTCACATATTTTCAAACTCGCAACTACTCCCAAGGGAATCAAAACCTAAAGGATACATCCAGTCGACCTGGAATCTCGAAATTTGGCATGAAGCAATGTTTTATAGCCGAAGTTTAATAGCCGAAAACAGTAAATTTTTAGACTTTGTCTTTAATTTATGCTCCTCCAGCTTTCCATATTGTAATGTTATGGATTTCATTTTGCAATAAAAATACCGTAACTATGACTCGATTGTCGTGATGGGTAAACGTTTACTTATTTACCTACAGGTTTGTACGGAACCCTCGGTGCGCGAGTCCGACTCGCACTTGGCCGGTTTTTTAAAACATGTTATCAGTAGTTTCGAGAACATTGTAATAAAATTTAACAAAAAATTAAAGTTTAGATACAACTACAAGAATAAAAAGATAGTTTTTAAAGGACTATAAAGTAGAAAAAGGTCGTGTCTAACGGAAATGCCTAAACGCTTAGTAAATGCGGAAGAAGCGCAAGATTTTGATCGTGTGTTCACGAAAACATAAAAACAAAAACATTAAACATTTGCAGTCGACTCTGCGCAAGTTCGCAGAATTAGAGTTCCAATTGTTAACTATGAAACTAGATTTGAAGGTTTTTTTTTATAAAGATATTATTTGCAATAAGAACAAAAGACTTTTTTTTATTGAATAATTGATTGAACTATTTCAATGTGTAAAAATGACGAATGATGTAAAAAAAACAGCTGTGAAATAATTTTAATTACATAAAAATCTGCTATTGTAGCGGTGGCGTATTACGATACGACTGCAGTGATGCGGCCTCGGTTTGATCTCTGGGTCGGGTAAAGTGATATTTGTTTTTATACTCAGTATGAGCCCGGAAAAAAAAGCGGCGATAGCCTAGTTGGGTGTGGAACGGACTGCCGAGACGAATGTCCGCAGGTTCAAATCCCAAGGGCACACACCTCTGACTTTTCTAAAAAATCATGTGTGTATTCTTTTTGTGAATTTATCGTTCGCTTTAACGGTGAAGGAAAACATCGTGAGGAAACCTGCACATCTCAGAAGTTCTCTATAGGAATTTCGAACGTGTGTGAAGTCTACCAATCCGCACTAGGCCAGCGTGGTGGACTAAGGCCTAATCCCTCTCAGTAGTAGAGGAGGCCCGTGCTCAGCAGTGGGCGAGTATATATAATACAGGGCTGATATTATTATTATTATTATATATGAGCCCGCAATCTTGAATTTGTGCATAATATGGCGATAGTCTCGTCCCTATACATGAGACAGAATGCATACGGCGGAAGGTAGATGCATCAGTTGCGTCTCTGCCTTCGGGAATAAAAGGCGTGTGTATATATGAATGGGAGCCGCCAAGATTATGTTAATGGAGTTGCATCTGCACCTACGTACTATACTACATAATATCATTAGATTTTTTTTATTCAAAGCCCACGGGTTTTTAAAAATGCTTTATCTTAAATAAACCTCTTCCCATTATTGCAGGTTTATTCAGTGATTGATATTTTTTGTGATTTATTTCTGGACAGGGGGGGGGGGGGTGCACGTACTACTTGCACCCCTCTCCCGGCACCCATGTATATGTGTGTATAAATTCTACTAATATAATGTGAATTTTCTATTTCCTCTATAATGTGATATTAATATAAATAAGTTATGACAAAAATCGCTCCAACTCTTGTTCTCGGGAGAGGTAGTATTCATCCATGAAATGCTGGAATAATTCCAGCGTACACCGAAGACGCAAAGTCACAATTTGTAACTACATTGTTGTTGCAATAGTCAGTTTTGGAACTACCATAAATAAAAATACGTACGTTTCTTTCTTTCTATACATTTCAAAGCTCTTTATTATGCATTATTTACTATTTATATTTTATTTCGTATATTTAGTATTTCCGAGTAATTAAAACCATTTTTTTATAATAGACAAGAATATTGTAGTAACTATGCATAGTGATCAAATATTTATCTATTTTAAGTCATATTTTAAAAATACCTAATCGCGTTGTATCTTCTGAAATTAAATATTTTAGTGCGTCAGTCCCTAAAGAAGAAGTAAAGTTATATATATCTTAACTTAGTAACTTATTAACGTTACCATCTAGAATGATAGTAGAATAGATTTTAATTTGCAATCGATAAAAGCTAAATAAGTAACGGAGTAATGTATCAATTTTATGTAGAGCTGCGTTGATGTCTTTTGCTTTAGATGGATTTTATCAGCGTTTGATCTAAAGATTATATTTTAACATATAGAAATATAATTATTGATGTTTAGATAATATATTTATTTAATGGAAGCCTACAAAGAACCGAGATTGAAAATATGAAATAGCTTTTTACATAAATAATGGGAATTATATCGCACTGGTTTTGATCACCACACAAGATGAAGAGTAAATGATTAAATAATGTTAAGTGTGTTGATGATATACATGAACCGTTAATCATGGATGAAAAAGTACTTATAAAAAACAGATGAATATGAATTTTATTTTAAGTATAATTTATTTAATACTTTGCGGTCAGAGAGGTCAAAATCATGAAATTATTTTGTTGTTGAAATTAATAAGATTGTGGTCATTAATTACATGTGTTTTAATTATCCGCTTATTGCGAAGCATTATTGGTTGTATATACCGAAATTTAAAAATCTATAAGTAGCAATTGCATACAGATGATACGTAATTTGCTTTATTTTTCGCTTCGATGTAAGTTACATTAATAACACTGCGACAGAATATTTCGTTATTATTAGAAATAGTTACAATTATTTTTATTTAGTTACACTATTCGAGGGATTATTCTTGAGTATATATACATAATAATATAATAAAAATAAATATAATTAAGATTAATAAATTTATTTCAAATATGCATTTAGACAAAAAAAACTGAGTGAAAGTTACGTAAAACCATTGTATTGTATTATTTAGTATAGTGGTTGTTGTAGCAAGTTTGGTTCTTACCGAGATCAGGGTATTCAGCGAGCGTCTCATCGACGATGGACTGCAGCCACAGGGGCTCCAGGTCAGCCATCTCACGGCGCCGTCGGCCCCGCGACTCGTACGGTAAGTGCATCGTTCACAGCGGCATCACCAGCTCGTACGCTCGAGCCGCTCGAGCCGCTCGCGCACCGTGCGACTCGTGCGTCTGCGCCGCCGCCGCACCGCCGCACAGCGCGTCACTCCACGAATTGTCGCCCGTGTCAAGGTCGCCTTTTATTATTCTAATTTTGGCAAGACAAGGCCTTCTCCAAATGATTAATTGTCCTAATGTACACCCAAAGTTTCTTGGCGCCGCTCCACGCCTTCTTTATGTTTTTGCTGCCGTGCGATGATACCACAAGTTTTCTCTATTAGCGACTCAGTTTTAGTAAAAAGTAGGCTTTACTAAACCGTGAGTGAGTATTTTATTAGCCAGGGTGCGCTAATTTCTGCATTTAGGCAATCTTTGGATGATAATACTAATTTCAGTCTCTTGAGTGTATTTTGAGATGCTTTTTAGTCTCCTTGCTCGGTAGATTATTTTGTACTGTTATTTAACATAAAATAAATAAACAAACACCAGTTCACGATTACAGTCTGTACTCTGTAATATAATATAGTTCGAACAATATTTATGTTATTGTTTCCTCAAATGTTGAATGTGAATTCTAATTTGTTAGAACAGGCCTTGAGGATTTCTTCAACTTGACTTTCGTCATTTTACATGAGTCACGAGTGTCCGGGGGTATCGGGCCGATCTGTCCGTCGGCGCTCATTAAGTTCCGGTCTGGTTTTCTAAGAATGGGTGTCAAGTGTGCGCGTAGTGTGTCGGATGCGTGTTATGTCAACATCAGCTGAGCGCGATTATTTATGCACGATATTCCCGCGCGCGTCACCTCGGCCAGCCCGCAGATGGTGCTACTACACAAACAGTGTGGTGTGGTATTTGGCCACGTTGTGCGCCGTCGTCAGTGATCGGTGGTCACAGGTAGAGCCGCGCGCGTGTGGATGTGTCGCGAGTGGTGCCGCGTCGCGTCGCGTCACGCGTGCCGGTGAGTAAGTGCGCGTCGAGTGACTGCCGCTCGGAGGCTGGGCGCGTGTTCGCTGCCCGCGCGACTGTCTACTACTGAACCGCCGCCATTCTGTCACTCGCTGCCTCCATTCTCTGCGGTCAATCTGCGGTTTGGCCACGCTTCATTTGTCGGGAAAATGTGCGTTGTTTTCCTCCTGTTCGTGCGTACTGGTTGTGTTGTTGGTGCGAGCGAGACGCGTGCAAGTTTTGTGCCATTAAATATTTTTGTTTAGTTCCATTGTTGAAAGGGAAATATTATGAGCTTTTTCATTTTGAAGCGCGGTTGCGTATCTCCCTCTTTCGGTTCACTTGCTGCGGTTAGCTCGGAGAGAGACGTCTATAAAAGCGCTTTAAGTCTTGCATTGCTGCTGAAAAAGTTTTCAGCGATGACAAAAAAATAAATATTTTAAGTTTCAACAGTTTTTTTAGAAAATATTTAAAGCAAAATGTGACATAAAATATTAACACTGCGTAGGTAATTTAGGTTGCAAAATGTTGTAACTTAATAAAGACAAGTTTTGTTGTTAATGTCTGTTCAAATTAGCGTTGGTGACGAGGTTCGATTACTGTTGAATGAAATGTGTAATTTGACACGTTTGCACTATTAACCTATTTGCGAGATGTGTGAATGTTGGAATATTATACATGCGGTAGTTTTTCAGCGCGCAGTTATCTTAAGACAGGTGGGCGTGCGCTCGGCTGGGCGGAGCGGCCCCGCCCTCTGTCGCGAAGACGCGTTGCTCGCGATGGAAAAATGTTGCGCCGCGCCGATACCACGAGTCGACGAGACGCCGCTGCCACGCGACTCTACACCCGCCACACTTGTTGCGCGCAACACGTGATGCATGTCCTTAAGACAAAAACCCGTTCTTTTTCACATAAAAATAAACACTCATCACGTCTTCATCTCCGAAGGAGTACGTTGAGGTGCTACCAGGGCAACTACTTTTCGCCATGTGTGTTCAATCCCATGATGTGATAGAGGACGAGCCTATGGACGTATCGGACAGGAATTCTAGACAGTAGGCTAACTTAAAAAAAAAACAATATCCTTTTGCCCGACTCAGGAAGCGAATCGGCACCTCAGAGCGGTTGACATTTCGTATACATATCAACATAAAAAATGACATTCATTGAACAAACCATAAAGCATTTTTTTTCCTTTCTATTGTAGTACTTCTATCGTTATCATTATTTTAATTAAGTAGGTACCAACTTAATTCACTTGATTTGAAACTTGTTGAACAAGATCTAATTACCAGTAGCAAACCAGTTTATAATTTACTTTACAATTGCGAATGATTTGTTAAAATTAACATTTAGGTTGAATATACGTACAGCGCATTCGAATAAAGAACTCGCTGAGATCCACAGTTTGATGCTGGGACTCAGTGTAATCAAAAAATGTTTCGTATCTTGTATCGTTTTAAAATTGGAAATTTTGTAGTTGTGATACTCGATAATGTCAGATCGTTGGGTAGTATCCTACAGGCATTGATTCCGTTATGAAAGATCAAAATATACGAAAATATGCTACATAGATGTTCATATCTTTAGATCGCGTTAACTTACAAAGAACTTTTTTTCACACCTGAAAGAGACTATAGCCTCGAGTATTAGATATAAATTTCAACTGGCTACATCTACGCTATCATGAGAAAAAAGGTTTTAAATAGACGGACGGACATTGTGATTTTGTAAGGGTTACTATTTGTTTTGAGGTACGGAACCCCAAACACCTTATTATTCGCAATTATTTAGGCTAAATTGTGTATAAACACATATAACTCGGTTTATAAAAATAGCCTAATATTTGAATATCATACTACCTTTATCGAAAAACAATATTAAATTTAATTTGAATTTCGAACCAACATTCCGAGAGGCAAGACGACCTCAAAGGTGTAATTTTTAATTGCGGCCGCACGCTAGACTACCCGCAGACAAATACACAAAGGAACCGCGTGACGTAATTATAAGAGAGCGGTGTCGACCCCCTCCCCTCCTCCTCCTCCTCTGGCCTGCCCCCTAACCGCCCGATAACCACAACGTTGTCAATTTTTGCGGGAAGGCGCCGCCACAGCGGACGCCGTGATATGCCGCGAATCAATTAAGGACAGCGTGGTCGTAGACTGCTTTACCGCGATTTTGGTTAGACATATCAATTTGTACTGAGATGGGTAAGGTATGGATGTAATTTTCCAAATATGGCGAAGACCCTGGAATTGATGGCAAGTACAGTGTCCAAATATAATAAACAACGAGGTAGCAGTGATAGTTTTTTTCTCGTCTTTCAAAAAATTACACTTGCCAGTCTTATTGAAAACACAGACTACAGAATCCTACTTGCCAGTACTTATTATCGCAGATTTTCTATTGTCTGTTTGTTATTCGCATTGAATCTAGCACGCTGTCACCCGTGAAAACAATTCTGCATACATGACTAGCCGAGGTGTCGCTGAGCCTATTTCCCGTCAACGATGTGATAGGGAACGACCCTATCGCTTTTTCGGCACAATTCATCTTGGACAGGTGAATATTTTGAATGAAGAACATAATGAAATTTGGTGTGTTTGTCTTGGGAATCGAAGCGGCTTCGACTCAAGTACACGACCAAAGAACATGAAGTGATAATAACTAGACCTGTATACAGGGCCATGCGTTAATGAATGAAAACGTATAACCTTCTTTAACCTGTGTCAACATTGTGCCAAAAATTATCCATGAGTAACGAATATTTTCACCAATAATTCCGATTTTACTTTTCTTATATTTTATTATTTTGTTGTTTAGTGCGATTATGGCGTGTGCGTGAATGTTTTTCTAACTAGAAGTGCGACGAATTGTTTTAGAAAAGTAGTAGTAACATTATGGCATGTAAATTTAAATATACTTTTTATTAATGTTAATTTTGTTCGAAACTTAAACTATATTTCCTTATATCTACGGTTCGAGTAATTCATTGTAAAGTGTTATGTTCAAGAAGATAAATTGTGGTTTGATTGATTAACGCTATGAAAATATAATCCTCTATAGCAAATTCCCTTAAGGCCTTTTCAAACGTCCTTGAGCATTCGTTTTCATACATTTACTGCAAATAAGTTATGGGCGGAAATAGGCAAAGATTTACGAATAATTCCTTTAAAAAATAATATTAGGTATTTTTGATAATTTTAAACTATAAAATTGTTCCTTATTAAAATGTCTATCTAATAGTGTCCGTTGCAAATTAGAATGATGAGTACTATAGGAAGAGATGCAGGGAATCGACAATTTGAATGTAATTTTCATTATAATATTAAAAAAGTAAATTAAACAAGCAAACTAAAGATAACATATTATAAAAATATGATACTTATTTTACTTCGTACACATATTATAAATTTCCAATAAAAAGCTTAAAAAAATTAGGATTAGCGCGGTTTTCCTGCAACCAATGACTCCTCTAAATCTAATTCAGTAATTTAAAGTAAAAAGAATTGATTCAATTCAGAATGTTGTATTTTTTGGGTTTTATAATTAAAATGTATCAACAAACTCGATTACTTGGACTCCGTATGTCCGTTCAAGTTTTAAATGTATCGGTACATGCTAGTAAAGGGAATATCTTAACAAGTACTAATAAAGGGAAAAATGTTGCAGATACGTGTGTCTGACGACCACACTTATTAAGTCACTCAAATAAAATGTAATTAAATTAAATATTACTGTTCTCTATTTTTGTGAGGTCATACGATTAAATGGTGCAACATGTATATTACTGATAATTATAAGTAAAAAATAATTTAATTATTTTAAATTTCGATCTGTCTCATACTTTAACAAATTTTCATAAAACATCACAATTCTACGCATTTCAATTAAACTTGTTACTCATATTGATAAGGCTTGTGCGATTTTCTAAGCATAACAGGAAAGTAACTCACACTTTACTGAATGATTTAATATTAGCAGAGAATGCCTACACACAACTCAATCTACAGTCACGTACGCAAAAATACTGACGCTATACACTACAGTTTCATTTATTGTATTTTTTAAATTTAAAACGGGAATTCACATAGAGAGAAAATTGTCGTAATTTCCCGGTTTGGACTAAGCTAAGTGTCTACAGAGTGTCTAATTTATTTTTTTAACTGCATTTATCTATAGATGGCCATGTTACACTTAATCTCAACATAAGTTTTAATGCGATGTCCACACTAGGTTATGTCTGTTTCGAGGACATACAAAAAAATTTACCAAGGCATTTTGTTGTAAAAAAAATACAATACTATTGTTTGTTTTTTCTTTTTTTTTTTAACTTAGTCTATATTTGACTTATCAGTTACATGGCCTCCTCTAATGGCTGCTATTTGCCTGTGGACCTTGGAGCGATTTCTGTTGTGACCGATGTCTGTGTTTTACATACTTAAAGGTTTTGATTCCGGGATTGGAATTGATCCCACTGAGTTAGTTTACGTCAGACCGGTCTAAGAGTATGTAGAATAAGAAATATAATATAGAGTGTTTTGAGTATTGATTTAGATTGCTATAGTTTAATTCTAAATTATTGTATGATACTATAACGTTTTATTATTCAAATAATTAGTAATGCTCTTATAATAAATAATTTTCCTATTTGTTGCGTTATTTGTATCTATATGACGAACAACCTAATTCTAGACATGGGAATATCTATATTTAATTTTAGTAAATAACTACACGTCATCGTTTTACAATGGTTATATTAGAAAATAAAATTTTGACTTAAAAGACCACTTATCCAACTATAACTGAATGATAGACAATCCATAGCTTCAATCAGTTGTTTCAGATATACGAAATTTTATCCATAAGAAAGATTTGCGTAGTGACATCTATTTCTTAATAAATATCGGTACACACCAAACTGTGGTATACAGGTACATCCTAACTAGAAAAGTATACAGATATTTATAAATGCTCATAGTAACATATCAAAACATTACTATATTTATTCTAAATGACATATAACACATAATTTATTGAATAATTCAAACATTCAGTAATAGCCGTCGCGGCGTCGAGTCAACAGAAGGCGATAGACACGCCTTGTGATGCATTGTGGACGACTGTGGCGCGGCGCGCGGCGCCCTAACAAGCTTAATTGTTTACCAACAACGAGAGTTGTGGCTAGTTGTCATCACTCCTGACCACATTAACTACAACAACTAACCGAAGTTTGCATAAGATGTAATTGTACGATAATTTAAAAAAAATAGACTAGAGACTTATGTCTGCTTGTGACTTTGCACTATGGCAAGTTAATCAGTTACCTAACACTGACTTTCTTCAGCTTTAGCAGCATCTAGATAATAGTGAATTTTGAAAATAATTTGTACACAAATTATATCTTTTTTAAAGATACTGCCTTTAGTCAAGTACATGAAATAGGTACCTACGCTTGAATATGCTAAAAAATGATTAAAAACTCTAGCGAAAATTGCTTTGATGCTGATATTTTAGTGTTCCAAAATCAATCTAACAAACTATGAAAACCCTAGCATTTAGAAAATACCATTAAAGTTTATCGGATCTTTCACATTGAGAGTGCAGGGGAAACTGGGTCGGATGGCAGCTTATGTAGTAAACAATACCAAATAGGCATAATAAACTATTAAATTATACAGCAAAACAATAAATTCAATTAATTAAACTTATAGCATTATTGATGTGAACAAACAAATGACAAGTCATTTTCCAAACAAACAAAGACTGAGTGACTCAACTAAGTATTTCTCTAAAAGGAAAAACGTAAATATCGTTTTCGATATAGCGAATAAATTATGAATCACTTTTACTTGGACATGAATTCGATTATTGTTATTGTTAACCATTTGTTGAAGTTCGATTTCTTTTACAATCGAATGACATGAGCATGTTCGCCTGATGGTAAGCGCTGTGTGTCCATAAACAGTACTGACTACGATATTGTGAAACAAAGTACCTACTGCAAAGCCCTTATTCTGTATGGTAGTGTAAACTCGTAACGCGGCCGTGTCATGTTATCTTCGAGAAATGTGCGTGGTATGGTATTCTGTAAGCCAAATTTCTATAGTCCTAAACATGATGTGTTGTGTTACGTGCTTGTTACGCACTGTTAAAATAACGTGCGGGATAGAGAATAAGGCCCCAGGGCACCCCACTGCGCTCGACATCCAAATAAAATAAATAAGTACTACTTACGTTTATACTGTATGTGTGTAGAATTTGAGAAAATGCTTATTCTATCTGTTGTTTCTTGTAACAATGAAAATTGGATTGTAATCTATGTTGATTAGTATCTTTTTCCATTTCATTATATTTTGGATACCTTACGTACTTAAGTGTCATATTACCTGTGGAATATTATTTATACAAATATAATATGTAAATCGGGGGTATTTGTAGAATAAAATTGCACTCCGTCAATGAAGTTCTACTGGCATGGACGTGGAAGTTAACTGTCTTTGAGGGTAAAAAAATAAAGCTTTTATACACAAGTTAGTAACGAAATAATCATAACCAAAGAGCAATACATAGTAGTTTTAAAGTACAAAAGTACGCAACAAAACAGTTTATGTAAAAAATACTAGGTAATTATTTTACGTTTAAAAGGTTTGCACAGATTAATGTAAAAGTGACCGGATATTATGCTGATTTCAGAAAGAAAGTTGTTCATTTTGGCGTTTTAACTGCAAAACTTTTTTCTGACATGGCCACGCAGACAGCATTCGATTTAGGCAAAAAGACTTTGTGTATGCAGTATAATCCATTAAATACTGATATTGTTATTTAAATGCATAATAAATATTATAGGGTCATTATTTTCCTGTTATTTTTGTATTGTTGCAACCCGGAAAAAATTACCGTTCTAGGAATTACCAGATATCACACTGTAAAACTTGATAAAATGCTCAATTTATGTGGATTAATAAAATAAAATACATTTAATATAAAGGATTATTTTATTATGGATACCAAATATTAATTTGTTTCAAATTGGTTATATTTATATGTGTTCGTAGCGTTGCTAAATACCAGTATAATTTATATTTAAAACATTACGACACTTAAAATGTATCAATAATAAAATTATGTCATAATTATTTCATCAGAACTGTTGTATCATGAATTTGTATCATTATACTAAAATTATATTTTCGTCATGCCAGACACCAAAACCGAAACAGTAAACGATAAACATTTTGTTTAATGGCAGTTGAATTACGAGACGAGCATGCCGCTCGCCTGATGGTAAGCGACACGACCGCCCATAAACAGTGCAACACCATATAGAACTTTGGATTTAGATACTGCGTGCACTCCACTGCTTCGATGCCCTGAAATATAAGATGTAATGTCTTATAATTCCCAGTACTTTCGCTGGCTATAATTTCTTTTAAACTGAAACACTACAGTTCTCTCACACTGCTGCTTCGCGGTAGAAATAGCCAGTGCAATGGTACTTACACAGACGGCTTATCGAATATAAGAGATATACCAAAAGTTAACTGAAAACAATATCTTATTCTCTATTTTATAAGATTTATTTCGGTTTGTTCGTGAATTCGCGCTGGCAGCGATCAGCTTTCCGTACTTCTCGTCGGTCGCATTTGAACTGAATTTTGCCCATCGCGATTTAAAGTAGATTTTATTAAAAAAACATACTCACACTAGAAGGGGGCGTCACACAAACGTGACCACCTGTGACAAGGACGAGAAATTTGTGTGATGTACATAGTTTATGGATAATCGCTATTTTTATTGTTATCGCTTGTCAAATTTCATTGCGTAATAGTATTGTTTTTGGTATTTCATTTTATTTGTTTATTAACATATCATGTTTTGTTTTTATTTTTTAATTCTATTATAGTAACCACTGCTAATTTGAATTTCCGGGAAACAGAACCCCAATGCTTTATGAATATTTACCCTTTCGTTAGGTAGGCTGTTCCCGCCAAAAGCTCATCTTATCGTCCACGTGTCTGTCCGACTAATCGGTTTACGAATATTACTAATGAACGTCAACAGAAGAGGACAGGGGTAAATCTCACCAAGCAAAAAAACGGTATTTGTGTTGGATCTCAAAATAATGAAGCATAGGGATTATTTCATGATTGTAATGTGGTTTGCCGAGAGTTTTTTTTTATAAATGCTTATTATAATTATCAGTTTGTGTTATGGAATAAATTATTGTTGAAGTTTTTAAAACAATATATTTTATAATGTATTCATACTTTCAGCGCCATCTATGTTAATTATAAGAAAATAAAATATTTTATATGCGCCATCTATTATTAAATGCAAAGACTACGTACTAATCCACTATTAGGAATTACTAAACTTATTGTAGTTTTTAGTATTAATACAAGATGTCAGTAGTAGTTTTAAGTTCCTAATGAAAGGCATAGATGGCGTTGTATCCAATTTACGAAAGTGTCGTGTACTCCACAATGAAAAATAATATTCTGGACATGGTGTAATTAATTATATATTTTAGAGTAATAAAAGATGAATTGACGAAGAACAATTCTTTAATAATAAAAGTTATCATACAAAGCGAATTTAGACGGGTTCTCATACCCGCTTCGAATAAAAATTACGTATATTGTAATTACATAAAATGTAATTTATTCAGTAATATATAACACTAAACTAATAATATCTGGTAGGCGCTTAATATTATGTGACTACGACAGCCTGCGATATATTTCCATTAGCGATTGCCTTTTAGTTTTTAACTAACATTATTTATTGTAAGTAGCTTCGCAATGTATGCAACATTGTATGTTAACATTGAATCATAACTTACATGTAGGTACTTACCCACCTACATTTTTAGAAATAAAACAAAACTTTTTGCATTAATCGTTTTTGCTAAAACATGTGCAATTAATTGATTACTACACTTATTTTTTTTTATTCAGCGTTACCTAATAGATAAAATACACGCAGGGCGAATCAAATTATTCAATACTAACATATAAATCACTTCCATTCATACAAAAATGCATACAAAAAAGACTGCTACCATTTGGAACGAATAAAAGGATTCTGGGTAAGTAAATATTTGGATGCCGTGTCTCATAACATTTTTCGAAAACATTTTTCTTGGGTCCGAGTGCGGTCACGCCCTCTGAACGTTACAATAAAAATGTACAATTCTCACCAAAACTGCAAATTGTTATTTCCACGCCATAAAATTTTCTAAAACTTCTTTAATAATAAAATGGATGTAATGGTTTGTGTCGCGGACTATTAATCTTTCCCGATGAATAACTTTTATAGCGGATAGCAAAAGTTACGTCTTATTTAGTAGTTTATGATTTAACCTACGTAGATAGTGATAATCTATTTATATTATTTTATATCTGTTTATATTATTTTATATATATACAGATATATTACATATTATGAATATAACATTATATGCTTTATAAAACACATCACGCTAATACTTTTCAAAATGTTGCCGTTTTGTATATATGTGCAAGTGTAAATATTACCCATTTAACAGTTATGTTGCACAAACTGTGTCCAAATTAATAAAGGTCTTGTTGCATTATAACAAATCGTAATTTATGAATAACATTGCTCCTACATGTACTCTCCACCAATACTTAGGAAGTCCAAAAACATTCATTTATTCCTTTCCTCCACTGGATAAAATGTTAGACTCTTTTGTAAAAATAACAATACAGTGAGCTACTAATAACCCTACCAATATTGAATATTCAGTTTTATTGTCTGTTATAACATAGAAACGGTTAGTAAAGTAACAGGATAATAATAATACAACCTATTCTTTACATACTTACCTATTTTGTATATTCAAACTTAGTAAAAATAATAATAATAAAATCAGCCCTGTATTATATACTTGCCCACTGCTGAGCACGGGCCTCCTCTACTACTGAGAGGGATTAGGCCTTAGTCCACCACGCTGGCCTAGTGCGTATTGGTAGACTTCACTCACCTTCGAAATTCCTATAGAGAACTTCTTAGATGTGCAGGTTTCCTTACGATGTTTTCCTTCACCGTTAAAGCGAACGATAAATTCACAAAGAATACACACATGATATTAGAAAAGTCAGAGATGTGTGCCCTTGGGATTTGAACCTGCGGACATTCGTCTTCGCAGTCCGTTCCACACCCAACTAGGCTATCGCCGCTTATTCTTAATTCAAACTTAGTGTTTTATGAAAAATTAGCGGTATAGTAAAAATATTATAAATTTTAACGTATAGTTTATTTATTATACTAAAGCGTACTTCTTCTCTCCGACAGAGTGAAATCGAATAAGGCCGTCTTACGCGTGAAATAGTATTCTACATTTCAATGTATTGCATGTCAATTGCAATATAAATGTATCGCGGTGCGTTACACGCTTGTTACCAATAGGGAACCGGCCTATGTTTGATTTTGTTCATTATTCTATATGTAGTGGCTAATAATACGAAAAATAATCGCTCCTGCGAAAATTGCATAAAAATTGGTTAAAAAATAGGCTAGTAATTCATATTTCAAATATGGTAACGTGCAGAAGTGGGCGCGTTGTGGGGATATCGCTTCATCTCTTTCTTTCGCACGCGTCGTAATTTCCGATGACGTCAAATGTGGGTATTTCATCTCTTTTCTGTTTCTTGTTAATTACCCCTTCCACCGACATTCAAAGACTTATAACTTGTTGATTTTTTACCGGATTTTAACAATTTCTTTTGTATTATAATTTATATAACGTATCTATTGTCAAGAAAACGTATAGCGTAAAGAATCTATACAAATATATTCTGTAGAAAATGTAAACAAACAACCAGCTATTTGAATTAAATTTCGGTTTCATTTAAATTTCCGATAAATAGAATAGTTCGTGACAAATATATAGAGATGTTCTGAGAGAGCTTACAATATTTGTTTAAAATGATTGAAAATTATACTGATAAATAGCTTATATTCCGCGATATATATGTACTACGTACAGTATGCGATAGATAATTATCAGCACATACTCTAGAATTTTCTTTCACTATAACTGCCAAACACAACCCCATCAGGGCAACCGATAATGATGGTAGATTTTAATTCATCGCTCGTCGTTTGTTCCTCGAAGAAACTGTTTATCATCACGCTTTGTCCAACGGGGCTGCTCTATCAATATCCGCCATTTATTATCATAACTGAATGGCTTGTCGCATCGCGCCCAAACAATGCTTTCTGAGGTATAACGCAACCAGATAGTCTAGAGCCTTACATGACGGTACCACCAGTCACCAGGCAGTACTGAGAGGGCTCTTTTTAAACTGGTAAACGCGTTATAATGGATTTAATGGCCTGTAATGAATGGCATAACATCCATAAAGCTACAATACGGCCACTCGAACATGCCCTTTTATAATAATACTTGATTTATAGAGCATCGCGAAAGAACGTTGTTTTGCACGTGTTGGGATCACAACGCCTCCGTATCAGACAAGGGCGACAATGCGGTTGACAGCGAAACGTCTGTGAATGAAATTTTAATGGTTACCCGCCTGCCCGCGCTGACGGCGATGTTTGCACTCAAAAAATTAACATCACACTTTATGCTTCGGTTCTCACATTATTTAATGTCGTCGTATGAATGTGTATTTACATCGCAACGCTTCCAGGATTTCTTTTATATATAACTAGGTGTTGCACGCGGCTCCGCCCCCCTGTACTACTTCTGGAACCAATGTTTCTCTGTCCAGTATTCCAAGATAAAAAGTAGCTATAGCATTATGTGAATAAAGGAAATAGTTTATCTTTGATATTGAATTGAAAACTGTTCAGCGGTTTCTGTCTTAGATTCACTTTTAAATTGTTTCATTCTACGTGTCAATGTCTGATGCCAGCACATTGCGCTTTCAAAGATGATTTTTACCACAGATTTATGAACTCTAGAATGAACTTCTTTCCACGGTGTTTATGCGGCGCTATGACTTATCCTTTTTCAAACGAAGGCTATGGTGACCATTCACCACTTGCGTTATCTCACCTGCGGAGGCATTAAATAAAACTAACGAACGCAAACTTTGTAATTAATGATATTAATAAGACGTAAGTTTCAGTCTAGATTTATAATTCTTGATTCCTTACTAAAATATAAGCCTTTTATCGTGGGTATCAGGATTTTCTATAACCTTATAGAATTACAATGGCAAAGCTCAAAATAAATATTTGCGGATTATACAAACATTTGCCTTGATGCGAGAATCGAACCTGCGCTCTCCCGTTGCACAAGTGGCTTACATTAGTCAAATCTGTTTTTGTATATGTAGTTTACTATTTACGAAAAAATGCTATGCTGTGGAGAACGTAAACGCCACCTAACAGTTATTTCTTACACTAGAAGTCGTGGAAGACAAATATTTTATTGTAATTAGTATCATAATTGACAATCGTTGGGAATCTTGACTTTTTAACACGCAATTAATCCATTTGATACTTTACTGTTCTTCAAAACGCGCCAAGAATTATGTATGTGTGACACAAGAAGTATGTATGAAACCATTCACACTTTTTTTTTAATTTACATATATAGAGACTAGCTTTTGCTCGCGGCTTCACCCGAGTGAAGGAATTTTCTGGGATAAAGTCTCGATTTATATTTTCCAGGGACAGAAAGTAGCCTTTAATCTTCCCAGTGTTATAAGCTATCTCCATACCAAATTTCATAAAATCTATTCTGTAGATTGTGAATAATTCGATAACATACAGATAGATGGACAGAAAAATGGCAATTGTTTTATAATATGTATGGAAATCCGGCTGAAAGAAATTATAATCCACAAATGATGTTTAAAAGTAATTGGTACCATTTGGCATCAATTCGGTCTAATTACATGTGCTGTCAAGAACGTATATAATCAATGTCTAACAATTTAGTTACCGTATTGGTCGTTTCTTAGCCCAAAAACCATAAAGTATAAACCATAAAATAGTGCAACATTTAAACCTCTGTGACATCTGTGTTGTGATCTTGAGGATAGGTTGCTCTTTTATATCTCCAATGGATAAAAATCCCCATTCGGTCGAGCGGATTCCACAAAGCATCAACCGACAGATGTCTGAATTTTATCTCACTTTTTAAAACCTCTTTAAAACACGTATAAAAAGTTTTGAACTTATTCATTGGCAACTACACCTACGTAACGTGCGGCTATTGTAAGTTAGACAAAAGCCGGATAAATGTGACGTGAAATCTCTTTTCTGTAGTATGTATAATCCACTTAGGGGCATGTAGTCGCTTTTTGTCAAAATACAACGATACGGTTCATTGATTTGTAAAAAAAATAACGCCACGGGGCACCTTGTGTGCAAACAGACGGTAGTTCGAGGTGCCGCTCTTGTGTTTGTTTACTGAGAACTATAGTGTCGATGCGCGCCGACAGATGGCGTTAGTTGTGTTCTAATGAATTATTGACTGAAAGTTTTCTTTGCAGGATCTTTGATTATGTTAAAAAGTTACTTTAAATATTACTTTATCAAAATTAACTAGAAGTGCTTTCGTTTTGAATGTTGACAATGAGACTTAAATAATGAAGTTGAGAAATGTTTTTTGAATTGAAACGGTCATAATTAGTCTAATATTTCACCCCAAGTGCATGTGAAGTTCAAGTCTCCTCTTTACTGCGATTAAGGCAGGAAATGGCACAGAACATGACGTTGACATATGACGTATTGATTGCATGATGGTCATTAAAGTTCGATACATTTTATCATTACTTACAATATGTATTTTTTTTATTTTGTAACAGGCGAGTGTGGATATAATTATAATTACTGGGCATCATCTTTGTATCTTATTGCTCAGGGTGACGTGTAACGACACGAAGTACTTTGTAATTCTACGTGTGGCAATGTGACTTCTGTTTAAAAAACGCAAAGGCAAGCGTTAAAACAAAAACTTGAAGATCACCCTTTTATTTGAATTTGTCATTAGTGATTTTTTAAGTAAATTTAAATGATAAATTTCGAAGTAAAAAGTATTTACTTACTTGTAACGCGACAGCAAGTTGCATAATAAACAATATAAAAATATATAAGAATTCCAAATCTATTTGAAGTTTCTGTATCGCTGTTAGTGTTAGTGTACCTACCCATCAACATTTAAATTTTCAACATGAAATACTTATTATAGACTATGCCCTTCACTCCTGCAGGGGTAGGTAGACGTGGAACGATGCTCCCGATTTTGGCCAAGCTTATACCGTCTTATGATATGATAGGATCCGGAATCCCATATCGGACACAAATTCCAATCCTTGACAACTTAGGTGAGTTTTTGTGGAAGCAAAGACCCCACACATCCTTTATTGCAGAGCACAGGATTCCAACCCAGAACGTCACAGTTCCTGGTTCTGGTGCATAACCAATAGTTTAAGGAGACAATTTTACACACAGAAATTATTAAATGAATATACTATTAAAGCTTAACGAAACAGCAAACTATGCTGTCTGTAACTTTATTTCTATCAAGATAAAAGAGCAAAATTCCAGATCACGTCACAAACAATATTCATTACAGAAAATATCGCCAGCTAAGTAAACCTATTCTAAAAAGCAAATTTAAACTCACACAAAGCAACAAAATTAGTTTAACAGCTCCATGCAATCCGTACAAAGTTCGCTTTGTGGAAAAAGGATTTTGAAAATGTATGCGTGCTTAATCGTATAATTTATAGGCTATTTATAAGCGAATTTGGGGAGTTTAATCCGTAATGTCACCGGTCGGAGTCTAGGTGGCTGGCCGCAAAGGGCGCGGACCGCAAGCTCACCTATTCACACTAGTTCCGAGTACAACACCTACAGCTATCGTTTAAGGTTAGATTGGGTTCATCAGGGGTCGAGGAAATTTCATGAACAGAATGCTTTACATTCAAACATTTATTGTTATCAGTATTTTTTACTGGATTCTCTTTTCGCATAGATTTACTTTGCTTGCTTAACTTATCTGAATAATATTAGATTATTGCATTGTATTGTGTTTTGAACATACGTATTATATACTTTAGTAGTTACGATGATTGATTTCATTCGGACGGTTAACTGTAAATGTAATTAACGCTCAGTAGTAAATAAAGAAGTAAAAATACTACGTTAATTCAAAGTCAAATCTCAGTTGTCATGTGAAATTATCGTGATAAGTCATGACCACACCGAAACTCACCACCTCTGTTGGTGGTAGAATATATTTTGTATCCACCCGATTTGTATCCACCGGATAGCGACCACCGTACACAAGGTGGTAAAACCCGTCATAATGTCCCACGTATTTGTGTCGCTTTCTGGGATCAACATGTATATATCCGGTTCCAACAGGCCGGCATAATAGTGTCAACTGCCGCGGGGTAGGTAATAATCTCTCGTCAATCGAAATTCTACCACCTCTGTTGGTGGTAGGATATATTTTGTATCCACCCGATTTGTATCCACCGGATAGCGACCACCGTACACAAGGTGGTAAAACCCGTCATAATGTCCCACGTATTTGTGTCGCTTTCCGGGATCAGCCTGTATATATTTGGTTCCAACAGGCCGGCATAATTGTGTCGACTGCTGAGGGGTAATCATCTCTTGTCAGTCGACATTCTATTGGACCTCACTCCATTTACTATCAGTGCAGTCACTTTGCCGTGCCAGTAAAAAAAAATACGATTATTCTCGATCAATGTGATAATTACTAATATTAGACGTTATTGTAGACATGGCATGGTGCCGCCTCCAATAAAAGCAGGTTGATAAGTAATTATTCCTATATCCATATGTGAACACATCCAGGGCCGGAGAAACTATTCATGACGTTTTAAAAAGAATTAGATATAATTAGCTTTGTAGATGACTGAATGAAATTGAGCCACATTCCAATTTCAGTAAAGTCGTATCGTAGTATTAAATTTGACGTTTCGTTTAATCGGAATATCTGTATGGCATTATTGAACCTGAAAATACATTATGAATTCAATTCGAAATCTCAAATGAATTTCTGGGTCATATATTTTGTCTTGTCTGGGCAATCTTCTAAAATATTTTATGAAATATGTCACTTGCAATGTATCATTTTAAATTTAATAGCCGTATTTACTATCAAATTGTCAAGTGTTACATTAATTAAATTCGACAGTAAATACACACAACTAAATATATAATATAATTATGTATCTTTTTAGGAATTTACTATCATAAATTTTATTCCGATACGCGTTCTAAGCCTTTATTTATATTTTAGCCGATGTTAATAACTTAATTCCAATACATTCATATCGATTAACAAATATACGCCACTCTAACGTGGATGCTTCAATCTAAAACCTTTCTCACTACACACGGCTACCTTATTGTGATGTCCGCAGTTGAACTTGATTTATATCACCTAACGTGCTTACGGAAACACTTTTGTTAACAACTTACTCAGAATCTTACAATTCTGATACTTCAATGAATAGATTGTGGGCATTTATGGGCTATTTAAGGGTTCTAATGATAAATGACGTGTTTTACTGTTGCTTGCATGTCGATGCCAATTCTATTGCTGATTTATGAGCAAGTTTTGAAGTTATATTTATTCTGTCGGCAAGTATTTAAAATATTCGGGTTTCATAGAAAAGAAATATAACAACTCGTTTAAATTATCGAAAATCAGCGCTGTTAAGCTAAGGTTGAATTGAAGCATGTAACTGAATAAGGAGATTTATTAGCAACATTATTACAATTTGTTGTTGTTTTAACGATTCAATATATTTCAAGGGGGTGGATGCCCAGCGTAATCGTAGCGAATACGTCCCAGGTGCACAGCGAACATGATCTGCAGGCACCTAATGTGTTTGAAGTCATTTTTGTAAAAGTAAACACACATAATTGGTTCGATAAATCTAATATAAAAGCATCGTTAGAAAAGTTTTACGTAACCAATTCCATACAGCGAAACAAATCCGATACAAATCTGGCTCCACCAATAAACCCGCGTCTAACTTTATGTCGCGCGGAATATCAGTTCCCCGACTTTACCCAATAAAGGGTAACCCTTGATCCGTTAAGTAAACAGAAAAAAGGAAAGGCTCCGGGCCGCGGGCGACGTAACAACTAAATCACCGGTAAGCCCCAATACGCGTTCGCCGCCCGGCGTCGCCCGCCTAAGCCCCTGAAACCCTTTAAGTTCACCTTCCCATATCCCAAGCGGAATAAACGACACGTGAGCTCTGTCGCCTTTTTACGGACGCCTCTACGCGTCTTTTTATGGGCCAATGTCAGTATTGGTACGGTTTTGGTAATTGGAGATAAGTTATGCTTAGAGGATATTGGAGTCTAAAGTCGCAACGTTTGCAAACGTTGATCATGTCTTTATAACAATGTTACGATCTATTTCTAGACAACGTATAGTTTAATCAATTTTGATTATATTTTCGGATTGATTAGTGTTTTGTGATTTGATTAGTTTTGTTAAAGTAGTTATATTTCAATTATAAACTTTCCAATAATCCCTATTCTTGCAAAAACAAACATTGCTGTCTCTAAAACATTTGGCAATATTCCTAAATAGGAAATTCATAGAACCGGCTGCGTTGTAATTTCCGCCATCTCGATTAGTTCACACAATGGCGTATCAAAGCGAACAGGAGCTTTCCCGATGCGTGACCGAGGCGCCCGCACTGACCCGACACCGACCGAACTACTTTCACCAAACACCCTTACACAAATTGATTTTAAATGGCGATTTATTTCCGCCTCATATCGCCGATCCGATCTCCTATGAGTTTTACGGCCGGCTTTACGTCGGCTTCACCCACTGCGACTTATAAAACGGTTTATTTCTTTTTCAGGGCCTTACGCATCCCTTAATTATAGAATTAATTCCGATAATGTGACCTTTATTATTTAGTTGCAGTGTTCGTGTAATTTAATTCTGTCGGAGTAAATTTAATTGGCGAATATCTTTTATTATTATTGGTGAAGTGAAATCATTTAATAAATGTAGGAATTAAAAATTCAATTAAAACAAACGGAATGCTCTATTTCATTTTACTCTTTTATGCACATACAATAAATGCCAGTGAAAATTGTTATACACAAAATGGATTAGGTAAGTATGTTCAAAGCAGATTTTTCAATACGGTGAAATTGATGCCAACCAATTTTGACAGTTCCGTCCAAAAATCTTTGGGGGAAGCCTGTATTCAGCAATGCACCTCATGTGGCTGATGGCGATGATGTTCCAAGTCATGTGTTACGCACGGAAAATGTACGTTATTGTATTTTTGATTATGTAGCAGTTTCGGTTAACTTTCCCAATATAAAAGGTTTTCAAATACCTATAATTCGTGAACTAAATACAGAAATATAAAGCATGATATAATGAAATTTGTATATGTTGATATACCTATTCTTGATTCTTATTGCGAATCGCATTCTCTTCGATCCATCTTGTTAGTTTTAATTCTATAACTTTGGACCATGTTACCAGTACCCAGAGCTTATTGTGAACAAACAACCTGCATTTTATTTGTACGCGAGTTGCAACTATTTGCAACATTATGAAGGAAATAAAACAGTTTTCAATTTTATCCCGTGACAATTGCAATGTGAAACATCAGACACTTCGTAAACGACTTCGTAAATTACACAAGCGAAGGCCGACCGGACCGAACGAGTTATAAAACTAAAACTCTAACGGTGACGACCACTTTTTATCCAGAATTCTATACATAACGGGTGTTTCAAATAAAAGTTTCCAACTCTATTGCAAAATTTTACCCTTTGCGAATTTGCGCAAATTACTTTATGAGCGGGCTTTTCAATTGCGAATAGAGATTTTTTTGCCGTCGCCATTTACAACTGTAGGCGAGATGGAATGGCTTAGAAAGTGGAAACCCGGCCGTGTACAGATGCAATCCCGATTTTACGAGAGCCGAGGCCTGACGTGTCGATCCTAAAACCGTCGGATAATACAAATAAATAGTAACCCTTCGGTGGCGGCGCGTTTGCTGCCGAAAGGTTTACTTTTATTGCCGGTGACTTTCTTTTATTGTACCCTTCATAATTGCCAGGGTTGAAAGAAAAAAACGGCATTTGCTATTTTCGTGCAAAAATTCTATTGTTTATTTTTTGGCAAATTACTATTTGCGAAAGATACACAATAAATGTTTATTTTTTGAAACCCGTTAACAGCAATTTAAAACATTGTGTATAAGTACTGTTTTTTATCTTTAACACTTTTGTCTTTAAAATATTCATAGAAACAGAACAAACACGTATATTAACATAAATGTCTTTAAATTGTATATATATTATATGTTAACTGGAAATTATGAATACAGTTTCGCGTGATATATATTGTCGGTTAAACGAGAAATTGATCATTTAAAATTTAAAGTAAGTACAAACAGCAGAATAATACACCGATTCCAAATATGAATGTCATTACTGACTGTCCTAATATCGCAATAATTGCTTAATTTAAGTAGTTTTTGAACCATCGATACGATCCAAGCATTCACCAGATGGGGGCGAAACAAACAAATACTTCTGTACTTGTAACATTAATTCAAATGAAATAATTACAATCTTTATAAGTTATATATAACGTACATAGATGCCAATCAAATTACTAAGAAATCTGTGACTGCTCAAAGAGCATACTAAACTCAACCATAAAAACCGTGTCGACTATTACATCCAATTAATGTATCGAGAGTACGAAGTAATAAATAAACTTACGCAGCAGGTGTTGTACACGGAACGGCTTCGATTTCGGCTTCAAAGCCGGCGAGATATAAATTTGCTTTTTTGCGTTCAATGGTCGCTTCCAGATTGAGACGTTTGGCGACCGCAAAAGCTTTCCCGCGGGGGGTGTTGGGTTTTTTGTCACTTTCCTGCTAACCTGTCAATTGTGACGACAATACGTCGTGATTGGTGAGACCTGCTGTGTAGACAGTGTATCTGGTATACGATTAGGGTTGTATGAGTTAGGTTTGACTGTAATGTATCTAAGGGTTATAGGAGTTTATAATTATTCACCGGTTAATCTCTACAATGATTTTTATACTGCTAATTAGAAAATATGATATATGTCTAAATTGAATTAGTAGAATTATGCTGACAGCTAACGTATTGTAAGATATACGATTACTTCGAAGTGAAATAAAAAAAAATATTTTTATACCTTCTTCTACAACACATGAATTCAGAAAATCTGTCAAGAAATTTATCAAATTTTACTACAATATTGCCCCACTCAAATAGCAGATGCAACAGTCTGTAAAATGAAACAGGTAGCATGTATGGAGACATCAAGCAAGCCATTACAATCATGAGAAAGTTTGCACGACAATGACTGCTTGACAGGAGATTATGCGGTCATCGAGCGACAATGGTTGCACCAACAAAACAAGTGCAATTATACCTGATCTGTAAGTTTGGGATGTGAGTGTTTATTTAGACGAAATGCTTAAGAACGCTATATATATTATGATATTAAGCATTTATTGTAACTAGATATTATTGGAAATGATTAATAATAAACTTGTAATTATTAAAATACACTGAATGTTATGTTTTGAGTCTTATGTCTTTCGAATTAGTGTTCTATATCCTGCAAGCCAATTACTAATTAATAATTTACCTAATCCCGTAGAACTTAGCCCCACACAGAAATCGAAAGGACTCACGGGTACTTATAATACTACACTCTATTGGTCGTATTATAATCATAATTTTAGTATATATTCTTATACGAATTAATGTAAAATATATACTATTTCTCCTACAGTATTTTTTCAATTTTTTATAAATTTTACTTAATCTACTTAATAGGGTTTGAAGTGATTTAAAATTTAACATTCTTTGCTCGGTTTTTATCACTCAAGTCATTTAACGTCGCATTAATAGCAAATGCAAACTACCACCCAACAGTCAAAGGTAATAACAATAAATTTGATGTCTCAATTTGTTCAAGATCCGTAAAGAAATGTGAAGTTTATAATTAGGGAGCCATTTAATTTTATGCGTAACGGAAAGCATATATCGTGATGACTCCGCCCATATTGAGACCACCTTCGGCATTGCGTTGTTTAATTTTTTGGAAGGTTTTATTTCTTTTTAACCGACTTCAAAAAAGGAGGAGGTTCTCAATTCGACTGTATGCTTTTTTTCGTGTTTGAAAACCAATTCAATATTTATGTTTTATAAGAACGCCCGCAAATGAATAAGTTATCTTATCATAAATCATTATAATTAACATCAATAAAATCAGATTATGAGAAAGTGGTATGATTACTGTTGATAGGTATCTCCGCAATGTCTATTTCTGCCGCCAAGCAGCAGTGTGAAAACACGGTTGTGTTCCGGTTTAAATACATTGTACCCAGTGTAACTACTGGACGTAATAAGACTAAACATCTCATGTCTCAGGATGGCGAGCGCAGTGGAATACCAAACAATACTTTGTAATTAAAGGTGTTGGATGGTGTCTATGGGCGGTCGTATCGCTTACCGCCAGGCGATCTGCAAGCTCGTCTCATCATTCAAAGAAATAAAAAAATGTACATGCAATTTTAATTTAAACGCATAGGGATTGGGAGAATTTTGCCAGTCTTCAGCAATCTTACAGATCATACGAAACGAATAATAAGTGTAAAAAACATTATAAATCGATTAGTGAAAACTAAATTACAATATAGGTACATTTTTAATATTTTTAATACCGACTAGTTGATGCGGTCTATGAGAGTCTTCATCAAAACAGATGGCACAGTGCCACCTGCATTAGGAGAAACTATCATGAACTGCTTGAACTATTTAAAAATATAATTTGAATCTATATATATAAAAATCAATTGCTGTTCGTTAGTCTCGCTAAAACTCGAGAACGGCTGAACGGATTTATCTTATCTTGGTCTTGAATTATTCGTGGAGGTCTAGGGAAGATTTAAAAGGTGAGAAAAATTCGAATAATTGCCGGGAAAATCCTCAAAACAGCATTTTTCTATTTCCCATACAAACGTTTTCTAACTAATACGTAGAGTCAATTTGAGCTTTATTGCTATTGTATAAAGTTCACTGTTGTCTAAGCAATGTAGGTGTGTTCCTAACATCAAAGCAGTGTGAGTTGGAGCACAGAATATAATAATGTAATGTCGCGTTCTGAAACTCAACAAAAGTGATATCGCGGACCCGACTAAATTGAACAGTCACAAAATTTAATATATCATTAGTTATTTGGTTGGCTTCACGATATTATTTCTTTTGTTTTACTTTAAAATGCATGTTTTCGTTATGGACAATTTTTGAGCTACTTTTGCATATCTATACTTATAATAAATCTGTAGAGAGGTCAATTCTGTACATGAAATATATTTCCAAAATAACTGGGGGTGTTTAGGGATCGATACTGATGCCAAAAATGCAATTAGTAAAATTTTTGTCTGTCTGTCTGTATAACTGTTATAGAAACAAAAATTACCTATCTAACTAACTAACTTAACTTGGTACAATTATTTTTCATACTCCTGAGCTGGTTATAGTATACTTTTCATCACGCTACAATTAATAGGAGCATAGCAGTGATGGAAAATGTTGGGAAAACGGGAGAAGTTACTCCATTTTTTAAGCTTCCGTCATTTCGTGTGCAACCTTAATGGTTAAAAGTTCCTTCGATTTCACCAGGATCCCATCATCAGACCCTGACCGGACAATCGGACCACCTGCATACCACCATAAATTAAAAAAAAATACCGACAAATTGAGCACCTTCTCCATTTTTGAAACCCGAAATCCACGCGGGCGAAGCTGCGGGCGGAAGCTAGTGCTGAATAAATTTAGTTGGAGTAAGTAGACGTTACTTGATTTAATTGTAAATCTATATGTTAATTATCAAAAATATTTTTTTAAAATACTAGGTGTTGGTCGCCGGTTTGCTTGCGTGAAAAGCCTTTCTACTACAATAGTCTCTAAAACACTGTAGGACGCTAGCGTGGTCTATTTAAGAATGAATTAAAACATCTACTATTTCTTATGGGAGCAAATTATCGGAATAAAAACTGGCTTATGTGTTAAACTAGGAGATGGTCTACCCGTGTGTCAAAATGTATCCAAATCGGTTTAGTTGTTTCTGCGTTTACTTCTCACAAACATACAAACATCTAAATATGTTCCTATACTTTCGCGTTTTTATTTACATTAGTAAGTGTAAATTTAACTACGGAAGCAAGAAAGAAGTATATGAATTGTAGATATTAGAACCTTTCATAAGTTAATCGAATATCAAGATTCGTCTTTATAATAATTATAATAGATATCGGTATATAATATTATATACCCACTGTCCCAATACGCTGTACGGGCCTCCCCAACTACTGAAAGGATTTAGTCTCATTAGTCCACCACGTCAGCCTACTGCGGATTGGCAGACTATATATACCTTCAAAATTCCTATAGAGAACTTCTAAGATATGAGAATTTCCTCATGATGTTTTCTTTCAGCTTTACAGCAAGCGATAATTCACCATCATCATCATCATCATCAGCCTACAGCTGTCCACTGCCGAACATAGGCCTCCCCTAAGGCGCGCCACGCTGTTTGGTCCTCCGCTCTCCTCATCCAGCGTCCACCGGCGATCCTACGAATATCGTCGGACCAGATAATTCACAAAGAATACATATTATTATGTTTGGTCCATATTTGCAATCGATCCGTAGATAGCGATTGGAATCTGTCCTCAGTCATATAGAGAAGATATGTCACGTGTCTTTTATGTTAAGTTTTATTGCAGTAAGTCGCGCGACAAATGCGCGACGCAGCACGGATGCGTTTTGAAAGCAGTAAACAATCGTAAAGTTTTATCGTCGCTAATGGCCGCCCGCGCTGATTTGTGGCCACGGTATACCATGCTGCTTTAAACTTAACCCCAAGTTTAACTATATGTAGGTAAATTACAGACCAATTCTGATTCTTAAATCGTTTTGGATTTTTGTTCTGTTAGCTCGTGTGTTAAATATTGTTACAGAAAACTATTGGTAGTGGAGAACCACCTGACCAAAGGTAATTTTTGTTCTTATTCCATACATTATTTTAATCATCATGGGAATAAAGGAGATCAATCTTAATTAAATTTCATATTGTACAAAAAAATCGTAATAAAAAATAATTCCCATGTGAGGTGCGGAGTGCGGCCGGTCGTCCATCACTAGTAATTGTCACAAATACAAATGCATACGTATATCATATTTATAAAGTATCATTTTGTTGAAATGGAGCCAAATTTCCGGGCCGCGCTTTCAACGGAATTTACAAAAAGCGCCATAAATTGGCAAATAATCCCCCGCATAACGCAACCTTTGTTTGGCCACACGTGCTTTTAATATCTGGCTGGCATCGTATGCAACAAAAGCCGGATTCAGTCTTTGTGCCGGCCAAAAGTAAACACTCGTAAAAACTTCTTGGTGTCGCGATACATTTGTTAATAAATTTATTAAATAATATCGGTACAATGAGTTAGTATAGAATTGTTGCGCGACAATCGTCCGTGTCGAATTTGTGATGAAACTGTGCGCTTTTGTTTGCTCGCATGAATGCCGCGTGAGAAGGAAGAGCTTCCGGCGCGTTGTGCAGGTTTTGTGCGGGATCGATGCCCTCGGCGATATCTTCATATCGAACATTGTTGTTTTTTTACAACATTCATATCCCTTACATGGTATTTTCACATCTTTCATAAACGGATATGCACCGGATTTTTTCCTCAAAACTGTAGTTTTGAAAAGTGATACTTTGTTGTGTTGTATCTTTACCTGAAGTGTTTCCTGTAAATATATGAATTAGTGCCTAAATTGCACTAAAGTATATATTAATAGAATTTGTGTCATATAACCAACAGTTTCTCCTGTGTCAGTTATCATGACTAAAAAGGTTCTTTGGAAATATCGCGTCCTTGCGATTCGAGTTACGTAGGTCAGTAATAACTCAAAAAGACATAGACACCAAAATAAACATGAAATATTTAATATTAGAATATAATTTTATTAAACACAATATATTTATTTTAACAATACTGAAGGTGAAAATGTAATAATCAAAGTAGGTCGTTAACATTAACAAAGACTGCAAACAAACAATCCAATGCTTTTCCAAAAAAAGAGACTGTCCATGTGTCGATGCACGCATCGGGGAGCGTATGATATGTGAAAAAAACTAAAACCGCGCCGGAACAATCGAAGCTAACTTATAAAATATGTATCCTGCTGGCTTTTGAAACTTGCACTCGGTACTATTTTGACCGCGATCGGGATTTTTCGGGAGGTAGAATAGAAAATCATAAAGCCGCCGACTGTATCGCGTTTGTTTCACTCTGCGTGTGTGTTGATTCAATTGTCTTCATTCAACGGTCCGCTTGTACTTTGTCGCTTTGTATTGGAATTCGATCGGGTAGATTTCAATTGCTGCGGCTAAGAAAGAACTATATTATGCATTGACGAAACGATTGATTCGATGATTGATTTCAAATCATTACGATGGTTGTATGTAGGTTCTGTTGAATCACAGTACGAAGTTATTTATAATGAGGCTAGTGTAACAGTTAATTATTTTTAAACCGACAATTGAATGAATCCAAGCCCAATAATTGAATTGTATACCTATGATAATAATATGTAGCTAAGTGGCACTTACATAATATAGTGTAATAGAATTTTTTATACTCATAAAATATGATGTCCATGTACAGATTGTTAATAAATTGAATTTTATAATTATGGTTAGCTTAATCAATCTTAAGAAAAAAGAGTATATATCAATTCAAACTATTTCTTCATTCACAATTTTTTTGCGTCGTTTTAAATACACATTGATTCGCGTTCTTTTATTTAGTTTGCTAGATTTTTGTATAATTATGCACCTTTAAACAATATATTTCTGTGCCATAATTGCTGGTTCTATGCTGTCTTGATTTAATTTTGTATATGCTTACATATCAACTGCTGAATAAATATTTAAATATTGACACAGAATATCAAGTATGTCCCAATGTCATGCATATCGCTAAAATCGCATAAAAAATCAATTTACCAGAATAATGCGTCGCTACACGGTAGTTGACAGGAGACATCTATAAGACTTGATCTTAATGTCTGCATTGAACGTGAAAAAATTCACAAAAACACGCCATTATGTGACGGTCATTAATTAAGATTGGAGTCTGTCGGTGAGACGCGTTGCCATTTACGAAAGAATTTTGTGGACAGGAACAATATAGCGTGTTGGACAATGTTTTATGTTTAGTTCCTAAAGCCGATGCTTGTTTTAGGATTTTGATTTAGTCCTTCCAGGTCAGGGCATGTTTAGGAGGAATATATTTCATGTTCTTTGTAAATTATTGATAACCCGCGACTATGTTACGTGAAACCTTAAAGCTTGGTGTGATGCAATTATAATGAAGTAGAATAGAAAATAACATAAATTTCATATTGTATAAAAAAAAAACTCGAAATTCATTCCCAAAAAACGGTACAGATTGCAATACTGCAGACTTTCAAAACAACACACAAGTACGTCACCAAAACCAAACAATTTCATTGTAAGATCGTAAAAAGGTAATAAAGGATGCAGCCGAGATGTGAATGCACTAATTTTTATAATAAAACCCGGTCGCAGTCAAGTGTTATAAATTAATAACGGCAGCGCAGGACCGAGCCGCGCCGCCACCGCGCCTCACCCGCGCCGGCCCGTCGCCGCATCGCCCCCGCTCGGACATTTATAACTCGCTGCACCGATACAAACGTCATTTTTAACCGTCATCGCTAATTTGCCATTGTTTCGCCGCTGACGCCACCTTTTTTGCTCTAAACCATAAAAAAGATAAAACTTTTTGTTGTTTGGGCAACCTTAATTGATTATAAACGTTATGTTTGATTTTGAGGGTAGGTGCAAAATTTGGGCGCGTGGAAGGTGTGAGTATTTTTTTTGTTGAAAGCATATGGCGTTGATAAATTGGTATGTTTATTTAAGGGCATTGTTCTTGGACAAGATATATACATGTAAATATAAAGTGAGGCAATAAGTGCGCGAGTAGAGCGCGGTACCGACAGTCGGAGTGCGCCGAGTGGGCCATACGTTAGCGGCACCTCTGCGTCGCTTGCATGAAGGCGACACGGCCGCCTCGTCTACTATAAAGCACGGCGCAATAAAGAGAATGGATGCCGCCCATCGGCAGCCCCGCCCGCCCCCGCCGCCGCCGCCCGCCGGCAGGATTACCCGAATCGCCACTATTTATCGCTCGAGCCTTGCGCCCAGGTGCCATCAATCTATTTAATGATCGGGTCAGCACATGCTCTTGGTCTTTTTGCCGCCAGCGTCCACCGTCCGCCGTCCGGTGCGGCAAAACGAAGACGCAAACACCTAGGCCGGGAGATGGACGTTTGATGAGGCGCTTTTGTGTCGATCGCTGGCGTTAAAAGGTTTCCAACGCACTATCAGCAAAGTATTATATAGGTTTTGCTTATTTTTTAGGCTACCACGAGCCCATAAAATTGACGTCCGGCAACGTTTGTGCGCCAATATAAAGATAAAATCTTTTGTTATTTTCCCTATGACCGCGGCTCTCCGGATAGATAGACTTTTATTTAGCGTATGTTTGCGATGGAAAGTTAGTGAACCCGTGGACGTGATACTTGTTTTCGCATGGAACCCAAAAAATCAAGTTTGGATAAAGAACTCATCTAGCTGTGTGATAGTTTGTAACTTTTTAGGACACACTATTATTTTCCACAAAGTTAATTCCATTTTTTTATTTTATTAGGTTTATAAATTCTTGAAAAGGGACAAAAATCCTCATCTAATTGATATGAACCCTGTGGAAAGATATAAAGCAAATGTGCGGCTTATCAGCGTACAGAAATAATCCTACCAGTTGTGACGGGAACTAATCAGAACTTTAGAAAATAACTACTGGCCTCACGTTCGTTTATTTTATACTAACACGTGTGTATTCAGATGTTACCTGAATTCTGCATAACAAGACACAATCCATTCTCTACATCTATAATTCGTGCAATCACAACCAAATCGCACTTAAAAACTGAATCGAACTTATATCAGTAGACAATGCTGGCCACTTCATCGTAGGATCGGTGAATGGCTGTAGATAGCACAAAAGGCCCATTTAGATCGGCGCGGGCGGTCATACATCTGCCACGATCGTGCGCACGGCAATGGACATAAGGATTTGACGGGTCTTAACTCAGCCGCCTTTAGCCCTCGGCTTTGTTTAAACGATCTTTGTGCTGCCCCAGCCTGGTCAGCGGCTTAAACTAACTATTATAGTGGATGGTGATTGCATAACGAATTGTGTCTCACGAAATGGTTAAACGCACAAGAGTTAATACACGAAATATGGTCCTATGATCTGTTTAGGGTAAAAAGGTTTCGTTTACTATAATATATAGAGCTAAATTGAAGATATGATGTTGCAATTTCCAGCTTTATTGGACAAAGTAAGCTTTGATTAGAGTCGGTGCCGTAGGCTAGCATTCATCAGAAATCAATACAGTTCTTCGAAAGTAATTAGGGACGTCCTCTTCCGTTGTTTGCAGTTCTCGGATTAATAATTTAATTATTACATACTATATTTAATATATTTTCTATCTTTAGTTTATCAGTTTTATCAGTTCTGTACACAAAGAAATATTGAGGAGAGTTGATTATCTTCACAAATAATCAATCAGAGGGGCAAATATTGGCCCGTTCGCCAAAAATGTGTAAATCAGTGTGTCGGACACGATTGGGCAATAATGTAGTAATATTGGCCCTACCTCAATAAGCCCCGACTTGTCGTCTTTGAGCGTTAAACTTGCTTACTTCACCTGAACAAACTGCCTCCCAACCGAGGGTGAGGACGCTGTTTCCAATGTTCTATACGGCACGGAAATTAATCATTTTTATACAAATTTCACAAAGTAAATGTTTCCCGCTTTTGAAAGAATCTCCTTTACTTGTTCGTGAGTTAAGGCCATAGTCCATACCGCTGGTCTATTGTGAATCGACAATTCATCTTGTTGGGATAGTTATTGCAGGAATGCAGGAAAACTTGTGGATAGTTTTTGTTAAACACAATTTTATTATTAAGAATATAAATCAACGACATTTGTTATACGACATATTGACAAAAGGAAAAACATGGAGGAGGGCAAAGACAATTATTTCTTATGAAATATAATAGATGGCGTCACACGTATGATTCAGTAACAGATTATAATATTTACATAATACAACACATCTAATAGCAAATACAATTTTAGTTATTACGGTAATTATACTAAAATATGCTGCGGTCATAATGTGATTTTTAAAGGTGAGTTTTCCATATCCTACCTGTAATAATTATTTGTATTTTTTTATACATTAATATATAGTTTCTTTTAACAGTTTAGTTTATAGTTTCTTTTACTGCAGGTAAAATATTTTGCAATTGGCAAAAAAAAATCTAACCTCAGCAAATGTTATAATTATTAACCATTGTAAAAATATTTTTTTACGGTTGGAAACATTGGATTCCACACTTCTAAATCTTAAAATGTTAATTATTATAAAATAAGTAACATATCGTATTGCTTCCTTAATACAATGGACACAGATCGCAAGGCGGGCATCGCGTGGGCGGGCGGCGCGCAGTTCCGGTCAAGTCGCGGGCGGCTCTCGGCTTCCGCTCGTCCAATTTGGCCACATTCAACTCGGTGGTGGGGGTAAGACGTTTGATACCTTCCCCCACCCGGCCACCACCCGTCTTATTTGCTTTAACTTGTAGCTTGGAATGTGCATTTCGGTATTTTAAAGATATTTATTTATTTATTAAAAGACACGACAACAGCATACATATTGCTCACTAATTATAATTTCTTATATCTTATGACAGAGTTGTCATAACACAATATATTACATACACCTATAATAGGCATGTACAATATTATGAGACGTTTTACATTTTATAAGACACATTACAGCTAAAGTTTGAGTTTTGTAAAAAAATAACAAGGAAGGAGGGTAGGTGAAGTGGGAACGCCTTAAGAATAAAACAATTTAAACAAGATGTATAAAATCATGAGAAATTAAACATAAAATTTTAACTAAGAATAATAAAATTCGAAACATATGGGGCTTTATCAACTTGTTCTTTAAAATAATCTACGAATACCTTAATTAGGGTTTGCCTTCTACTTTAAAGAATCAGTTCGAACACTCATCAATTGTTTTATCAGTGAACATTATATTCCACTATAATTATAATATCTACAACAAAATCTCTTCACTGGAATTTTTAAGGGGAAGCTCCCTAATATCGGCACAAGAACATAATCCTATATAAACAATACTACTAATTATAAGATGAGTCCGAGTTAATCCTTCAGTTGGCCGGCCTTAGGGTGCGGGACTTGGAACGCAATTTAACGGTCCAGTCCAAACAGCCGGGACCTTTAGGGCTGATGGCCACGGACGATTATGAGGACGTTTACCTTGTGAGCTTTGTGTGACTTATGTGGTATCGCTATGGAAACAGATTATCGGTATTACGTCAATTTGAATGCGCGTATAGTTTGAATGTTTTTTTTTACTTTCATGAACATTGTCGGATGGATATTATAAAAGAACATCTGAAATTGAAATTTTATGCGTCGCAGTCGAATTTTTATTAAGATATCACAATTGTCCAAACATACCGTATAAGATGTTCTTAAGGGCAGGTTGTTCTATATTCCTTGTAGTATTTAGTATCGCGTGTGCACCAACAACAAAACAAACATTTCTTTCAAACTTTACAGGTCATTAACCGCTTTTTCCAAGCCACAATACCATACTTTTTCTGCCGGCATTATTATTGCAAACTGTCGGTAAAATCTCACCGCACGATATTAAAACAAAGGAACCTCGTAAAATCCACACTAGGTAACCAACAACAGCTCATTAAGGAGTCAGAAGGGTAAAAAGTCGGGACCCATCGCATCGGGCCTTTTTGTAAAAAGAGGGCTTAATTAGGGCTCATGCGGCTGCCCTACAACCCCTGTAACTTTTAATAAATGCTCGAAGAGAGCCATTTACATGATATACGCGTAGTTGTGTGCAAGATTTTCGTACAGCGCGGTAATTGCTTAGATTATGAGTGAATTTAATGGGGTATTAATTAGCTGGTATTTAATAAGAAAACTTAATACTTATAAATAAGGTATATAACATTTTAACCTATAGTTATGTTGACTAACAAAGCTTTTGGATTTACATTACGAAATGATTTAATTACAGTAAATCGTTCAATTATTGATATTTTACAGTAATTGGAAATAATCTTTACCCATTATTAAAATTCGTGGAAATAAAATCACACCTACATACCGGAAATGATGGGTAGAGATGTAGGGAGTACAATATGATTACACTGAAAATAAAGCTATCACAAAAGAGACGAAATCTTACACCTCTCGCTTTCAATTTCGGAACTATGTCATTAGACTTGACACATTACACAATACTGGCTACATTTAAAACTTGCGAGTACTAAAGTTTTGAAATAGTACATGATCAGTCTTACTTATAAACTAGTTTTAGCATTAAGAGGTGATTAAGAATTGCTTAAATAGCTTGACAGCTATTTGTTGTTGACACAATATCACTGGTTTCCTAGTTTAAACCTTATTAAGAGGCAAGATGGCAGGTTTTGACTTACAGCTGATCGAGTATAATTGTGATTTAACTACGCAAAGCTTTGCGAATTTTTTATAAGTAAGACTGGATTTACGTTCGGAAACATTGACGTCTATGTATATAGAATCCGCGACCTTGATCGAGAACCGGGTTCACTCGCGCAGGCGCCGGCGACGGCTATTTACTTTGCTGTAGTTTTATGGTGACTCTGGCTTACAGTGTATTTTTGAACTCGCTTCATTTACCGTCTGCTGAACATCAAAGCTAACTGACATATAACATCAACTTAGGGGATACGAACTACACCTATTATCAGCTTCCCACGTAAGCGCGCGTGCGCTACGCTCGGACAAGTCTTCGTGGGAAGGTATTAAATATCTCGAATCAGTGCACACAGTTATTACTGAATGGGACCCAGATTGGAACATATGATAGTGGCGTTACTCTCACTAGCCAGTGTACCCCGAACCCTACAATGTTAGAGAGGGGTACTGTTTTATGGAAGCGCATAGCTCGCGCGGAGCTGGTCGCATTATTTTAATAAAACGACGCGCCCGCTTATCAGTGCCATCTGTGTACCGGGAGCACAATGACGGATCATCCCGTAATGCGGATGGAAAAAAACAAGGGTGTATTGTAGATTTTTTGGCCGCCACTGTACCGGGTTATTGTTGCGTTGTTTAATTTTATGGGATACTTTAAGCAAATGATACGGTTTTATCTGTGTTCATCTTTTGATGATGTGATACCGCTGTGAATGGGGGTGGTTTTTTGGGTAACTTAATGTTTTTTGCGAGTATATTTAAACATATAACTTTATATATTGGATCCAATACTTCCTTAATCCGCTCTAATATTTTACTAACAAACGAGAATGTCGAACACACGTTTTCATTTCGTTGCGGTGGTTAGATTGGTACAAAAATGTGGAAGCGTGCGGCATTAAAATGAAAATATTTCACGCGGATATTTGGGTTTGGTAAAACAGAAAATATTTTTTATATAGATATAAAAACATATAGCATGCAAATTCATTTGAAATTGTAATATAAGAAAAATAAGATTGACTTATCGCCTTCCACATGTACGGATTATTAAACAAAAATAATGCTATAGCAAATTCAACCATAATATCAAAGAAAAAAACTCAACTTTGCAAAAATATTCTAAGAAAAACCTACCAAAGACAGTCTTGTTAGATGACCTTTCTAAATAAAAAATCTATACGTATAGGGATTGTTTATGGACCTATTCGCAGAGGACAATAATGAGAGCGCCATAAAGCCGCTGCCACATCGGCGGCGGTATCGGCCGATCTGCGCGTCTCAATGGGCGTTATTTACATAGCAATAAGCCGGAGATAGCGTCGCGGCACAATCGCGCCCGCCTTATCTCTCTTATTGCCTGTGTGCACTCGGCTTATGGTCGGGAAGAAAATGAACTGGGGCGTCAGGAAATAAAGACTTTTTAAACGGCCCGCTTTGATTCATCCATGAATGTCAATGAGTTTGTATGGATGGTCAATTGATTTTCATATTTTCGTTGCTTTTGGAAAATAACGAAATAAATATGCGGAAAATGTTACGATGACTTGTGTCTTTGTATTATAATATGTATAAACTTGTATAAGAACAAAGTATATACATTTTAAAATAAAACAATTTCGATATAAATTTTCTATCAATGTTATCAAAGTTACCTTGAAAAAAAACAAACTTCTAATTACACATATTATATTTACATCTTTTATTCCTACAACGGTACCCAGAGTTGAAACTCGTGCACCCACTTTCCGGCGTGTATTTCCTCCTATGATGTAATGGGGTTGAGCCTATCGCCATATTGGGCACAAATTATAGACTACGGACTTAGACTCGGTAGTAAAATTCAACATCACTGTCTGATCCGGGAATCGAACCTGAAACCCAGCACTGCAGTCGTACCTTAACACAACTACGACACCGAGACAGGCAGAAACTACTAAACACAAAATCCTATCGGTTTTGTAAATACAAAACCAAATAAACGAACTTTATTCAGAGGTACTGATTAAGTCATACTTTTCGGATGTCAACACGATTAGTCGCGATGCTATATCGACAAGGGGGTCGTATCCAAATATTAAAATTTATGGCGTGTGACAAGACGTCCGTGCCTAAACGATTTGTATGGAAATTTGTCCGAGTGTCGTCAGGGCACGGGTGCTGCCCATTATAGCTCTGAGGTACCATTTGATGGCATAATTTGGGACAACATACGCAAACATGGTGACTTATTACGTATAGAATTGATGTATGGCAAAATAGTGATGGAGGACAAGTGGGAATTGTGTAAATTTGATTTAGAAGAGTTCATATATAACATTTTTGATTTCTTGTGGTTTCGCGAATGTTAGACATGGAAATGAAACTATTTCATATAATATTTAATAAAATATTTGCAAAGGCCATCTTAGGCGTATTAACGGCGTCTGCGTGTCAATACGACCAGAAGTGCCTAGTCGTCTACGTAGTACTATACTTATTATATAGATTATTAGTACTTTGCCTACGCTTTCTTTTTTTTTCTTTCAAATACTCGCACGGTTATTGCCAAGATACGTAATAAGTCGTCCAGATTTATGTTCGGCAGCACGATGATGCAGGAGAAACACGAGTTTATGCGTCCGTTGTCGACCGTATCGCGTATTTATTAGATTTCATTTCGTGTACTCGCGTTGGTTTTGATAGATGATGTGCTTATGAATTTTTGTTTTAAGGTATTATGATGTATAAAGTGTTTACTGTATTGAAAATGGATTAGGAAAACTTAGTACAAAAATGTCACCACCCTATGTTGGCTGGTAGAGAATTTCTTTAATGTTAAGTCCGCTTATACATACTTTGTATAAAGTGAATCAAATAAATAAAATAAGTAATTCTTTTTGATTCACTGATATTTTATTTTTAATTTCGTTAATTATACCTGGTAGAAAGGATTAGAATTATTTTGTTTTGTTATTGAGGCCGTATGAAAACACTCTTCAGTCCCTTCCATTGACCACTGACTAGTGTAAAGTGACATTCTTGCTTATCGTATGATGAGTGAATTTTTTTAATGTAAACCTTTTCCATTGTTTAAACCGTATTTCTTTAAGGCTGGAATCGTATTAATTATAATGAAAAATGCTTCAAACTTCGATCACTATGTCAACTGGTCATGCTCATAAATAACAACAAAAAACCAACTTAAACCATTTAAGGAGGGAAAATTCCAACACATACTCAAAACACCAGAATTCCCAAACATTCGTGATAAAGTAGCTATATAGCCGATTCCGTTTGTTTTTACATAAAAACTGTTAAGCTATTATATCGGCACGGCTCGCTGCAGCGGAATCATTTGAGCCGCGTTTTTTACGCGCCCATAACTGAACCAACTACGGCTAGCGTGAATCCCTCATAGGCAAACAACGCGACAGTTTTTATTTTACACTGTATGTCACGAATTTCCTTTGTTGGTGTCATAAATGTATGATTTTGCGTTTTATTGACGGGTGATGGTTGATGCTTTATTGATACAAAATTTAAAAGTAACTTTCTTTTAGGTTGTATATTTTATCGGAAGAAAGGTTAATTAGTGGATTATTTTTTGGTAAGTTTAACACCTCTGATGTTTCACAGAACCATGATAATAGCGTGTCATCCGATCTTTAGAGGAAAAATCGGAATTGGAAGTCATTGGTGCCAACCGATTATCACTTATAAAATCCCAGCTCTACAATATGTATTGTGTACTAAGTCTTATCTTTAGGAAGAGTTAGAAATTGGTAATCGTAAGGAATATTAGCTTCTGGTAATAAGTTGGAAGAAACGACAGCATTAGTTTAATGCCGGTTTTCGGTAAGACAGTGGTACAAGTCCAGCCAAGCCGATTTTTTTATTCTTTATGTTTGCCATAGCTTTCCATAACTCTTATTCAGCAACCAGTTTTATAAACAAATATAAAGAGACAGACGTTGTCCCGTCTTAACTATGAATTTGCAGCGCGCATTCTGTCAATCGCTGACACTTATTTCAAACAATTGACAGTTATATAAAATTAAATTTTCGTTAAGTTTTCTTAAATTTTCTAATTTACCGTGCATTTTTTTTTTTCATAAGAACCTTCTCCTGACAATAATAAACACAACAACAAAAAATAGTGAAATCGGTCCAGCCGTTCACGCGTGATGGCGTGACCAACGGAAATAGGGATCAATTTATATATATATATATGTATGTATGTATAATTGAAATACAAATCAATAATATTTCGAGTCTATTTTAGCTAAATGATAAGTTAATTATTTCGAAAAGCTGACGGGAGTCACTTAGGTTTGTTACTGAGTTTGTGCTTGGTGTGGTGATAGGTTTGCTATCACTATAAGGAATTCGATATTATGTCAGAATGTGTGTATATGTCAGGAATCGAATTTGTACTGTGGCCTCGCTATCAGATCTTTAAACTGGACATTATAAGTCGACAAAGTATTTCCATTTATTGCGTTTCTACATAATTATTCGAGAAAGACGTGAGCTTTTTATACACATTAATGTAATGATTCCTGATGGTGAGATATATTTTATATCCGCCTGGATAGCGACCATAGTAGTGACTCACGTAAGTGTGTAGCGTTCCGGAATTAGCCCGTGTATATCCGATTCTAAGAGGCCGGCATAATTGTGTCGACTGTCGAGGGGTAATCATCTCTCGTTAGTAATTTTATTGGACCCACTCCACTTACCATCAGATGCAGTGGCGTCACTTTGTAGAGCCTGTATAAAAAAAGACAAGCAAACCGCTTGCCTGTTCGCAACATCTACTAAACATTTAATTAGAGCATGCGGAGTCCCGTACAGTCATCTTGAGACATGAGATATTAAGGTTTGTAATATCTAATGATCAGAAGTGGGCCCCAGAGTGCTTTCAAACTCATAATTCTTTATGGTGTTGCTATTTAGGCGCAATCATGATGTTACCATCAGGCGAGTGACTTGCTTATCTCGTCATTCCTTTGTAAAGTGGGCCACAAATAAATAGTTAAAAAAATTCAAACTTTAAAACGCTTCTACATATTAACTATAATTTAAATATTATTTTTTCTTTAATAAATTTAAGTACCCTTTGAAGTATATGTTAGTGAAGAAAAAAACAATTGTTGAAAAGGACACAAAAATGAAAGGCGATTTGAACATTTAGATTTGTTGAGCCAATTTTGTGGGTGACTAGAATAATAAAAACGTTATTTGTTAAGAAATCTGTATATACATACGTACCACATTATTAATTAACGTTGTATACATCTGTAATATAATTACTGTTTTGTCTTGCTATGTTGAATAACATTTACTCAAAGAATGAAGGACCAACATTGTATTGTTAGCGAGTCCTTTAGTTACATTAAAATTACAGATTCACGCATTACGTGTTAAAAAGCAAGTGACAGAGACACAGGCGCGCCCGTCGCGGCGACAATTCGCGTGTCAATTAATTCGCACCGGCCCACTAGTTGTTTCATTTATTCACGTCGATTCGTGCTCTTCGCTATTATTAGGTTTACTCTTTTTAACTCAGATTTACAAACGCAAAGGTTTTATTGGGACTTGCAGTTGCTGTTTACTTTGTAAATTCTGAGTTTGGTAAGTGTGCTTCGTGATTGGTGAAATTTGCGTAATGGGTGTATATTGTCAAAAGAAAGGAGAAGGCAAGGAACGTTGGGGATATAGAGGAAAGTGAAAAGATATTATGCAAAATGGCAAGGAAATTGATGATTGTAAGTATGTAGTGGAAGATTATTATTGAAGTATTATACTGCCTTGTCGGCGTAGTTGTATTTCGGTACGACAGCAGTGCTGATGTCTTGGGTTCGATCCCCTGGTCAGGCAGTGCTTTTGAGTTTTACTACTCCTTATTAGCTGGAGTCTGGAATTTGCGCCCGATATGGCCATAGGCTCTGCTCCTATCATAGAGCGGAATACTCACGGCGGAAATTTGGTGCACTGGTTGCGCCTCTGCCTACCCCTTTGAAGATAAAAGGCGTTAGTATGTATACTATATAGACGTAGCTATTGTAGCAACGTGGAGAGTATCGACTTATTATGGTATCTAGGTATAAATTAAATAAAACAGAGCAAATCCAAATTCCAATAGCCATATTGGGCGCAATCCGCTATTTGTCCGTCATTCAGAGACGGTTCAAGTATCATTTATTTATATAATTAAAAAATACAATGAATTTGTATTTTCAACAGTCAAAATCAAAGCCGACGCGTTCACAGCTGCACAGTGCGCGAATGCAAATGTTGGGTGGGGTGTTCTGTGAACGCGCAGTTGGCTGCATTGTGTGCCCCCCCCCCGCGCGTCCGCACGCCCAGCGACCACCACACACCCCCGCTGGATCCTGCATATCCCGCGAGAGTTTGTTTTTCGGGGCAAATAGCTATAGGCTTGATAATGGCCTCGCGGGCCGCGGTCATACTGTGGAATATGCTCTACTTTATTTTATTCATATTGGTCCTTTTTGTTTGGATTATTGTATGAGATATTACTTACTACTAATATAAAGGTATTATTATAGATGTTTATATTTATATAGTATTTCAATCAATTTTTCATGTTGTGTGTGATGCGTTAGATCTCTATAACTACGGAACGGTCGGTCATATGTTTCTTAGCTGGATATGCAAGATGTTTACTTACCCAGAAAACTATTCTTTCCCTGATAAATCGATATGTTGGCCGAATAATTACCATAAAAATCTAATGAATAAGTATAATAGTACACTCTTCTTAACTTCTTTCTTTTCCGGGGCTAGGCAAAGACTATACTCGTGGCTTAAATTAACCAAATACAAGCACGTAATTCGTTTGTTTTCCGCAAATGTTCAGCCGATGCATCCCATGTTATACTCACCAATACATACATTGATGAAAGCACAACTCACAACTATCTCATCATCCTCATTTAGTAGTAGTAGAGCATACTCTAACCCGTAGCCACTGTATCGGAGTGGCGGATGGGTTTTGATTTTTGTAGTTTCGTATTATTTGCGTATTTATCCGCCCGCCGCCCGGCAGATACATTTATTTGCGCCTCTGCCTACCCACCCCAGCGAGCTGCCCCCCCTCGTTCGATTGATCGTGATATCATTGCGATAATAGGAGCAGTGCGATCGAAGCGCGGTTCCGTCACACGGCCAACGCAAAAATATGGCGGCCGCCGACGGACTGTCACCGGCAAATATCCGCCATTGTCTTCATTTGTCATTAATGCGAAGTCGATGTGTGCCAGTTAAGATAATATGTTTCGTTTTCCTGCTGTTGCCGATTGTCCGGCTTGGAGCGAAAATGTATGAAAATAATTATTATAAGTTGTGTTTGGAAAGTCGAAAATTTTGTTTTTTTTTCCCTAATTCTGACGAATCTGGGTAAAAGTTGAGTATGGCCCAAGTCAAGACTCGGGGAATTTCAATATCGAATCTCTCACCAAGATTAATGACCACAGGAAACACAGTCGTAATTTGGTAAGAGATTTATAAATTATATATAAAGCTTTGCCGATACAGTTTCTCTTGACAAAAGTAAAATAGATCTTACTAACTTTGTGATGACAAAATCTAATATTACTAAAGATATTCATGAAGACTATATTCACATTGTAAACTACGGCTTCATTTCTACAATTTAGCAACGTTTAAAAATATTACGTTAACAGATCCCGCGTCGCCGGTGTCTACAGGAAAGACAATCGTAATTTGGTAAGAGATTTATAATTTAGATATCAAAATTTGCGGATACCGTTTCTCTTGACAAAAATAAAATAGATTTTACTGACTTTGTGATGACAAAATATCCTAATATTACTAAAGATATTCATGAAGACTATATTCACTAAAACTACGGCTTCATTTTACAATTTAGCAACGTTTAAAAATATAACGTTAACAGATCCCGCATCGCCGGTAAAATATTCAGGCGGATTTTATGAAGTGCGAAATGTCACACGGCTGTACGACTCCAATCAATCATGGTAAAACAACTTCTGGGTAAGTCGGTGGCATCAACAAATATTAACCTCACAAAACATGCAAATTATACAACAATAAACAGCCCGTCGTTATGCAAATGAGCTGTGAAGATACCTTTAAACGTCGCTACGGTTAAACTTAACCAAATAATATTTGTCATTAAAAATGGAGGCATACGTACAGTTGGTGATCAATTTAAAAGTCGGCATTATCCGCGTAATGCTGGGGGGTTGAAATAAAACATTTCAATTTCGAGATCCGGTTACGACCCCGTTTCAAATCTGCATTGTGGGTCTGCGGGGCCCCATATACTAGTAGTTTTAGGTACAGTCGTGTTCAACGGTGCTTTAATATTTTTTTGTAAATTTAATATGAAACACAAGTTAAGTATAACAATGTTGTTAATTTTTAAATATTGTGCATACTGTATGTTTAAGTGTAAATAGTTTAATGTGCTTTCCTTAGCAAGCTTTTATATTATTTCGATACAATATTAAAAACACGAAACCACGGACATTAACATCAATTTAGTTTTACATGAAAGTAAAGTAAACGTATGCGCTTCGGATTATGGATAAAAATAATAAACATCTTAAACGACAAACTTATAAATAACGTATTGAAATGAATTACTAACATAATTTTATCCTTCACGAAACTCATATAATATATATCAAATATTATCACAAAGTTACATACCAATCAAACCATAAAAAATAAATCTCTAAAGCCCTAAAAATCACTTCATCTATGAAAAACCAAGTAACTTATCTACAAAAACCAATCTTAAATTAACATTGACATTTGAAAGCATTTGCGCGCCCGCCAGTACCCGCAGTGGGTACCCCAAACGTAGTGTATGCTTGGTTAAGCCCGCGCCTCCCCGCGGCCGGCCCGGTTTACAAGAAAGGGGTAGTTAGCCGCTATTGTCTCACAGCCCCAATACGGTTGCATTGATTCTGCTGTTGGACGACACTAGGTATGTAGCTGTGAATCTTTATATTATTTAGATTTTATTGTTATTAAGCAATGGCATCGCAATATGTGAAATGTTTAATGTGGCTCTCATGAGTAAGTTTTAAAAAAGAATCAACAACAAAAAAAAATCATGCTTATTTAGTATAGAATTATTAGTAATATTTGTAAGCACTCAATTATTTTACACATCGCCAATCCTTGTCATATACTACTACTACTTAAATACTTCAAAATAAATATAACAAACATAACAATTCTTAGAAATACAATAAAAGTTTTTTATTACACAACCTACAGTGAAATCACAAGTAATTAGTGTAGATATTAAATAATTCTTACATTCCAACTGGGTAACTCTACTACAATTGAATTGAATAAATAATAAATTACATAAAGTATCTTGTAGTAACTCTACTACAGTTCACTTTACAATTTACCACCGCCAATATCCTCAAGGCATCATACCATACTCCATTCACAAACAGTGAATGCGTTCGTTCCGTGATCCAGTCCCCACAAAGACGCAGAACACGGAAAACACTTAGCTCTGTTGACACTACACTTTAACGCCGATTCCACTCCGCACCGAGCCGACGGGGGCTTTGATTCGCAATCATTGTCACACAGTTTGCTCTGTTTTGCATTCGCGCATTAATTAACGGATTGAAATTAGGCTTGATTTAGAAATATTATTTATGTGATGAGATAGCATGCTAAATAAAAGAAGGCGATAGTTAACTTTGTTTTTTTCTTCGAAAAAGGTGTATAGCGTTTTGTATGTTTTGGGATTTGATGGACTATTTGAATGAATTCTGGCTGAGATTATTCACTGAACTTTACGCCAGCTTTCTACGATATAGTGGTACCACCCTGGTCAAGCCTTTATGCAGTGTAAAAAGGGATTTGCTCCAGCCATAATAAATAAAACAAAATGCTTAGTCATCACGTAGGCGAACATAGGCGCACTTATAAGTCGAGGTACATGAGAATATTTAATTATTACTTAAATTATCGCTTATATAACTAAAGACATTTTATATTGGACATTACATTTATAGTATTATGTAAGAGTGGCCCAAAACGTTATTAGCAGGTTCCTCATAGACTGTCCACTAATTGCCGAGAATCACTACACTAGTATTAAACTGACAGTTGCTTCCGTCTTCTTTTAAAATGGCTCCACCGTATCATCGTTACTTTATAAACAAACACTGTTAGTGACATAGTATTGTAATATTTTTCCGTAATAAGTTGACAACAACTCCCTGATGACTTCAACTTTTATAACTTCATTATACTTTAACGCGATAAGGTTAGGGACTTTTTTAGTTTATTTTATATTAGCTGTGCCTCTCATAATATTAAACAGAATAATATAAATTATAATTTACATTCTTATAAAGTATAGGTAAACATTCGAATTTGTTTAGATTGGGACATCTCTTAAATTACTATAAAAATTACCAAGCAATAGAAACCATAATCAATTTCTGATTAACATATTATTTTATGTCATGTCTTTCACATCGCGAAAATACTTGTTGCGAGTACAATCAGTATACCATTAGAACATGATTCAACATAACCTTAAGGATAGTAATATGAACATTCCTCTAAGGGTGTGAGATACAATATTAAAGCCTGGTAAAATAAATCCCAATAACGGTTTGAAAATCCAAATCGTGACACGAACACGGGACGCAAACACCCGTCGACGCTAATCACGCTACAAATTACAATTAGAACGTTCACAATGGCGACTTTAAAGTTTACGTCAAACAGTAGCGTTGATGTAATGAATGGATGCCACAGTATTATAACCGGACTGCAAACCTAGTTTGCAAGGGGAGCGCGGCAAGTATGGTGAGCCTTCATGGCCAAATGCTCACCACACTTCGGCGTGTAGTGTTCCCGCATCGCGCAACACTAGAACGGCACAAAACAACAACAAAATACACACAAACATAACTCCTAAACTATAGTCGACAGAGTTCATATTCTAAAGTCAAGTTTATCAGAATAGGACTTGTTAACAAATGGGGTATCGAACAGATCGCTATAACGTGTTCTTTGTCGCTTGGGCCACGTCCCTCTCGTACAATGGCATACTTATTAGGGATTTAGTCCAGATATTAGTTGGGGATGTTGGTATTGTTTGGATTTTAATAGAATACGACTGTGCCCCGGGCGGTTCGCGCTCAGTCGGGGTGGAGAGCGCATGTGTTCGAAATTGTTTTAATAATAAAAACTACCATTAATCTTGGTCCAAGCATCTAAAATATTTATTTTTATCTCTATACACAGGATTATTTAAGATTACAAGTTTTATTCGTGGTACCACTCGCATAAAATGTAGCCAAGATTCTCTAAAACATCATATCCTTCGAAAGTCTCCGTAAAATTGACTGAGGATCAGCGCAGAAAACGAGTAGATGGAAAAAATATAAATCGACTGTCAAAGTTAAGTATTTTGCAAATTATATAATTTTAAAAAAGGTCTTTATTTGTAGAGAACTTTATTTAAATTGCTTATTGTTTTTACATAAATGACGTTCGTTTCGATTTTATAAATATACTAGCGACCCGTCCTGTCTTTGCGCCGTTACCAAAAATCATTACCATACCAAGCCAGACGACTTCTAATTGGCCGATAGCTACAAAAATTCAGAGGATAATCAGCTGGGCTACCCTGAACATTACCTAAAAATTTCATTAAAATCGCTCCAGCCATTTTGGAGTCCGTTGGGAACATCTACACACCCATCTATTTTAATGTATATAGATAGTTTAGTGTTCATCAAATTTCCACGGTAGGGTAAAGGCCTCCCCAAACTACTCCGTGGAGGGTCTGGAATATACCACGACACTAGACTAATTACGATTGGTGGGTTGCCAACGTCTTGTCTCTTATGCAGAAACTAACACCATATGCACGTTACCGGGTTCGGAAGATCTTAGTGGAAACGACTTATATCTACAATTAATATCCTACTAATATTATAAATGCGAAAGTTTGTCGGATGGATGTATGTTTGTCCCTGTTTCACGAAAAAACTACTGATCAGATTTATACGAAACTTTACAGTAATATGGGATCATCAGAAAAACAGCCTATCTGTTATTGTGTAGCTTATATTAAAATGTCGATAGCGGATATATTATAAAGCATATTACTTTTTCAAAGTTCCCCCGTGATCATAAGAACTGCAGTCTTCGAGACTTCGAGAGAAGTTTATAATATAAAATACTAAAAACACGATAAAATACTAAAAAAAGATTTATTTTTATATCTAACATTCGCGTAAACATAAGAAATCATTATGTTACTTTGACCGTAAATTCATAAATTCGCAAACTTTGTATTCCATACAATTAATCTTAAAACTTTTAATCAAACATAAAAATCGACATTTAAGAAACTACAGAGATCAAAGGGAAATAACTTTAATAACAGTAGATACTATTACTGCGAACTCATTGAATATTGAAATGTTATTCCGTTTTTCGTAATATTCTTTTAAACAAAATAGTCAGGTTAATTTCAATTCCTAGAAACTACCGCATCTCCGTGTTTCAATTACTAGGAATTACTCTTATATCTATAAAATAATAACTGAAGATCATTGAATATCATATCCAGTTCATAAAATGCACAATGCTTTTAAAAAATAAATTTCATAAAATGGAACATTTTTTATCATTCAAACCCCGTTATATCCCCGAAGAGGAAGACAGAGTGTATGTTTTATCAGTTAATACATATAGTTCAGGACACTATCAGTCCTATAAAAAAATCCCAAAGCTATGTTTAGTTAAAACACAAATTTACTCGATCAGCTGTAAATCAAAACCCGCCATCTTGCCTTTTAATAAGGTTTAAACTGGGAAACCGATGTTTTTGACAGCTATTTAAGTTCCTCTTAACGCTATAGCAAGTTTATAAGTAAGACAGTAGGTGTTTAGCGAATGCCAATTCTGGCGGGTTGACGGATTTTTTTGCCTGTCTTGAGGAAAAATGCACTGTGCATTTTAAGATCGAAATCTGATGTTCAAACTCTTCTGATAACAAATGTTTTTGTAGACATTTCAGTTATAAAATAAGACACTATTTTCTTCCGTCAATCGCCCCTAGTGCTTTATGTAAGTATACACACATATAAGTTATAGACGTATTTTGACTTCTTCCTGGCGCGACGTCATCAAAGGTCCGCATTTGTTTGCTTAACGGCGGATATTTATAGTTGGATGCACACCGCAGAAAGGAAGCTGAGATGTGCCCCTAGTGCTAGTGGATCGATAGGTGCCCCTCTATCGCGCCCCTTATTGAAAATTATAACAATGGCACACCGCCGCTCTCCGCCGCGCCCTCTTAGCACTCACTGATTTCGGCGATGCACTGTGGACATGCCTGTTTATCATGGTAAACTATGGGAAGTAAAAAATATAAGTAAATATTTAACTTAAATATGAAATAGCTATTTACATAACTTTATACGTGACAACAGAGTGTGTTTCAATCGATGTGAACGAAGTTAATAATTATAATAATGGATGGATGTAGGAGTGATATCTGAATTATTGTTAAGTCCTTCCATTTGTCAGTATAAGTTTATAAGGAGTTTGAAAAGTCTTCAATACAAAAATATATTCAGTAAGTTTTAGTATCCAAAAAGATGAGCACGAAGCAGCCGTTTAAGGCGTAAATATTTTTGCATTAGACAAAGTCCTCGAATTGTCGAGTTATTATTCTTATGATTATATTTATCTAACAATATAAAACGTATCTTCGCATTTTTAAAGGCATATAAAACATCACTTTGATTCCTAATCGAAAGCATAGCTCTGAAAAAATTCGCTAATAATCACAAAAAGCCATACTGCGTCATGGAAGACCCAACACATCCATATGCAGTTGTAGGTTTGCGGACGTGTTAATATATCGGTCGAATCGGCTGGAGGTCGGAGGGCGGAGGGCAGGCAGGGATTATAATGAGGCGCGCCCCACTAAGTATTTTTGACATGCGTCGCCGTCACCCAACAAACATTCGGTAGGCCGGGGGTTAACGAGTGCAACGCCACTGCGCGCATATTGCAAGCTTACTCATGCTGAGATTTTTACGGGGTTAATCTAGTTATTGCCGAGTTTTTACGGCTTCCTTTGGTGTTTAGGAGTTGAGATCTGTAGAAAATTGATTTTAGATATATTTGTTTCATTTTCAATGTAATTAAAATCTATAGAAGAATCTAAATTGATTGAATACAGATGATTTTAACACAAATTGGTGTTATAATGTTTTGGAATTACAATGTTTGTATCAAACAAGACAGATGTCCAAAGCAGTTATCTCCGAACAAATTGAATCATCGTTTAAAAAATGCTTACAGCTCGGGTTTGCTAGTAGCCTCTGGAAGCATCCTAAATAAGGCACGCGTCCGTTTTTTACGCGAACGATAACGTCCCAATTTCTCTACCCTTCGGGGAACTGATACGTCCACTAGAAAACTGTTGGCAAAATAGTGGAACTAATGGCATTATGGTGTCGCGTGGGTGCCATAAAGTGCCACAATGCGGCCAGTCTGGCATGTCATTAGCCAAAAGAAATCTCGCATTGTATCACCGATACTGGGAATGGTTAAAGAATGTCCCCTTTTGTCGCCCATTGTGTCCACTGTTTTGGCATCTTTGTTGAATTGTTAGGAAGTTAAAACCATTGTTGGTTTTGTTGTTAATTTCACGCACCTACATGCGTCTATTTATTGCGTAGAATTGGTCCGTTTATTAGTGTCGACGGGGCTCTTCATGATTGAGGTGTCTTCTGACATGTTAGTCATCACGACTATTAGGCATCTATTATGTTTTGGGGAGCGTGACGGTAATAGCTTTGTAAGAAGATTTAGAGGAAATCGGAAGAAAACATGTTTTGCAAAAGACGTTGTTCTTTTTTCGTAGTTCAAGGAGTCGACCACGCCAATAATTTTTTGGTAAGTAGAGGAGATGTTTAAGGACCTTTAAGAACCTACTTACAAGTAAACAGAAGGTCGATAACACTGACATAGGAAGCTAATTTTGAAATTAAAATTAAACTATTTTTCGAATTTTCTTCTATTCTAATGAGGGGGAAAACTAAGATATTAAAACCGCGATAAAATCGGAAAAATAGTTTAATTATAATGTCTAACATTCGCGTAAACATAAAAAATTATTAATTTTGAAAGTTATAGAAAGCTATAAACATTTTTTTTCTCGAATATTCTGATCATTACCTGTTTACTTTACTATAAACCAGATTTTGTGATAAAATGGATAAAAATCAACAATACAATTTCGACCACGGAAATCTTGTAAAATATCATGAATAGTTGATAAAGAAAAAATGTGTTACATTAGGGCCACGAAGTACTTTTATTTGAGCCGCAAATATTTGTTCAGTCTAGATTTTATGGGGTTATAAACCATCTAAGTACGACGTCGCGGCGCGCGTAGTCTTACCTTATGTAGTAATTTTGGATAAGGTCATACAAAAGGCCGATTTCCATCATAACATATGCTGCGGGGTCGTTGCTGATTATAAGTAGATAAGTAAAGTATCTTAGCGGACCTTGTAACTTAAATAAGTAAAGTTTCATTTATAATCAAGATTTATTATTTATGATTCCGCCCGAATGAAAAGACTTTCTCGGTACAAAAGTCCCAAATCACTGTAGCGGCCCAAAGACGTACGACGCTAGCGTAATTATTTAAAGGTTGATGAAATATTGAAATATTTTCAATGAGCCCGAATTATCGGTACAAAAAATAGCCTGTGTATGAGTCCGAAACAAGATCTACCCGTGTGGCAATTATCAATTAAATCCGTTTAGCAGTTTCTACGTTTACTTCTAATAAATAGCCAAATATTTTGACAAACATTCGCGTTTATAATATTAGTAACAAATATAGGGAATAGAGATTTCAGAACCATATATGCTGGTTGATGCATTAGCATCTGAAGTCATGGAAAACTATAAATATACGTGCCCCAACAAAATAATGCATAACAATAGATTTGAAAGTTTAACAATATGCATGCCATAATTGTATTGTCTCTAATATTGAGAACAAAGACTCAAAATGGGTCACGTTTTTTCGAACCTTAGAGTTGCCAATTCGACGGAAGCAAACAATATAGGGTAACACCAGTGGCCCAAACATTATTTATGACAACAGAAGCTGTTTGACAATAAAATTACAACTTCTGAATAGGACACGAAGCGTAAAAATTTACCAATTAACTAAATGATGTTTCTGGACAATATTGTTCATGTCGCAAAATGGCTGCGATGACCCTGATAAATATATTCTAAATTGAATATGAAGTGATTTACATTAAAGCTTACTTAATATTGAAAATGGACAATAAAATTGTGATCGTAAATCGACTACATTTTATAGTAATGAGTACCTAATGAATTGCGTATGTTAATATAATAATTATAGAGGCGAATAACCGTATCGGATTTAATCCCTCATATAGTCGTGGGTAAATCAAACTACATAGGTAATTATTTCTAAAATCAGTTCGTTGTCCGTTACCATTGAAATATTAAAAAAACATTTTACTCGCAGAATAAAAAGTTTGTAAAACTCGCTTGCTAACTTTTATCACTGGACGAGGCAAGAATATTGAACAAATCAAAACGCTGTTTTTCAGTCTGGTGACTTTTAAAAAGTTTGTGTATTATAACATAATATTATATTAAGTACATCTTGGAACACATTTCTGATGTCTTTAAATTTACCCATGAAAGTTAAGATAAAATTATTGGAACATACCTAATTTTTCCGACAGTTTTGAATTCTGTTTGTTTCCCATATAAAACTCACTTGATATAATTTACGTCTCAGAGATATTACCAAAATCTTGTTAGACTAAAACAACCCCAGTGTAACGGTACACATTACTCAAAACTGTATTTATTTACATTCGTCACAAAGGGAACATTAACTGTACAACTTAACGGAATAAGATCAACGTCACAGTACGTCATCCCGCGGCGTCCCGTTATCCATAAACGCAAATAACGGTCCAAAAATGAACCATTTTCGAGCAACCCTTTCAATTTATGAATAATTACACAAGACACCGTAATTGTGTTGAACACTGTTATACAAAGAGTAATGTTACTCGGCCTTGAAAGAAAGTACAATGGACTTTCTCCGTGAAAGGGTGCAGCGATGACCGTTCTTCCTGGTTGGTGTGACGAATTCCAATGGCCGTCTTTGTTGTTGCTAACGGGTTGAGTTGAAAGTGATGCCACGATTTTGATATAACGGTACTTTACTTTTACCATTATGTCCGTAGATTTTTCTCCATGACTTACGAAACAGTTAAGTTCTTGTTTTAATTAAAAAGTAATATGTGATTCAAAATACTTGCATGGATTGCCTTTTAAAACGATATTCTTTTTTTAAATAATCTGTATTCCTTTTTCAAAATTAAGTTTGATGGCGGTCCAAAAATCGTTAATTTAAAACTATATTCAACAGCTTATAGTTGTTGGATTACATCCCACAGTTAGTTTATAATAAGCCGTGCGCAATGTAGGCGTGTCGGCATTGTATTCGCAAGTCAGTTTAACTAAGCGATCAGTGCGGATTAACAATCTGTTTACAGTGTGCCGACTTGACGACATTACAGCTAAAGACGTCACTCGAGATGAACGCTCCACTAATATTGACAGATCGATAGTGCCAGTTGCACCTGCAAATGTAATTAATTGTGCCCGGCGAATAACTTTTCCTCTGTGATTCAGTCTGAGTTATAGAGGGCGTTATTTTATTTTGACGCTGAGATATCTAAGCCACAGAGATTGTAAAGTAATTTGGAAAAGAAGAAACTGCATTATTAATGATTCTAGGTTCTTCAATACTTGTATAATACTATATAAATTATAACTGGCCGTTCTGCATTAGTAAAAGTAATAATTAAATAATTATAATCAGAAGATCGTTGAGATAAACGCATACTGAAGTGTAAAAATCTTGAACCTTTTTATGTATGAAATTGTCAGATAACTGTGTTTAAATTTCATTGAATAAGCCAGATGTTTCTACAAGGTTTTGATTTGACCATATTCTTATTTCTACTTCAATCATTTCTTATCTAAGATAACTTTTTAAATTTACTTATATCAAGATCAACTCAGAGGATGTAACAAATAGGCGCTGTATCCAATATTAAAAAACAGTCAAGTATTGTTAAAAGCCACCGGCGCGGCACACCCATTGCTTCCCTCAATCAAAAAGATAAAACTCATCCGCCGCTCATTCGGGTAATTGCGTATCATGTTGTATTGTCGGCAAAAGATTGACTCGCCCTTAAACGGCTAAGCCGTTGAGTAAGACAAAGCCGTGGCTTAATCCGAACGTCTTTATGCACCTACCGCTTGTACCGGATTCCGGCTATTTTAGGCCGGATTTACTTGGATTAAACGCTTTCTATTCCCTGGATTATTTCTTATTTTGTAAATGATGTGACTGCTATGGCCTTTTTTCATTTACCTTGATGTATTTGCGGCAAATGTTAAAGGTTAACATTGCACTCTATTTGTATATATATGAATGTTTATAAGTTAGAGTTATAGTGTCCTGTAAAGGTTGGGCTGTCGTATGAACTTGCAATGCTTTGGGGATTATAATTAGATCCATAAATTGATAGTAATTTTGAATAATGGTGCGTTATCTAAATTATATCCTAAATACCAGGTATAAAAAGATCAACTCTGGTTAATATCTTTTTATGATCCAAAAAAATGCATACCAAAAACACCATATCAAGTACTAATTTTGACGGTAGAAAATTAATTCAAATCGTACTCCAAAAACCGTTTAAACTTCAGCCGAACTACCACTACCCATAAAACAGTCAGCGAATTGACGTGAGTTTTTCGGTTTGTGTGCCGCATCGGTTATCGATCAGCCGTCCGTCCGTGTGGGTGTTAATTCATATATGGCTCATTAATTTTCCTTAACGCCCGCGCCGATGCCGCGGCGTACTAATGAATTTCAATTTGTTGCGAGCGGACTCACGAAAAAACCAGCGCTGAAGCGTCCGAGTTGGTTAGGATTAGGGATATTAAATTTTTTTGATGGTTGTAGAATTGGAGTGTTTTAAAAGTAATCATGTTAACGTATGTGATGCAACTA